>NC_137435.1:12185000-12785000 GCF_964374335.1 Astatotilapia calliptera
GGACTTATTTTTTGTGATTAGCATTGCCTAAACCCTCTGAAGGTCAGCGGAGAATGTAGTCAGTATTTGTCACTATCAAGGCCACAAAGAGGGCGTTGGCATGTAGTAAAGACTGGGATAAGGTTGCCCTATTGTTGGCTTGTTGAACCCCACTAGGGGGGCGAACAGTGGTCCGGGGAGTACACTTGTGCTTTCTTCTTGTGACTGTGCCATCTGGGGATGTGTGGTCATGTTTTCCCCCCTCTGTGAAATCTGGGGAGGAATCTTCTTTGTCTGCCATGACCTCCTTTGAATGGTGAACCTCGTTGTCACCTTTCCCTTTGCTCACCCTGTTACGAGGCTTTGTGCAGTTTCGAGAACGACCAGGTCTTGAGGGATGCACTATGTTGGTCTGCCCTCCGGAACCCAGTGCTACTCCACGATTCATAGATGGATTCACTGTCCCAGATAAATTGTTAGTCTGGGCCCTGGATTCTGAGCTTGGAACAGTTGGTGAACAGTTGGGGAAGTCCTCCTTTCGGAGCTCCTTGAGGTCTTTCCCAACCATATCAACTGGTGACTGGCACCCAACGGAAGATGTTGAACCTCTGAATCGTTTTAACCACTCCCATAATGACAGGGCCTTGCAGTCACATGACCAAGGATTGTCATTAAGACGTAGGTATTCCAGGGCAGGCAGCGTGTCTAGGCACTGTCCAGACAGCTCTATCAGGGAGTTGTTAAACAGGTAGAGGGTGGTGAGACGTTTTAGGTCATGGAAGGCCAAACGGTCAACCCACTCTATCTGGTTTTGGTGCAGAAGCAAACGGTCCAAGGCTCGCAGACCTCTGAAGGTGTTCTGGTTAAGGCTCCACAAACGGTTTCCATGCAGGAATAAGTGGCTCAGGTTGTGGAGATCCATAAATGTGTCATCCTGCAGGTACTTCAGGTGGTTATCCTGGAAAGACACATGGAAATAAAAATCTTTATGAAGAAGTTTCATCAATCTGTTTTCATCTTTTCAATTTCAAGTGTCTCAGAGAGTAAGCCCCCTGTTACTCAATTAGAGCATTCCTAACCCTACCAATGCAAGATTAGCTTGTCATTTAGTTGACTCATCAAAGTCTTGACATCGCATGATTACTCTGTGTGGGTTGTGTTTGGTTGCATTTATATAAAATGAACAGCATTAGTAGTCTTAGTGATAAAGAAATGAACACGTAAAAGACAAATTGTGTACAAAGTATACCTGCAAGTAGAGATACTGAAGATTTCTGAGACCTTGGAAAATGTTATTTGGAAGTGAACCGAGTCCACAACGGTACAAGTGAAGTGCGTTGAGCCGACTCAGCCCATGAAAAGTGTCTTCAGCCAAGGACCGCAAGTGGCGGTTATCTCCTAGATCCAGCTCCTCCAGCAATGTGAAGCCATGAAAGGTCGATGGCTCAATGTATGTGATATTGTTGGAGTAGATCCAGAGAGTGACGGTGTTGGCGCTGAAGTGTCCTCGTAGTAAGCGATGGATCTTGTTGTTCTGTAGGAAGATGCGCTCGCTGTCGGGAGGAATTCCATCAGGTACCGACAGGAAGTTGTGGGCTTGACAGGAGACGGTGCTGGGTGCAGTGTAGCAGATACAGTGACGGGGGCAGGACCAAGAAAACTCAAGCCCACAGAGAACCAGCAGGAACTCCAGTCCACAGCCTGCAGTTTGAACACACACACGTACAAAGAAACACAACAAAGAAAAATTAAATAACTGCAACTTGTGACTTAGAACCTCTGTATTTAGTTCAGTACTTAAAAAACTTAAATACTGCATATAAAACCATCAGCTTTGGGTGTAAACCATTACAAAGTAATGCAATACTGTAATCACATTATATTTTTCAGCAAGACAGTTAAGGTCCCATTTCGACCTTTAATATATCTGTAGAATAAATGGCTGGCAATCTACAACATATTGCTTGTCATATTTCATCGTGGACCAAAAGGCTGGTCGTTCAAACAGACAAAAATTGCTATCTCTATATCCACACCAGTTCTCTGGGTAAAAATTAGCATCATATTGAAGTTATACAACACAGGCAACGAAAAAATAACACAGAATCTGTGATTTTTCCACTGTTTCATCATCTGTTTCTGTGCCAGTCAAAGACATGCGTAGCTCATCCTAAGTCCATTATGTGCTTTGTTTTAACACTGCGCTTACATCAGCTCTCTGATTTTTTCACTCGTGGCACTGAGTGTGTACGCATATGGACCTTCTCGCTCACAGTTTGCAGCCCAAATCAGATAAGTTTGTTTAGGCCCGCAATGAGGAGTCTATTAAAGACGGCAAACAATAACACCTGCTCCATTGAGTCACAAGATGCCTCAGTGAAACTGACTGAATCTCTGGTGCAACACTTCTCTGATTCGACACATATGCAGCTATTTCAGAAATGATGCTTTCCAATTCTCTCCCACCTTTGGGAGATATGCTATCAAGAGTCCACTCCCTTTGCTGAGTCCACTGGCACTTCTTTGTCAGGCTGTGATCAGTCACTTTGTGTTGTTAAATGGGGTGTGGAATGCTTATTTAAACTTGTAGTAAGCTACTCTGAGGCGCTTTCTGATCAGTGACATGATTCCTGCAATCCTTGAGATGGGAGATGTGACTTATCTGAGGTCTCATCTAAAATGAACACAACTCACAGCCTGTCATGAAGGTTCCATCTGAAAACCCCTGGCTGTCTTCTACCCAGTTTATTATTCACAGCATAGTGGAGCTGTGATTCACTGCCTCTAATCGATATGCCTCTGTTGCCTTTTAACTCACCCTATAATCCTGGGTCTTTTATGCTGGAAATTCAGGGGCAGAATTACTCTCTACCAAGAGAAGGGGCTATTTATCTGAATGTATTTTCTTGCCAAACTGTGGCTAAGCTGTGACATTCAGCGTCTGACTCCACTGACCTTTAACAGTAATTCTCTGTGTCTAGTTGCAGAGCCGAAGCATGGAGCGGTGTGTCACCTGAACACAAGTGTGCTCTCTCGGGCACGGATCTAATCCTATTTGTTAAGCCCTGCCACTGGGCAACAATGGAAATGCATGCATCCTCCTGAACCAGAAATGTGCTCACTAAATGAGGTGATTCTTCACAGTTGAACACAGTCAAAAAGGTTGAGTGTAAGAGCGTGTTTCTGTGTGCTGGTATACAGGTGAATATAATTTTAGAGACCGAGACATGCCGTGAGATAACTTCAACAAACCTAATCTTTTTTTAGACTTGTGATGTTACTGTCATGACCTGCATCAGGGCTACCGGATTTTTAACACAATCAATAACAAACAAGAGAACTGTTCCACTTATTTGTCACTCTGCAGGCTTTTTTTATACCTCAATTTTTTCTCTCTACTTTCCATTTCTGTGGCCATGTATCAAGCGTGGCACCCGCTGACTGAGTAAATAGGTGGAAATGTTTTGCATTACCATTGGGAACATAAAGGTTTGCTTTATTTATCAGACAAATAAGACAAGACACAGTAAATTCTCCAGCCACGCTTTCAGGAAAATTTGCATTATGCAGGAACAAGCGCAAACTTGAGATGCGGCCTTCTAATCATTTCATTTGGTATGGGTGTCACATTTTATTAGTAAATTGACCTTTACAGAAGACACATTTTGAGGAAGAACGCACTCAATAAAACAAATGTCATCCTTCTAATGCTTTTATATTCGTTCTCAGATTAGATACTTATTTCACTAGGCTCGCTGCAGGAATTCATCCAAGGGATTCTATTTTTCATAAAACCGATCTTATCACTCAAATAACTATTTTCTGAGGCCTTAAACTATTTCCATTAACACCTTACTTCATGCATGTCTTCAGCTAAATTGTCTGAGCAGTCCAAAGACAGTGATAAGTCTGATACACAGGGAAAGCAAGGGGATGAGAATGTAGATGCTGCCTTGATAGGGAGACAATTTGAATCAGTAATCTGCTAATCATGTTGGACACATAAGGATGTGCCTCCTCGCCTCTCACTCTCCTCAGCTTGTCAGGACAAAGTAATAGATTCTTTACCCTGCCCTAAAACGAATGTTTCTTTATTTCTTTACCACTTTGCAGAAAAAGGTGCAATGTTTATTCCTCCCCTATGAATAAAATGTTTTAATGTCAGCCCAGATGAGGCTTTAAATTACATGAACATACTGTATAATGTGGATGCCCTTTTGATGGTGAAACAATCTGACATAATCTGTTCTCCATGCATATTTAGGTTCTGGGGAGCTCCAAACACCTTTTTCAGTGTTTCCAGTTACGCTCAGGGCATTTGTGCTTTGTTTTGCAGCCGCCGTAACGTGCATCTCCACTATTTCCACTGGAGACTTTAATACCTGCCAGCTCAGTGATCTCTACATGCACTGTACTTGCGCCACTAAACGCTACGTGAAATACAGATGGAAATATAATTGCACACAGGGACTGATTCACACAATGCCACATCACATAACACGTGTAGCCGGTTCAGCGACATGGCAGATCATGTCAGCATGACAAGCATAAAAGGCTGAATTACTCTTGCTTATAGAGATTTTCAATAGGGAGACTGGTTTTCAGCACAGTGGAACAAATAAGCATTATGTGGGAATGCTGACGTTAAATGTAAAAAAATTAGTGTTTATCATAACTGCATTGTGTGCACACACAATACGCCTTTCAGCTCATATTGTATTATATAAATAGCTTTTGGGCATGACAGTGCATATATATGCCAATAGTGCCTATTGGAATTTGGCAGAAAAAAGGTGAAGCTCTGAAAGAGAGATAATGTGTTTTTGGAAAAGGAAAAAGCACAGCTATTTCTGGTAGGAGTCTGGCCTGTCTATTAACACTTCACTTTGCATCACAGGTCTTTCACCTTCCAATTTTCCCATAAAGTTTCCCACTGATGAGAAAGGGTATCCATAGCTCTTTACAGAGACAATCACTTTTGACCCCTTGACCATCGTCATCACCAAGTTCCTTTTTTTTTTTTTGAGGGTTAGAAATAGAAAAAGATAAATGAATGAATGAAACAGAATGGCACGGGTCCCTTGCCAGACAATGAGAAGTGACTGTGTAGAATATCAATGAAACGTAGTTCACACTAGCTTTGCCCTCATGAATAACACATCTTTGCTAATAGGAGAGAAATGGTACGTCTGTAAAGCCGTGAGACTCTGCCCATCATTAGACTGGACAAACTCAATTTCCTGTGTCTCTCCAAAGACCCTGATAAGCTCTCTGGTGTTTTTGCCTCTACTATTGGCTGGTTCTAAATAATGTCTCAGCTCACTTAGCACTCAAAACATGTTCGCAATCATGGTCATGCATACAGTGGTCAATAATTATAAGTCAGTGCACTGGACTGTTGAATAAATGATCACATCTTCTTATATATGTGTGTGTGTTTTTCCTAGATGGTTTGACTTGCAAACATTAAACAATTTTAACAAGAGTCTTAAGACACAAGGCCGCAGTGAAACTTAACCTCTTTAAATTGTGTTTTTGCATTCAATCGTTTCTGTTCGTATTAACTTACATAAGCCTTTCATAGCAAGCAGAACGTCAGCTCCTGACATTTTCAGTGTGGGTCAGTGATTGCATATTTATTTTAATTAGCAAAGCTGGAACAAAAGCACACATGCAAGTATTTACTGTTCAAGGAAAAAGAAACAGCCGTAATGGCACAAAAATTATACTTTCACTCAAGCTCTTTCTCATTAGCATTTTTAAAGTATTTCTCTGTTGACTTGTTAAAAGCACTGATTACTGCCATTATTCTCTGACTGAACAGCAAACTCACACATGAACGCCCCTGCCAACAGCTGTGACCGACAACACTTGCCGGGGAATATTTGTTTTTTTTCTCTATTTTACAGTTGACTGCAAAATGTTATAGATTTTGTCTCATTTGCCATTTCCCGACCCCACTACAGGCAATATTGCCTCATAAGGTTGCATGACTATTCTTCTGGTGAATGAAATAAAAATGGGTGAGAACAGTGACAATGCTGCAGACCTTTTAGAAATGTAGCAGAATATAATTGTTTTTTTTTTTTTGCAGAAATACAGAGTATCGCCATGATATTCTTCTGGTGGAGAGGTATCAACAAACTGAGGTATCTTTTCCCGTGTGTGTGTGTGAGGAGAGTATTAACTGCATAAGATTTTATGCAGGAAATCAATTAGTTTTTACCTTAACTCACCTCATCACTTCATATAATGAGACTTTAGGAGTGTCGAGATCTTCAGAAAATATTCAGAGGACTAAGTTAAATTCCACAAGTTGTTTTTCAGAGCAGCAGGGCTCTTGCTGTTGATTTACATTTGGTTGTTCTTTTCCATGTTTTATTCCTGTGATTTGTTCCATGCATATCAGCACAGTGTGTGCTGTGAAGCTGTAAGCTGTCAACAGTCTTCCACAGTGTGACCACTTCCTGCACATTAATTATAATTTGATCACTCTTCTGTCTGCTTGGCTTCTTTTCAAGGGACAGAATGGCTTCATGTTTCTGATTACATCCCTGCCAAGAGAGAAGAACAGTAAAAGTATAGAGAGGAGGTGAGAACTGAAGCCCAGTCACATAGCAGGCTGGCACAAGCTGCCAAGTTATGTCAGGGTTATACAGACCATTGTATTTCCCTCTTGACTGATATTTCTAACTTGCCAAGTGCTATATTATGGCTGTCTGGTATTGTTAACAGTACTGGCAGGTCAGTTGTGTGGCCCTTGATAGATCTATAAAACAATGACAGAGGCCTCTCTTACTTTTACTCCCTGCTGCAGACAGTTGCAACTGAGAATGTTGGTTAGATGCTACACAGCACACCAGCACATAAAAAAGGAGCAGACAAACCAGAGGGAAGTTAAACATAAAGTAGGCAGACATTGTACGAGTGGCAACAGGGTTTCTCAGTTCAGAGGTCCTAAAAATAACTCCTCTAAAGAAGCGACATCTTACAGCGCATGTATAGACTAACGGAAAAGATTTGTGGAGAGTGTTTGAGTATATAAAGTTTGTGTATTTCAAAGACGGAATTTGGAGATGCTGAAGAAGCCAGGCAAAGAGGAGCAAGGCTGATGGCTGAGCTATCCACAGATGTTTAATACCAACATGTTAATTAACTGACTTAAGAGTTAATTCCACTTGGACTCTAAACAGCATCTGTACCTCCTGCTCTTTTACACTTCACACCTTCAGATTATTCTCTTAAATCCACTGATGCCATACATCATGCATGTATGCACAGCTGCAAATGCATACATACACTTATGCATGCATACAGCATGTACACACCATCCATGCATATTCTTACACAGGTACACTAGCCAAAAATCACGACTGTTGACAGCAACACTATCAGCCACCAACTACTTTCATTTATCATGACAGCACAAAGCAAAATGATTCAAATATATTGCACTCCCTGTGGCGATATTGCACTGCACTGCCCAAACTAAATTAATGGTTCTGCCAAACTTATATAAATCATCCAAAGCATATCCATATGTAGTTCACAAACTGTAGTTCTATTAAAGTGATAGCATTTATAACACAATTCCCGTTGGTGGAGTGGCTAATAATTATACTTTATATTGGCTCTCAGAGGTGTTTACAGCCTCTAACGCTACAAATGCAGAGAAATCTTTACAGTGTGATTCGCAGTATAAATGGATATGAATGGATATCTATACCTCTTCAGTCTTATTTCACAAGATACTGAAATTTTATTTCTGAATGAAAGTACAGCTGTACATATGAGATCCCAGAGAAGAAGACCTTTTTAATTAATTTGAAGCTTTCTTTACCATGTCTTCATAAACAATGATGTTAGCCAGTATAACCAAAAAACCCAAACCAAAAAATATTGCACCATTGCTTTTACTGTTAATAAGACAACAAAACTTTTCTTAATAACACACAGAGGTAATATGTGTAAATAAGCCAATTGCAATTTGTTTTTAGTAATAACAGAATGAATAATATAACAGCGCCTTGAGACAACTGTTGTTGTGATTTGGTGCTATATAAGTAAAATTTGCTGTGAACTGAATCAAATATTTTTGTTTACTTAAAGTAGTACTTCTTACCTTATGTTATTTTATCAGCTAAAACAGTCTTACAAAGCTCTGAGAAGTTTGGTATAATATAATGGATGATTAAAAGTAATACTAGATGAATGCCAGTGGGGAAGAGATTCATAACAATCAACAGCATTACTGGATTTGCATTTTCCAATCTCACATTGTTTTGTTTGTGTGTTCCTCAATTTAAAAATGACATTCTCATAAACTTCCGGACTGGATGCTATTTTTGATTTTGCCTCAGTGGGACCAATCTGGAAAAGCAGTTGCACTGGATGTTGTCTGGACATGCCCAAGAAGAGGGTCTTGAATGTGAGAACAGCCAAACTGAAATAATTGAAGGTTTTTTTAATTCTAGTTGATCTCCTCTCAAAACGTTTTGATCACACCTAACATTTTTCCTAAAGGCAAGCAAACAAACATAACCAAAGCATTAGCGGTGATACAGTGACGTTATGTACTTATGTTCCACAGGGAACTACACAAGCCCAGGAACGTCCGAGATCGAGAACCACATGTCAGTCTCCGATACAGATTTTGTACCTAAAAACGGAGCTACTCAAAAGAAAACAATACTTTGCAACATATGCAAGAAAACTATTCCTGCTAAAGGTGAAAACAACAAACTTGTTTCACTATTTGAGGATAATACACAGCACTGAGAACAACCAGACTATGAAGGTATTTGAGGAGATACTAACAGCTGATGATGTGCAATCCAAAAGTAAATAAATTACTAACTTTGCTGGAGAAATAAGGAGGTTGATGCAAATTACTGAAGTAGTTACATGATAATAAAGGGGCACTTAGAGCACTGGGCACTAGTTAAAAACTTTGACCCAAAACACAACATGTATCATTTCTTAGTTTTATTATGTGACAAGATCGTGCAACTATTTTAAGTCACTTTTGTCCTCATTAAAGTAAAGTGTTAAGCAGTTATGTGTTTACTTAAAATTTCCACTGAAAACACAACCTTGGCTACTTTTGTTATTTGGCTTATGCTGTGTCACTGTATAAATGCTGTATCACTACAATTGCACCATAATGCTGCCGCTGGCAAATCGTGGCAGTAGATTCTCACTTTGAAAAGGGTAGTCCATCATCAATGACAGCAGCTCATTGGAAAAGAAGGGTGGAAAGCGCCCCTCATTTTGTTTGCACTAATCAATGCTGCAGGCTGCAAGCTGCAATCACTGATAAAACATTGTCATAAATATCATTATTGCAAATTTTCTTTCATTATCGCAAGTATATTTTGAGTTGGAAGAGTGGATCTAAATTAATTTAAATTATGATTTCTCTTTGATTAAACAAATAGATAAAATAGTTGGCTTTTTAAAAATAAATGCACCAAGCAATTGAAGCTTAGCATACACAGGCTCTATAACACTCCTTCCAGTTTCCTGTGCCGCGCACTTAATAATTCTTTGCAGAGTTTTTTGCTGACTTTATAGCTTCTAACAGCTGACTGGATGGATGTCAGTCAGCCTGGCTGGTCCAGTTGCTGTGTCTTGTTCAATCATGCGCATGTATGTCAGTGACAGAGTGCAGCATAGCCAATCATTGCATGTCTTTGTCAGAGTGACAACTCAGCTGTAGTGATACTGTGTGACAGTGAGCCGGCAGACGGAGAAGGAGCAAATGACAAAAGAGTCTCGAACAATAAGTTAATCTGCCGACTCCATCTAATTTAAGAAAGATGTAATTGGAGAAGTGGGAGGTTGTTTTTAAAGAGTGCCAGTGCACATGGGAAAACATGTCTACAGGACTTGCAGTTACTCTATGTACCGGAGGACTTGCTTACAAGCCTTGTGTCAGCAAGCATCTCCCCAATGAAGAAACTGAACAAGGCATTGAATCATTACCAGCTCCAGGGCTGATGCTCTTTAACTGACCCTGTGCTTTGATGTTTCTCTAGAAGGGGAATGCAAAGTATTGAAATTTCCCCGTGGAGTTAATAAATTAACACAGTGCTTAGAAAAGCAGAGTGGAATGACCAGTGTGGGCCAAAAGTAAAAGTGATTTCTTTCTCATTTTCAAATTCAAACAGCAACACAAAATATAAAAATCTATTATTTATAATCAGTCTAATAGCACGGTGATGTACCCTACAATTTGCCTCAATCTGATTGGAGTTTTACATCAAACTCCCCTTCATTTCACATACCTGTCAGCTGAAAGACTATAATCTTAGCACAGGTAACGTGAGTTTACTGGATGACTTAACAATGTCACACTAACAGGAATAATTTCGTGTTTACCGGACAAATATTCAGATTGTTTTTACCTATCAAATTGTCATTGTGTTGCTATTTATAAACAAATATCGAGACATTTTTCCCCAATTGTCAAGAACCTTTGTTCTACAATCAAGTCCTGAAAATTTCCTTCAGATTTTTTACATCAATTGTTGTGATTGATTGCACCATGCTGACACATGTAGAAATGACAATACCTCTCCTTTTATATTTTTGTATAGCCCATTCCAGCTACAGTACATGCCACTAAAAGCTTTTTTTTCTGATTAATGATTTAGAGTTGCATAGCTCTGCTTTGGAGTCATCAGGCCAGTATAGATCCATGTCTACAGACAACCGTGCCATTTTCTAGTTCACTAATCTCGACATCCTGGTAGCCCTTACATGTTTCTTTTAAAACAAACTGTAAGGCACCTTCCTGCTGCAGCAGCTGCCTTCTTGCATACAAACCTCATGCGCCCTAGATTCAACAGATCAATTATTCATAGCAGGTGAGAGTTTGGTGCTCCATGTACATAGAGGCACACACACACACACACACACACACACACACACACACACACACACACACACACACACACACACACACACACACACACACACACACACCGAGTTTCATGAGTCTTAACTAACTAGCTAACAGCTTTAGATAGAAATAAAGTTAAAAAAAAAAGCCTGCACAGGGAACAACAATTCAATGTGGTTCATATGTTCAAAAGATGACCAACAGATGCGAGGATGAAACACGGTGGAAGTCAGAGCTGAAAGACGATCTAGAGGCAGACGTGGTACGCAATACAAGCATGAGTGTACCGCACACTATATTAAGTGCTGTGTACACACAGTGTACAAATGAATGTGCAGGTGCTCACTCTCATGAAGTACATAAATTGATACAGGTCAACTGTGTTAGGTTTACAAATTAACACAAATGAACAAATGAGCAAGTAAGCAAATGAAAACTCCATTCAAATTCTGCATTTAGAGTGCCAAACGCTCTATGCGAGCGAGTTTAGAAAAGCAGCCTGTTTCAGAAGTTAGCGAATACAATTGTAAACACCCAAAATTCAGTAGAGAAAGCCAGTGCCTTGTAGCAGCAGAATGAAAGTCCTAAAAAGCTGCTTAAACCCTTGGTTTTCCTCAACATTTCACATATTTGTGGGTGTGACCATTAAAATACCAAAATCAGGACGCTGTCAAAGTCACCATCTAATTAAAAAAGCAAATGTAGAAAAGGACAAAAAAAGAGAAAGAAACTGTTAAAAGGTAAGCCATAGCTTGTTCCTTCCACCCATAAGATAAATACACTCACTCGCCACTTCATTAAGTACTCCTACTCAACTGTTTATTAATGCGCATCAGCCCATCCCATTGCTGCAGCTTAATGCGTTTAAGCATGTAGAGATGGTCAAGGTGCCCTGTTTAAATTCAAGTACCAGAATGGGATAGCAAGAGGATTTTAGTTAATTTGACATGGTTGTTGGTGCCAAAGAGGCATGTCTGAGTTTTTCAGACCCTGCTGATGTATTTAGATTGTAACATACAGGCATCTCTAGGGTTTACAAAAAAAAAATGTCCAGTGAGCAGCAGTTCTTTGGGTGAAAATGTCTTCATGATGACCAGAAAGCTGATAAGAAGCTGATGCCCCAAACACTGAACGTTAAAGCAGATGTGCTACAGCACACTGGGTGCAGCTCCTGTCTGCTAAGAACAGGAAAGTGAGGCTACAACTGATATGGGCTCAACAAAATTAGACAATGGAGCATTAGAAAAACATTGCCTGGACTGATAAATCTCACCTTCTGCTGCAGCATGTGGATCGTAGAAATTTGGAAATAAACAACATGAAAGCTTGGTCCATCCTGCTTTGTATCGATAATTCAGCCTGCTGTTGGTGTAATGGCGTGGGCAATATTTTTGTGGCACACTTTGGTCCCCGTAGTACCAACTGAGCGTCATTTAAACGCCACAGTCTATCTGAGTATTGTTACTGACCATGTCTATCTCTTTAGTGTGCTGCCAGCAGGATATGGTACCATGTCAGAAAGCTCAAAACAGCGTAACTAGTTTCTTGAACATGATTGTGAATTCTCTGTACACAAATGGCTTTTAGAGTCACCAGATTCCAATTAAAAAGAGCAGCTTTAGGATGTGGTAAAATGGGCAATTCACATCAATCTCAGGTTAATGTTTCCAGCATCTTGTTGGGTCTACGCCATGAAGGATTAAGTCAGTTCTGAAGGCAAAAGGGGTTCAACCGACTACTAAAACAATGGCTATGAATGTATATACCAAAACATTCACAAAAACTTGCAAAGAACGTCTGCACTGTAATAATTCACCTTGCTATTAATATACACTAAAATCCCCCGAATGTTTAATGTGCTTCGTAGGTGATACAATAGCAAAGAATAAGTCCTGAAACTACTGTATGTGTGTTGGGAACCTATGTTATAAATCACCAAAGATTCTTCAGAACCATTTTTGAAGCTAATTTCCATATATTTTAGCATGATTTGTTTTCCTTAGCTCTGAGCTGCTATTAGAATCGATCATCGCTGTGATTAAGGTGACTGCACACACTGTCACTGAAAAACAAAAAAGTACAAACTTTCAGCACATTTCATATCCTAGTGAGCAAAAACCAGGTAAAATATAAAATCTGTTTTACTTCCAATATAGACTCAATTGAACTATAATTAACAAAGTGTGCTCATACAGCAATGCAGTGCAAAAAAGATGAGATGCAGTAATGGTACATTTCTAGCAAAAGTCTTCATTAAAACCAGTTGATTGGGGAAACCCTGTCATAATGCAAATGAGAGCCTGTGTTTGTGTTTATTGTTCTGAAAGGGCGGGGGAGCTTGGAACAGAATACAAAAGAGCCAAAGAAGAGGAGCGAGGGGAAGACGTGAAGTGGAGGACCTTGATCTTAAGAGAGTAATCCCTTTTCATTAAGTGTAGTTTTTCAAATCCTGAGAGCTTCACCATTGATCCTTGGGTAATGTCAATTCATTAATGTACTGGGCCTCTACTGGCCTTATCACCTTGAAGGCCCCCAACACTTTCCCCCAACAAACACACTCAGCATTTACTGTAACTTTTGATTCATGAGAGGGGAAAACGACTTTGTTGAGTTCAGTTTTCAATGAAACACATTTAGACCCGTTTTTCTCCTGATTGGATTCTATCTTGGTCTTTCCACTTTTTTATTCAAACTGTTCTGTCTTCATTCAGTTCATCTTTGGTTTCATATAGTCTAGCTCCAGCTGAGCATGATAACTTATCATTTCATTCGCTCCATTCTCTGCAGCGTATTAGAGTTGCCCTTGAGTCACTTGTGTGTCTCCATTTAACAAATGCACACATACAGTACCTGTGCCTGTTTATGGATGCTTCACTCCTGAGAGACAGTTATAAAGTCCCTCCAGTCCTGAGTAAACAGTGACAGCTCATGAATGTTATCTCTTGCATTTTTATAAATGGATAGTTAATTACTGTTCCTCTTCACGACCTGTCTCTGCAATTATTTACTCCCCTCCTTGCTCATGCCATGTCCCCCTTGCTGTTTAATTGATTCTGTTGTTCTTTCCCAAAACTACAAAGCAGGAGGCTTTGCTGGATAAAACACAGCCACTGTCTAGTTATGATTAAAGAAAGCACGGTCTGGCTGTTAGAGATACTATAGCAGCTTATGGGATTTAGTGAGCCAGTTAAAAAAGGAAAAAAAAAAAACACAACACCAAACCAAAGATTCACTTCAAAGTGTCCCATTGCCAAAACCCTAAAAAATATATAACACAATAATTCATTCTTGACTCCATATGCTTTGCCAGTTGCCTATGAAGTGAAATCTGAGGATCATGAAAAATCGCCTCGTCTTTTCAGAAAACATGCTGGTGTTTCATCATGTCAAGAGAGCTGCTGCTTTTGCCACAACTCTGCCATTTCAAGTTTCTGTTTTGCTTTCCTGCTCTCCATTGTAAACCTGAACCCTCTGGAGGCAAACCACACTCGGCTTTGTGAGTGCTTCCCCCTCCTTCTCAGCTGCTTGTCTGCATGCAACTACCACTCACTAGTGAGTGCTCCCAATCCTCTCTCTCCTTATAAAGCCAAGTGCTTTGCTGCAGACGTTCCACAGATAAGTGGTTTATTCCCCCCACCACCACCCCCACAGTGATGGCCAGAGACTAATTTTTGTTGCATGTAATGACTTGGTCCCTTGAACTCTTTTGACATGTGACCAAACAGAGAGCCTTCCACTGAATATTGCAGCAAGTTATAAACAACAATGATATTCAGACGAACAGCTGCAAAAGAAGATGTCAGGCCCTGTCTCAGTTCATATGGGTGGATGATGAAACATGATTCCCTCCAGCCACTTTCCCTCCATCTCTCCTTGAAGATGGATAAGGAAAACTAAAGTCAAGGACGAAGAGCGAGAGAGAGAGAGAGAGAGAGAGAGAGAGAGAGAGAGAGAAAACCAGTGAGGGGTTTGTTTACACAAGAAATTGTGAGGGTGGAGTTTCAAAGAAAGGAAAAAAGGCAGAAAAAAATGAAAGACAATGAGACAGTGTAAAGACAGAGAAAGAAGAGAGGGGAAACCTATGGATGCTAAGTTGAATTAAGCCACCTTTAAGTGAGCTGTAAAGGAGGAATACAATTATAAAGCACCTTATCCTGTGTGTGGTATTCAGTTTTTCCAAAATCTGATAACAGTATTTGCCTGGCGCTTTTTAGAAGAAATGGCTATAGTGCCATCAACCAATTTAACCTTAGTATTATGAGGTTACTACCACAAGTCTGCATATAGAAATTCTAATGCACAGCTGTTTTAATGCTAGCAAGTTATAATATTGTTAGCATTACTGCACTATTATTCATTTGTTTTGCCTCAAAGGAATATGTTTGATTCCACATTATTCCCCGCAATTTCAGACCCCCTTACCCATATTATATACTATATGATAATTTTTTAATAGCATAATAATAAGTTACTTGGTAATTAAGTGGTAATAACTTGCTATTTCTCTACTACTATCTTGTGTTTCCACCTTATTACCACATAATTGTTGAGTTGTTATAGAAAATGCTTATAAATATTCCTCTCTTCATATTTATTGTATGCCCACCTCTTTTATCAGAAAGCTAACTGGGATGTTGGTGAAAAACAGCACAAAGATCAGTTTTCATAAAATTGTTGCAGCTAAAACTGATCCTCAGTCACATGTCTAAGAAAATAAAGGCAACATCAGCAGTACTGCCTCCATATACAGGAAGTCACTGTTACTGTGACTGATCAGCAACTGCAAAGTTATATTGCAAACGTCGTCTGTTAAAGGCAAAATATAATTACAGTAACAGGTTTCTTTGTAATGCATTCTTTTGTGAGTGTTGGTATGCATGTGTGGGTTTTCTCCGAGTAATTACAGATTACTTGCATACTGTGTATTTAGAAGCATCTGCATACAATCTAAAACAGAAAAGCATAAGAAGGACAGAAGAGGATGTTAAGCTAAATTGAGCTAAATTAAGTTAAGCTAAATTTGTTTAACAGAAATGCACTTGTAATTGATATAGTCTGCAAGAATAATTGCATTTAATTATAGCCATGGATGTAAAGAAAATTGAATTTGAGATGGAAAAAGATAAGAGACAGTAGGAAAGGAAAGAAATGAAAGTAAGACAGTGATCCAAAGGCTCCTCTGTGGAATAAGTTAGAGATTACTCTTTTGGTTTTTGTGTGCAATGCAGGACTCCTTCACAGCAGACTGACCGAGCCTCATAAAGCACCCCTGCCTTGCATATCTCCCCATTGGGGCTATTATCTTCACACCTCTCTGCCCTCACCACCACAGATGTTAGCTCCTCACCATGTCATTGCCTCTCACCTACCTATTTTGCTCTACCCTGAAGCAGAATCGTTGGTAGGGCTGTTTCAAAGGTTAAACTGGGCCCCAGTCAGCCATGCAAAGCTGTAATGGCAAAAGCCCAAACTCAAATAGACGGAGTTTGCCAAAGTGATTCTTTCTGTTTAACTCACAATGCTGAAAAAATAGCAAATGTGAGGCATGTAAGGTGCTTTTAAAAGAGTTAAAATGCATTTTGCAAAAGAGGGAACAACAGCTAAAATCATTACGTGCCAAAAGTATTTCACCACTTGGATTAAATATAGCATTTTAACAGTCTTAATATGAATACAATTTAATAAAACAAAACCTTGTCATGTCCTTTCTGAGGGTAAGTCAACTAAAAGTGTAAGTCTTGCAATATTCCACAGTTCTTACTGTAAATAAATTCCCTGAAAAAGCAGAAAACAACAATGAATGGACATTGTTTGTGTAGCTTGTTCCTCTGTAGCATGACCTCTATTGTTGCCCAAGCACTATAAAAATCACACAATTTAGCTTCACTCTAGCGCTGTGTTCCTTCATTACCATAAATATTGACACTGCAGTTTATACTGAATGAATCCCAAATACCTATCTGCTCCAGTAAAGACTCAGCAGAGTAACTATGGTGTCTTTGTCCATATCTGAAAGTACTCCCCAAATTACATTTTTACTTCTGTTTGAGTAATGTGTGGCAAAAATCGAGCACCTTGCTCTTTGAGGACCCTTACCTCTTTCTTTCAAAACAAGCTGTCCAATATTTGTTACCTGTTTTAAATACCTTCAATAACGAATGAGCTTGAGGCTGAGTGCCACCATCCAAATCAAAACGCATCAACTTGAGACAAATATAACACGTTGTCTGTTTGGTTTATTCATGGGCTTTTTGTCCCAATGTCATTATTACAAGGAAACAATCTGCTGCTTCAAAAAAAGGAAAGAATTCAGTGTCAGAATCAGACAAAAGATCTGCACAATAGAATAGCTTCACAGTGCAATAAATATCAAGAGAATGTGCAAGTCTTTTATTTGAGATCTGTGCTTAATTTTTCACCAACAATAAAAGTTTATTTTGGATGTGAATGCTCTACACTCACTCTGCCATGTGCGCTGATGAACTGACTATCAACCTCTTTGTTTTTTAGAGGCATCCATGAAGTGATGATGCTCATTAAACTAAGAAAATCGTGGAATATTTGACTATTTTGTGTAAATTTCATGTGAGGATTGTGAGTTACATTTTTTATAGCAGGAAGAGTGAACAAAAAAGGACATAAAAATGACAGAGTTCTGCCATTAAAATCTCTCAAGGTTGCAAACATGACAAGATGCAAGCCAGTGTTGAATTTATTTTTTTTTGCAACCCTTATGGAATTGCCCACAATTCTTTATAGCGATGATTCCTGAGTAAAAGAAAGCAACATTTGGCTGTATTAAAAAGGGGATGCGTGGGTGGGTAACTAGGTGGGTTGAAGGTAGAAAGGTGGGGAGTTTATGTAGCCTCAAGTGATCCTGGTGCTGATTAATATACACCTTGTGGTTATCTTGTCGAGAAAATCAAGAAAACATGTAAGCGATAATTTTAGGTTCCCATAAGAGAAAAACAAAATGAAATAAAACACATTTATTCCTACTCATTGGAAATACCCTGCTCACACTAGCATAAATGATCATTTTTCAGGGTTAACTGAAAATGTGTACATCCGGTTCCTCCTGTATATTGATGATATTGTACTGTGGATCTAACTCTGTAAGATGAGACTTAATAACTTCAATCGCACACTGCTGTGTAATAACATGACTGTATTTTCAAAGGGAAAAATACAGCATCATGATCAAACAACCAAGTTTTACTAGTGTACTATAGTATGCTGCTGGCAGGATCTGTGTGCAGCAAATATCGCAGGTTTAATCAAAGACTGTAACATGTCAGTTATTCTTAGGCAAATATGCTATATACTGTGTACTGGATTAATCACTGAGCCACTGGATGTCTGTGCAACACTAAACCTCTGCTTCTAAGGGAGTCTCATTCGCCTTTTGGCTTTCTGATTTAGCTTGCACGTCTCTTATGATTGCATGAATATTACATTGTGTTTTCTGTTGTGTGGTTTAATTTTTTGCATTTTGTTTTCTTTGTCACAATGCACAAACTACAAAGACTGTAGTTTCATTTTTATTAAATAAAATACTTAAAATTACATTTACATACTTTATGCTGCACTATTTCACTGACTGATTTCAGTCACTCAAGAGTTAAAACGACACATCTCACACTTGCAGTAATAAGCGCTTTACCAAATGTGCATCTGCTTTCAGCAAACTCTTTTTCCATGTGTTCCACTGTTAGTAGCAGTTGGCATTATGATGAAACTTAATGTAGATTATATTAATAGCTATCAGTTTCAGCATGCAATAATTCATATACAGCACATTAATTCCATTTCCCCATTAGTTGAAATCTGTCGTACTTCAGTCTTACTCTGACCATTGCAATGGATTTAATGAATCCTTCCTACACAACGACATATTATCTTCCTTTTCTTTTTTCAGAAGTATGAAACCAAGTTATTAGATCGCTCTATTAAGTACTGCAGGTGGATGTCTTCTGCTAGGAAGTCTGTGACAAATTCCACTAAATTCAGTGTGCTGAGATGCTTTGTACAGTTGGGTTATTTGTTTGGAGTGTCAGTCTCGAAATCTCTACAGTAAAGCACAGCTTACAGTATTTTCTTTAACAGAAGCCGATGTGTCTGAAATTGACAGTTTTTCAGGCCCTTATTTTTACATGGTTAACCTAACCCATATACTGCATGTAAACTAATCTAATCAACCCAGTGCCATTAAATATTATCTTCTAATTAGATAACCACACAATAGTAAAATGTTTCTTATTTTTTTAATTAAAAAAATTATCTCCTCAAGACTATGCAGTTGCAGTTTGATAAGATATTAATAGCAACAGGACAGCTTATGCAAACAACCTCATAACTGTACACAGTCAGGTAATAATGTTGTTAAATCCTCATTGGTGAAATGACGTGCATGACCTCATTTTTCACACCAAAAGCAGCAACTCATTCCAGAAACAAGGTGCACAGTGCTTGAAATCAGTCTTCTTCAGATATTTACATGAAGATGGAGGCAGCTCTGATGACTGATCTGACAGGCTGCTCTTCAGTAGACTGAAGTCCCGCGGTGTACGAGTGACTATGGAATACCATGAAAGCGCAAGAATTCAAGTGAAAGTATACATTTTATTTATTCCTTGTGCATTTAAAAACATGTATCGACTCTAAGGCTTCATCGGGGCCTGACAAACAAATTACAAGTCTGAATTAAATACGAGCCACCTGTGGCATAGAGCATTACCCATAGAGTGTGCTAAAATAAAGGATAAACCCCAAACAAGTCAAAGAATCCCAAAAAATTTAGATAAAATAAATAAATAAAATAAAATCTTTGTTTATCTGAACTGAATTAAAGCTACTAGCTATAAATATATAACTACTCCTAATGTGAACATTGGTACAAGTGCTCATGACTTGCATATCAAAGTAGAATTCAAAAAAATCTGAGAAATAAAAACTTTCACACAAAGTTTTGTTTTTCCTCATTGTTAGCGAACTGCCAACTGTTAGCTAACAGTGAACTGGCAGACATGCAGTAAGTGTGCCAGACCAAATCACAGCTTGTGATCTGGTGCCACACCACAACAAAAACTCTGTCACAATCTGCCCAGCTTGACTTGTTAATGGAATCACCTGAACACCTCACTTTCCTGAAATAGAAAGCCACTTGAAGCTGAAGAAATGAATATGAACGGGTTGAAATGAGGTAAAATACTTTCTCCGTTCACCTCCTCACATTCACTTTGCAACTGCTTTCAAGTGATATTCATTAGACACATTTTCACTTTTATTTATTATTTAAGTTCTTGAGTTCAAAATTCTCATACTATTCCATCCGACATCTCAAGATGTTTGTGTTCTGTTGAGAGCTGCCCTAAGTGCCAGACTGTGTGTCTTTGAATGTGATGTGTTTATTCAGGTGAAGATGTTTTTAAGAAGTTGGCTTCTTAATGCAGTCGTACACCAGGCTGAATGACAAGCAGGTGGAGTTTTTAAAGATTTATTTTCTCACTCGACTCATGAATGCCCCTTTAGAACTGTTTACGGACCATGTCAGGAATTTTGCCCATTTAATTCAGACTACACCTTGAATTTTTTTCTTTGACTTTCTGCCTTTCAGTAACCCACAGGTATTAAATTGTCATGTGTTTACGTAGTGTCAAAATGGTTTGAAAGCTCTCAGTATGCCTCTGTGCTACTAGGAGACCAGGCTGCACAACTCAAGAGTGAACTTTCTAAATTTACATGATGCTTCCAGCAGCAGCCATGTTTGCTCATTGTTTGTCCTCCAGGTTTGGTTTCACAAGGAAAAAAAAGAAAAAAAAACTTTGCGAGCAATGCTTTTCAGCTACAGAATCTCAAATATCAGATGCCAGTGCTTCCCTGAGCACCATGACAAGTTTCAGAGCTCTCTCTGTTTACAGCTGCATGACAATGAGATGTTAATGTAGCTTCGAAAGAAACAAGAGTATGGTGTAGAAAGTACCCATGGAACGTGGTTAAATGGCTAAAACCGAAAAAAAAGAATGCGATAATGAAAGAAATAATGATCCCCCATGCCCTCCATCACTATACAACAAAAAAGTGGTTTCTCACATCTCTTTCTGTGTTTAAATATAACAAAACCCCAAAAAGTTTGCAATACTGTTGTGCTGATACTTGCATATCATATTGCAAATGCAATGCCAGTTTGAAACTGGGCATGGTCAAAGAAGCAATATTAAAGTGGTGTACTAATTTTGGGATTTTTAGCTCACACACACGCACACAGTTACTGGACAAATGAGTGAGTGAGCAGCAAATGGCATTACTTTCATTGCCTTCACCACCCAAACTTTATTATCCCCAGGCTGCTCCTCCACCAACGACAGCCAACATGTCTGAAAGTGTAAATCTGCAGAGAGATAATGCACTGCGCCCTATACTTGGAGGGAAAGAGAAAATGAGCCTCCCCTCCCTTCTTCGCACAGAGACTAATGACACCAGGGAAGTTTGAGAAATAGTGATGGTGAAAAACTTGTGGAGCAAATGCTTCTCAGTCAAGAAGACTTATTCCCTGTTAAGTTGTGGAGATTTTTTTCTTAATTTTCTATTTTTGTTGTATACGTCCCCTCTTTCTCCCTGCTTCTCTTTATGACGTGTTCTTTGGTGCTTTGGGAATGCATTCAGTGAATTGCTCTAGTTAGAAATGACAAAACAGAAATTGGAAGAATATTTCTCTGACAGAAATAATGGTGCTGGGACTGTGGAGTAAGAAGAATTCTGCTGATGTGTTGTGGGACATAGAGTGGAGCCCTGAATGGCATTTCAGAGCACTTTACATTTTTACAGTCCAACAGCTCCACAGTCATCGGTGATGATGTGTGTGAGAGTCATGAACACATTCATGTTCACTGCTGAAAAAGCAGAGGGACCTCTGTTCAGCTCCCTGTAGGGCCAATATGTTATGGATCATTTTGTAGCTGTGGAATTACTATATGTTTTAAAAAGCATACCATCTGTGCCTCTGGGTACACTAAACTCCACATACACTCACCGGCCACTTGATTAGGTACTTTGCATATGCTCAGTTGCTTGTTAAACCAAATATGCAATGAGACAATAAAATAGATGAACTCTCCTTCCCTAAACTGCATTTGATGAAGAAAGGTGATATAAGTGACTTTGTTTGAGCCATGGTTGTTGATGCCAGACAGACTAGCCTGAGTATTTCAGAAACTGCTGACCCACTGAGATTTTCCTGCTGAACCGTCTCTAGGGTTTAGAGAGAATGGTCGGAAAAAGATAAAATATCCAGTAAAAATGCCTTGTTGACTAGTGGCTGCTCCAGGACGATAGGAAAGCAACAGCAACTTAAATAACAATCAAGGTATGCAGAAAAGCATTTCTCAATTCCCACATCAAACCTGGAAGAACATGTTTACCGCAGCAACTAAGACAGGAAACGGAGGCTACAATTCACATGGAACGAATAAATCTGGGATAAAGGAAGACTGTTTGTAGAGTCAATTTCTGCTCCAGTATTTGAATGGTAGGGTCAGAATTTGGTGTAAACTACATGAAGCATGGATCCACCGTGCCTTGTGCCAACAGTTAAGACTGGTGGTGCTAATGTAATAGTACAGAAGATATTTTTGTGGCACATTGTGTCCCTTAGTACAAATTGTGCATCAGTACAACGCCACAGCCTACGTGAGTATTGTTATTGACCATGTCCATCCCTTTAGAACATTTTGTTTGATGGCTGCTGCTAGCAGGATAATGTGCCAGGTCACAAAGCTCAATTCATCTCAAATTGGTTTCTTGAACATGACAGTGAGTTCACTGTACTCAAATGGCCTCCACAGTCACCAGATCTAAATCCAATAGAACACTTTTGGGATGTGGTGGAATGAGAGATTCGCATCATGGCCAACAAATCAAATCAACAACTGTGTGATGCTATTAAGTCGATGGACCAAAATCTCAGAGGAATGTTTTCAGCACCTTGTTGAATCGAGTTCATGAAGACATGACCGCAGTTCTGAATATACGTAGAAGTGTGTCAAAATCTGTACTAGCAAAGGGTACGAACAAAGTGAACTGTAAAAACTTAACTTAATTACTTAATGTTCAGTACAACTACAAGAACTGGCTCTTCATAGATCTCACTTTGACTGTGATTTAAGATTTATTATAGCTTTTTGGTAGGTAAAAACTATTTACGTGAGCTTTATCAACTTGCTTCTGTGATATTTAAACTGTAACATGCAATCCCATTTTTTATGTTCATCTACTAGTTTTATTTACTAATATTCTTGCTTATAGACTCTGTTGTGAGTGAGCGAGTAATATAATATGACTTGTAATGTAAAAGTAATTTGATAGCTATTGCTTTGCCTGAAGCATCTTAGTAGCCATCTCATAAATCATGTTCCTAACCACACAAATGTGTGTCATCAGGTGTCATGTAACAACTACCCTTTGCCCAAGTGACACCCGACTGTGTTAAAGACTAAAACTGTGCATGTCAGGCTGGATAAACAGTCTGTCCCATCTAGCCTTATAAATACTCTGTTATGCAGCTGCCCACTGCTGTTATATACTTTCGTGACTTGCCAGAGTGTCGTCTTTTCCTGCCTGAGTGCCCGAGCTATGACTACGTTGCCATCTGTCGCATCTCTCTCTCTTCGGTGACTGCTATTTGCTCTGCTATATCACTCATGTCTTGTCTGCATCTCCTCAGACTCGCAGTCAGTCTTCTGTTTGTCCACAGCATTTGTGCAAAGTAGATCATTCATGTAGCTAGTGGGAGTTCATGTTAATTAATCCTTCTTAAATACCACACTGACATCTGATCCTCTGTGTTTTTCGTTTAACAACTCATTTGGATTGTCCTTTTATAAACTTTTGCTGACATTTGCCTATTGCTTACATTTTTCATTAATTGATGAATATGTAAAGACGCTGATTTATGTGACAGTTTAAACTCTGAAAGGCAATTTTGTTAACTTTAACGAATGCTTGTTATTGTTAAAGTTAACCCTTCCCTTAGTTCTTCTTGTCTTTCTGGTATAATCTCAAGTTATTTCCAGAAATATACCTTCTGCTTTTCACAGCATGTAGACGAAGTGATTTTTGAATGAAAATCCTATGTCAGCAACTCTTTACTGATGTATTACTTCACTGATGATAACCCTCTACCTCAAAAGCACATACTTTATCTTACCTTTTTGGTTGCAACATAGTTAACTGCCCGTGGCGTCTACATTCAAACTGCATAACCTGTTTTTTTTTTTTTTTTTTGCACTGTAGCAACCCCTGTGATGTACAAATGGCAAACACAAGCAATCGCTGACCTTGACATTTTAGTGAGTGTTGATAGCATTGCTCCATATTTGGACTCCATATTTTTTTTTCTGCAACCACAGATGAGCAAGAAAGTTACCTGTAGGTATAAAAATGACCCCCTGTGAACTGCTGCAGAAATAGTTCCAGTAAAATTAGGTATGCTGGGAAAACATGGAAATATGAGTGTGTGAGCCATCTCATTACGTTGTGACTTATCTGCCTTGAACTGCCAAATATAATTTTAAGCATTAACTAGCCTCCACCTGAAGAACCTCTCCTTTTTAGTGGCTTTATAACTGCCAAATATTTCCCCTTCTTTTCCCCAATGATTACATCTGCCTCAGCTTTGCTTTCAGATGACTGGCTTCTTTGCTTAGTTCAAATGGTCAGTTTTTTCATGCTGCGCTTTGATGACAGGCCACATCTCCTCATCACATGAAAAACCTGGCTGGTGGGCCAGCAAGGTTGCTCCTCACCTCCCACTGCTAACTGAGATTTGTTTCTTATTAGTAAAAAATGCCAACGATTTTGTTTTAACACAAAGCTAAAAATGCACTTAATGAAGTAAAGTGTACAAAATAGCCCTCCAAAACATAAACAATATAGTCTTTAATGCAGCAAAATTGTCCTTGGCATTGTTGTAATGTCTTATATAATGAGCTACTGAATAATTCATAGTGATTCATTAATACATAAGCAGCATTTAATAATGTAGCTGATCATGGTGGAGACTTTGCTTTGGTGTAGTTTAGCTGCTGAATGCTCTGATCTATAAGAAAAACCCTGTACTGATATGTAAAGGAGCAAAAGTAGAATTTTTTTTTTTTTTAGATAAAACCTTTTTGTGAAAGTGTTAAACAATTAAATCCTTAACAGGTAACACATACATATTCTAAAATATATGGGCTCACTTTAAATCTAAATATGAATGATGAAAAGGAAAAGTTAGAATATGGCAGTCCGAATAAAACACTCTCAGAACTGAAAAATCCAAACTGCTGAGTGGCATTTGATCAGTGGGTTCAGAGCTTGACATCAGAATATCTACATTGTTTGATAAACATTTCAGTTTCAGTCTCAAACTGTCAAATAGCGAATTATTCTTTCATGAATAACCATTTGCACCGATGTTCAAGGCTCATGCAGAGAGAAATATGTTGAGGTGGAGATGCGAAACTCTTCATAGCAGCAGCCTGAAAAAAGCAAACTGAAATGCAGCCACAAAACATGTCACCTTTAGAGTTACAGATGTGACTCTCGTATTTCCTCAACTGGAAAAAAATTCTGCCATAGATGCTGCTGCACTTGACTGAGCTGAGCACTACTCTCTCTTTTTGGGAAAACTGGTGAAAGACAGTCTGGAAATCAGCAAGTGAAGCGTGAGCTCCCTTGGCAGGTTAACCCCCCCCCCCAAAATAAGTAAATAAATAAAAAAAAAAAAAAAAAACCCCAACAACAAACAAAAAAAACCGACCCAGATTTTTATTTTCAAAAAATTCTAGGCATGCTGGATTATCGAAAACACTTGAGATCAGCCAATTACACCTGATAAACCAGTAAACGTGGCTCTTATTATACTATACACTCGCAGCCAGTTCTCACTTTGAGGAGAGAACACTATGACATTGAGGTAATGAACTCATAACATGTATATAAATGTGCCATCTGTCGTAATGCCATGCATGAGTTGGTACAGGTACTTGTGATGGAATTTTGAGTTTCTCTTTGTCATGGAGTGGCTGATTTTCCAGGCCTATTTTAGTGAGTCACTTTGTGATGCTGTGCCATATTGCTGTGCTAACCACCAATCAGAGACTACTGATGGAGGGAATATCTGGTCATGTTTGAGTGAGAATCTGTTATTGAGTGACTTTTTGCTCTGGAAGCCATTTCAGAATAAAATCTGCATAATTGCTGCCCTAAAATGTGACAGGCTATCATTATCTCCGGACAGCAGCTTTTTTGAGCTAGGCTTATTCCTTTTTAGAACATAATTTGGTCAAAATTCAGTGGACACAAAGCCTGTTTTCTTTCCAACTCTGGCTCCTCTTACATCCCCATAACACTTAAAAGCTAAACTGCTGCAGTAATTACAGTCACATAGCTCTGATCATTTGCCAGAGGTTGGACATTTAATCTTATCAGAGGCAATCACCATAAGGAACAGTTCTAATATCCCCCATGAAAGTCTGTAAATGCATTGCTCCTTGATATTTTTACATTTGTAGCCTTCAAACCATTATATTTATATTTCCTTTTATAAATTAGGCGCTATGAGCTGAGAAAGTGAAAGTAGTGCTGCTATGCTCCATTACAGCTAAGCATTCTGTGCAATGACATCCCCTGCTCATCTCCAAAATTGCTTATCACACAAACGTGCTCGCACGAACCCTTTAATGCTTAAATGTTTGCAGCAGAGCAAAAACACCAGTAACATCAAATCTGTCAGCGTGTTTTCATGTTTACTTTGTACAATACCATTATCTAGTGTCCTAATTACACAGACGAAAGTAGCAGCACGAAAAATTGGCGATGCACAGAACTGCAGATACAGGACTTAACAAGTTCATTTGCCCTTTTCTTGCAATCTCTGATGGCCACAGACCTCCCGCCGGTATGGACCCTGCTGACAATGCACACAAGTAGCTTGCATTCAAAGACAAGTTGACAGCATCCATTCGTGACTTTATAACCGAAATGATTAAGAGCCAAATCTTTACAGTCCAGTACAGGCCCAGGTCTAAAACAAGCCTTTGCCTACAACAAAAACACCTTTGACTGACTATTCTGTTTAACAGAGTTTTTATCAAGACTTCATCTTTATAGTCAGTAGCATTTGTCTTCTAGTATTCTCCTATTAGATCAAATTGTATGTCAATAGTTACAAATATTACTGCCTAATGCTTTTCATTGATTCAAATAAAAAGTTTAAGCTTAAATTCCAAGAGTCAGGCATCTAGAGGATACAGCCCCTACTGCTCAGGGGGGAACATAGGAAACACAGGAGAAGGCAGCATAATCACCGCATGATATGCAGTTTCCTCTCCCAGACATTAAAGAGAATTTCGGTCCTCCATGCCAATTTAAAAGCATCTTCATGGGACTGAAATTTTGTGTGGTTTTATCAAATCAAAAAAGCTGTTTTCATGTTCTTTATGGACAGATTTGTCATCTTCCTGATTAATATTTAATAATAACCCAGAGATTCTTATATCAAAAACTCCAAGGCATATACAACACTTACTTGCTGGCATTGCTACAGCGATGAAAAAAAAATTGTATTTGATCTAAGCTCTCGCAATCTGCAGCTTCCTCTTCAGCACTGGAGGTTGACTGAATTTGCTGTGGTAGAAACAGGCACTATAATTACCAATAATTACATGTTTTTCCTTCCATGGCAGTGTTTACATGTGTTGTGTTTAATTTTAGATTTCACCATTAAATGATTCCCAACTCTCACTTATTTGTGAGAGCAGTAATAATTATGATGATTGTCAGTGTAAAAGCAGGGAATCAGAAGAGGCTTTCAGGATTTTGTGTACGAGAGGCTGTATTCTCTTTTATTGATATTTCTGTTAGACGATGAGAGTTTGGAGGCTGAATGGGGCAGCACAATGACAGTTTCAGTTGAGAACTGTTATGGTTGTTCAAACTGAAATTCAAATTCAGATAGCTTATTGGCATGAATGTTTAGCTAAACAATGTTGCCAAGGTCTCAGACTTCTCGGTATAGTGTGCAACAATTCATCCACCTATCCATCCATCCACTCATCCATGCATTCATCCAACATCTCTGGTAGCTGGCAGGTGAAAATAGGAAAGCAAGTGACTCTTTCCAAATGTGGACAAACACCTGTCTCCCCAGCCCGAAGACTTTTGTTTTTAACAAACTCCAATTATTTCCCCTTAATGAGCTCCCGTAGTGGTCGATGTGCTCTCCCATCATCATTACTGCGGGGACAGCAGTTGCAGTGCTGGGCCTGACTGGCAGCTTACACAGACCTGTTCTCCCTGACTGACTGCAGGCTGCACTTCCTGACAGCTGGAAGCCAGCCTCCTGGAGCACAGCATACAATCACACACAAAAGGAAATCCACAAGCACACAAATGCATGAACTTGTGTGGGCACTCAAAGTTTTTACTTGAAGTTCTGTTTTCTGTTTTTTTTGTTTGTTTTTTTAAATTCAATATCACAATTACCTTGATATCAAGAAAAAAGAACCACTTGCCAAAGAGCACTGTATTTCCTTTTTAACCATGCCATTTCCCACTTTTCTTTCCTTGAGCTGCAAAAAAATCAGTTTGACCTTTAAACAATAGCTAAAAGTAGCAAACGTTTTAAAATGTTTTAAAAGTGTGGAAACATTATGACGATTTTAAGTGTCAGCTTAAACACATTATTGCAAAATACCCAGCAGTCTGCACACTTAAAAAAAAACTTAAAAAAGAAACAACTGACAATGGCTCATCTTCTCATTTTCGCTGATTCCTGTAAATATATATCTATATATAAGCCCTGTGATGATTTTTAGCGTCCAGAAGCTTTGGTTCGTACATTTGATGAAAGTATTTACAATTTATCAAATAAAATCATTCAATCATTTTATTTTTCCCTGGTTCAACTTCTCAAGGGAAAGCAAGGATTGCATTGATTTGTGATTTCATTTCCCCAGACACGAGTGCTGGGGTCAGCAGCAATATAAGAAGCAGCAGCAATAACTGATGCACACAAGACAGCTGTTAACCCAGGATTATGGTTCTGGTGTCTGTTTGATTTAAGCACTGATAGAAATACGAATACGGAGGTAAAAATTCCGGACTTTCCGAAAGGAATATGGTTAACGCTCTTCAAAGAGTAATTGCTTCTTTTCATAATATATCATTATAATGATTAATATAACTTGCATGGCTTCACAATAGCTTTCACATCACATTTCACAGTACTGGCTCTGCCTGCTGCTGCTCCATGCAGAGAGGCCTGAAAGAGCCTTTAAAGACCTCGAAAAAACGATGAAATAGAAAGCTGTTGCACTGCAGCATACGGCATCTACACCTTCACTTAAGGAAGTGTGTGAATGCAGCATGTAACATGTCTGTGAGTTAACGAGTTGAAATGATGCAAGATTATGTGCTAGCTAAAACATGTCTGATGCAAAGTGTCAGATTGTAGAGAAGTGTTTTCTGACACGCTCAAATCAAAGTCAGTCTATCTCAGCAGTTTGCAAACACTATGTGTGAGTTTGTAGGTAATAACTGCAGAGTTGTTAAATAATAATGTAGTTGGCAGCATTTGAAAGATTACTGGTTTTCCCATCACAATTACAATAATGTGCCCAAACGAATTGCTTCATCAAGATAATGTAACTTATTACATCTGATTACGTTTTGGTTATTTTTCCAACAAACACTTGAAACTCAGCTGAAAAAAGAAGATAAAAACACAAAGCAGGCAGTGCAAACCTCCAAATGATCTAATAATGATTTCAGACAGTTTTTTTTTAATTTGCCAAGATTCGACACTGAGAATTTGTTAACAGCATTTTTACAGGCTGTATAAAAATACAACAAAAAAAAGCCTTACACTCTGGACTGAGCCTCTTTCTTACAGTCATGTTGAAAACTAATTCCTTTGATTAGTTCATCACCAGCAAGTGTGAACTATGAGTAGTTTGTGCAGAAGTTTTGGCAGTTTAGTGGTCTGGAACATTCAGGTGTGTTAACACAAATCTTTTTAGTGGATGTCACCCCAAATTCAACCCAAGGTCAAATCAATGACATGCTCAAAGGAACTGCAAAAACCCAAGAGCTACATGTCAGTCCTAAAGGCCTCAGCATGTTAAATGTTATTGTTCGTGACAGTAGGATTAGAAAATAACTATTGCTTGTTTTGAATTATTGCCAGTAACTGCAAGACTTCTGGAACAATGTCATTTGGACATACAAGACCAGAGTGAAGATGCTCAGCCGAAATACATAGCACATCAGCACAAACTACTCATAGAAACTGTCAGCATGGTGGTGAAGGGGTGATGAATTGGGCTTCTGTTGCAGCCACAGGACCGACCCTGGCAACTTTCAGTCATTGAGTTGACAATGAACTCTGTTGTGTACTAAATTATTCCACAGCCAAATGGGAGACCCGACTGCTAAGGCTAGGCTGAAGTTGGGTCATGCAACAGGACAATGACCCCCAAAACAGCAGAAAATCTATAACAGAATGACTGAAAAAAGAAATTGAGCCCAGTCAAAGTCCACACCACAGTCCAATGAAAATGCTGTGGTGTGACCTTAAGAGAACTGTGCATAAATGAATGCCCAAAAACCTCAATGAACTGAAGCAACACTGGAATGACGAGTGGGCCAAAACTCCTCAATAAAGACGTGAAACTGATCAAGTCATACAGAAAATGAAGGCTTCAAGTTATTGCTGCTGAATTATGAGGTGTACTTAATTTTCCACAGGTGGGTGTGGCTTTGAAAACTTCCTTTTCATATGACTATATCAGAATTTAAATTTTGGTTATTTTGAGCAATGTGATATGATTTGTATCAGAGGTGGCTCAAATTATAAAGAAATGGATCCAATTACAGTAATTAATCCTCAAAAATTGAGTACAGCTTTGCTGTTGGGAAAAATGCCAAAAGTGGCATTACTTGAAGGCAAAAATAATCAGAGCAGCAGAATGAATGTTAATTCTAACTTGTAAGCCCCCACTTCTCCCATCTAAGAATATATTTGCCAAATATATTACAAACCTTTCAACATATTATTATTAACAATAATGAAAGTTTTATCAGTTACTGTGATGATTACAATTATTGGCAATAACATGTGATTTGTAATTTATTCATCATGCAGATAAATTACATGTTACTAGTTAATCGCCAGCACAATCGAAAGCATGTCTGGAGCTGTTACAGTAAGGTACAGTGTTGAGCCCAAATTCACTCTTATAAATCAGTTCAATTCAATTCATTTTTATTTATATAGTGCCAAATCACAACACCCGGGCCTTAAGGCACTGAGTATTGTAAGGTCAAGACACAACAATAATACAGAGAAACCTCATTAATCAGACAACCCCTTATGAGCAAGCACTTTGGCGCCAGTGGGAAGGAAAAACTCCCTTTTAACAGGAAGAAACCTCCTGCAGAACGAGGCTCAGGGAGGTGCAGCCATCTGCCATAACTGGCTGAGGGCGAGGGGAGTGAGACAGGACAACAGACATGCTGTGGAAGAGAGCCAGAAATTAATACTAGCTCATAATTAAATGCACGGTGGTGTGTAAACACATAGTTAGGAAAAGGGGCGAGAGAAGAAAAAACGCTCAGTACATCATTGGAAGGGTGTATTCAGGTATCTGATCCAACCCTGACTATAAGCTTTGTCAAAAAGGAAAGTTTTAAGCCTAATCTTAAAAGTAGAGAGGGTGTCTGTCTCCTGAATCCAAGCTGGGAGCAGGTCAGACAGAAGATGGCCCTGAAAGCTGAAGGCTCTGCCTCCCATTCTACTTTTAAATATCCTAATCACAAGTCGTAGAGCGAAATGCTCTACTGGGGTGACATGCTACTGAGCTCTAAGATAAGATGGGACCTGATTATTCAAGACCTTGTATGTGAGGAGAAGAGATAATTCTGGATTTAACAGGGGGCCAGTGAAGAGAAGCAAATATAGGAGAACTATGCTCTCTCTTTCTAGTCCCTGTCAGTACTCTTGTTGCAGCATTGATCAGCTGAAGGCTTTTCATGGAGTTTTTAGGACGACCTGATAATAATGAATTACAGAAATGCAGTCTAGAGGTAACAAATGCATAAACAACTTTTTCAGCATTACTCTGAGACAGGGTGTTTCCAATTTAAGAGATATTGCTAAATTAAAAAATAAAAACATACACACTTGCTAAAAAGAACAATATTTGAAAATGGGCTTTCTGTTGTCAACAAGTTTGTATTTATTTGATTAAACAAATGCATTTGAGAAAGTAAAGGCTGATGTGATCACATCATGAACTAAGTGAAAAGAGAACGTAACATAATAATTCAAGAGCAACTTTTCTTTAATTAGGTAACATTGGGGCAAGCTGTCAAATGCTTTCTCAGCTGGCAGCTGCCACTTGCAGCAAGCCAGGCCTGTAATCCCATTTTGTTTATGCATATCATGTGCTAATGTAAAATATGATCATCTTTATTTGACTTTACAGAAGTGTAGGAGAATGTGCTGGATGTTGTATGTGTATATATTAAATAGCGATAGACATAACTATATTACTATAATTCTTATGCTAACAAAAGCTTGAGAAATATGGAGATCTATTTTTTATCAAGTCATCAGCCAATTCTAATGAAGTTGTTTTACGATATTATATTAATTTATTGTCTAAAAGCTGCATTATGCTGTCTTTATTCCATTCGGTTTACCCTCTAATCCCCACCGACTTTGCTAAATCTGAAATAAAATCTGCACTAATTCACACGCTGTGGAATGTTAATTTATAGCTTGGCTCACACAACAGATAATATGGGGCAATTATCTGCCTTTTCATATGTAAAGTATATTTTGGTTCATGTGGTGTCTCAGAGCTGAACAACACATTTAAACACATTGAAAGGCCAGAAGAGACCTCTCCAAGGATCTCAGATTACATTAGCTGTTAGCTAAAACTACGGTTAGCTGTATAGTTTATAATTAACTTAAAATTACTAAAATAAGGGATTTAAACTACTGAGATGAATTTAGAGGCGGCATTTCTTAATCAGCCAAAAGTTTCACATGATTTGTTGTACTGTTGGCATGAGAATAGCACACCACAGAAATCACAAGGTAGATAATTGAATTAATTATTCAATGTTCTAACACGCTAGCCTAGATAATAAACATATTAAACATTTTTCCTAGTTGAAAAAAGAAAAACCTGAAATAATATGCTGGTTAATATTGTTAGATCACAGCAGCCCAGTAATATAGGTAATGTAGACTATGTAAAAATACTTTTTGTTGAAATGTAAAAGTATTTAGTGGCCAATAAAAATGGTAGGAGTACAAGAACATAACCCAGTTCAGTGTGTTGACCAAGCCAGTTGCTAAGAGAAGAACATTAAAAACCTAAATTGCAGTTCCTATGCTATGGCATGCCCTAAAAACAACTAAAATTGAATACACACCGTATAAGATATAGTGTGGAAGAAAATAAAATGTCAGTACTTCAAAACAACCTGACTATTTGTAGATCTGCTTTGTTACATTGTACCACTGGTTCAACATATAACAGTTTAATGCCACCAAAGATGAATGGGTGCCTTAAACATTACCATAAATTTCAGCCAGCTTCTCTGCGACACTGGCTTCAAAACAGGGCATCATTATTTTTTATCATATTACATCAGATTAAACAGTCCTTCTGTCTTCTGGTGTTATGAAAATAGGTACAAGATATACAGTAATGCCTACATTTACATTTCCAATATACAAGTCGGCCAGTTATCATTGTAACAAGAAGATTTACACCGAGAGGTTTCCATCCAGTAGCAGTGCCACCGTACTCTATCACTGATAAATGGGCTAGCTCCGATCTGTGGACTTGTGCTCTGCCAGCAACATTGCATTGAATGAGCTGAACACAGTGACCTTGATACCCAGACTCAGAGTTGGTAAAGAATGAAGACTGACAGAAATGTAATGAAGTGTTTGGGAATATTAAGTGCCATTCTCACTGACATTGAATTGCAGTTTAGTATTTTATTATACCAAAATTGCCCACTGCAATTGTAGAACCTATATCCAGGACTCAAAGTCACCTCATAAATGCCATAAAAACGAAGAAACAAATGGTTTGCAGCAACCTGTGGTGAAAAGCAGCCCTATTATACATTTATTTAATATAGTATAGTAGAAATTGTTACTAGCAATCAAATCATTACTGGCACCAGTGAACCATGTGTAAAGGAGTAATTGACAATGAGGTAAAACACATTTGAATCCATGCATGTATAACAGCAGACTTACCAGACAAGTATTTGTTATCCAGCCTTTTTTGTGTGGCCTAGATTCATCTAACTGAGATTGGTTCTTGATAGCACTGTTGTTGCTCCTCAATCCTCCCTTCTCACAGCTTCAAGCACTGACCACATTCAGAATGGGGCACACATGCACGCATAAAATAAATACAAAAATAAAATATAACCTTTTACTAATGTGAACAGACCTGACAAAAATGAAGGCTTTTTGAGACACAATCCACATTTGCCAAATTTATCTTTATAGTGATGGCAGATGCAATGAATGTGAGGAATTTCTGTCCAGATACAAATTTGAGTGCTGTTCCTTACAGCTAGCATTGAAATGAATTTTTCGTTAGACTCCAATCATGTTGATCGCATAGCTCTACACTTAATGAATGATATCAAGCTCAAATGATCTACATTTTGCACAACAAAGTCCTCAAATCTAAAGACCCTTATTACAAAGAATTTCATCTTTTTTAAAGCACTTATTTGAGTGTTAGCAGGCCTAGAAATGTACAGGAATACAGAATATGCCTATAATAATCCCTATGCTGTATGTGTCTGTATTAACATATTCAAAATTTACTTTGCATCCTAAACGTTCTGTCGCAATACATTCTGCTGGTGTACCAACTCTGTCTCTCTAGCCTTACCGCCCTTCAGCAAACAGTGGTGATGATAAACTATATTGATGAAACTATTGTGTGATGAATGATTCAGGAATAGTGGGTGAATCATTTTTCATGCTCCTTCGGGAAATTTGTACCATCACCGCACACTGAAAGCTTAGGAGGACTTGGGAAAAAAAACTCTACAAAGGAAAGGGATGTCACATCAAAAAGACATTGCAAGAAAAATGTTTATTTGATAAATATGAGAACACTAAATCAAGTCAGAGAAGCTCCACAAACCACTTTTTTTTCATCTCTAACCTGTAGTGGTTTGTCGCATTTTTTCATATTAAGTGCTGTTCTTCTTTCTCTTAATTAAATGTGGTTTTTATTGTTTTGTGACTGCTTCAAAACAAAGCAAAGCTTTCTTGTGACCACACGTCACGTCATTGCTGCAGCTCTCCTAATGCCAAAAACTGAGATGTGATTAGCTGAGAAGTTCAGAAACACAGATTATTGTAGGGGAATCATTTATTCAGTAGTTTACGCAAATGAAGGCTGTGGGAAATTCTAAAAGAATAAATCGACACATTCTCACTCCTTGCATAGTGAAGCTGGGTCAGAGACCCATTCCTATCATATTTCACAGACCTTGGGATACCAATTTAGCATCTAATTTGAAGAAACACATAAATGACACAACCTTCAACCTTAGATTTCTGTCTAGGGACACTTTAATTGCAGCTTTTTGACTCAACCTTTTTGGTTGCTGTTTGATTCGTTTTTAATGAGACATCAAACTACTTGGACAGGTTTAGGGACTAAACTCATTTGGTCAGATTTAGGTGGGGGAAAATGGGTTGGGTTGAAACACAACTTTTTACAATGTATCATTGCCATTATTACATGTCCTTAGTAAACATAGTTATGGGTGATGTCACTAGTGATCGTACTGTGGGCATGTTTGCTGTGTAGGCATGTTTATTTCAGATGTTAAAGTACTCCTATTTAACCCTAGTACACTTTGTACTCTACACCCATGCAGGTTGACAAGTGATAATAGAATTACAATTGGGTCCTGACAAAGTATCTACACAAGTTAGGAAGATAATAGATTCAATAAACATGAAACTATTTTATTTAAGTTTATTGTATTGTATTTTACATATATACCAAACCTCTGGTATAAAAAAAAGTTAAGGCAACATAAGTTTCTTTTTTTTCTTTTTTTCTTTTTTTTTGTATTTCAGGGTTTTTTGTTTCCTCACCATCATCAGTATTTGAATACATTTGGGTCCTTTTTGTTTGTTTAGTCCTCGGGGCTTGGCATTACAGCCATCACGGCAATAGTTATTAGCAGGGCTCAGTATCAACAAAATATAATGTTAAAATTCCATCACTGTGTCAGGGATTTAAAATGACTTTTTAATAAAGGAGTTTACATTTAAGTACACGGGATGATCGCTTTGTTTTGGTATCAGATTGAATTATGTAATTCTACTGGCACTGATGCAGACTACTCTAAAATTGTGTTGTGCATAACTGCGACAGGAGCTCAGTTTTATAAAAAATAGCTTCATAGCTCTGCTAGTCATCAAAACTGACATGAAGTAACTTTAACATATTGAACATATGCATTCAACTCTTATCTCACCTTCTTATTATTTGTTGTTTGTATAATAAATATCATATTTGTCAGGGGCAGACCATGGGTGGATTGTTACTGGGATTTATACTGGGTTTTTCATGCTTATCCCATTGTCTCAAATACTTGTTCATTGGCAAGGTGCAGTTCTCCAAAGTGAGTTGTCAGGATTTAAATCAGAGCTACTACTCAGCCTTTCTATGAGTGTGGGACCTGAATACAGAAAGACTCAAGCTGCTAGGGAAACTGGCTGCTGAAAAGCAGGGCATTTTTGTCCCATAATGAGATTGTGACTGATTTAACTACAAGATAATTATAGATTAAATATGTAATCCTAATGCTCCAAAGGCCATGAAAGATATTTTGCCAGATTATTTTTTGTTAGAATGAGGATTTGGGACTTTGCAGGTGATAAGTTTGTGAGACAGAGACCTGCCCTACTCTGATATGCCTTAAAGACAGGACTGGATTCAGATGAACCCCCAAGAGAGGCTGTATCCCAATAAGGATTACCAAACTTGAAGCTATCCTGCACAGTGGCATTTGATAACAGTCACCTTTTCATCAGTGTCTAGTGCTAGACCCACTTAAACAAAAGAACAATGCAGGTTCAGTTTATTTTATCCAAGCTGCATAAACCTACAGATCCACATGCGCCAGATGGATCTTTCCTAATTTCTAATTACTCTACCTCATAGAAATTCTCAGTGCTCATCCTTTCCATTCAATCTGTCACACTATAGAGATTTACCTGGCAAGAGTTCAGGGAATGACAGTAATAAACCCACCTTCATCTCCACGTTTCTATTCCTAATACACTTCATATTATTGCTAATACTTGTAAATAGGCAACTGAAATCCAGCTCAATATTGTTTGCTGAAATGGCTCACTGTTTATGGATACATGAAGCATAATACAAGGTTGAGATAGCTTGAAGCAATAATGGGAAAGTGTGTGTGAGAGGTGCAAGGAGTGTAAAACTGAAGTTATAGCCAGCATAAGAGTAGACTGGATGGGCAGGGCTGGCTGGTCCAATTATACTTGAGCCTTCAGGAAGAGTGAGAGGTAAAAATGCAGGAATTCATGTCACCTTGAGAAGCTAGTGTTACTAACAGACTTCTGCCCCAGACACTGTGTGTTTTGCAAATATCTATTTTTAGTTTTGGTAGCAGAAAAGGGAAACGATTATGTGCTTCTCATGCAAAAGATATGAATGCTAATGGAAGTTGTAATAGATTGACATATATAGTTGAGAAAATTAAAACACTTTATGTAGCAACAACATGACTTGCAGAATGTCTTTGAGAAGATCTATATACATACTCGGGTTCTTAATGCATTCATTCTATCTTTATCCACCCAAATAACATCTTTTTGGGAAACAATTTAATTCTAAAATTTAAAGTGTTTCAGCTTCACTGATGAAATTCTAGTATTAGAACCCTGGTGATATATATTTTAAAGTTAAACACTGTGTCTGAGTCCCTCTCCGGTCCCTTATACATGAACAGCTTGGTGAAGTTTCATTGATGCATCCTATCCGCACAGAGAAATACAACCACACACTCGTCCATTTGCACATAAGAGCAATTTAGAGTAATCAAATAACCTAACAAAGATGATACACCTGGAGAAAAGCAGTGTAGAAGATCAGCGGAGCCATTAGCTGGTGCAGCGTGGCATGAAGATCAGCTTTCATCAGCGGATATACCAGATTTGTGGGCTGAGCATGCTACCCACATTTATCACTAGACTGATTAGACTGCATTCACTGTATGTAATTGTTTATAATGTAAAGTCTTCACTAGAAGAAGCACAGATTCAGCTCTTATTTTTTCTAAATCTTTCAATAATTTGCATTAGAACATCAATAATTCACTTTCTTTTTCTTGCTTCTTTGCATTACTTATGCCACCTAATGTAGAAGATAATCCTGTATAGGTATTTCTCAAAAGCTCATCTGTCTTGTGTTCTGGTTTGTTTATGTGACCGAGTGAGAGTGCATGTTTGTGTGTTTGTGCATGTGTAAAAGTCTGCTCTAGTAATCAAGCTCTTTTATTAGAAAGCTGTGCAGTGCATAGGTTTTTTTGTATTACTGCCGGAGCAGGTGGTTTGTCATTGTGGCTGATCGATATTTGATCTTTTTGTTTGTTGCATGGTGGCACAATAAAAGCAGAAGGAGGCAAAATAACAGGGTGCTCCTATAGGGAACCAGATAGCTCCCAAAGCAGACAGAAAGGCTCTTCAAATCCCTCCTCAGGAGGGACAATGTCCATACAATCTTTGGTAGCAGATGAAGGAGCTGCAGAATTGATAAGAAAACAAAATGGAATAGAAAAGGAGTAGAATAAGATTTGTTGAAAGGGATGCTGATTTTTGACAGAAGGTCACTCCGTTGAGTTACTGTGGGGTTGTCGTAGCTCTACTCATAAATGTGATTTTCTCTGTTCACTATGCCTCTTGATGAATGATGTTAGTGTTTAGTGAATCCCTTGAGGATTTAGCCATTTAGAAAATTGACTGCATGACTTTCCCACAACAATCATGGAATCGCACTAATGTGAAGACCTGACTAGTTGGACACCAGCTAATTTAAAGCCATCTCAACTGTTAATTGGTTACTTTATATAATTATCAAAATCAACTTATCTGATAATTTTAATGGCTCTTTACTCACATTGTTGTCATCATAACTTCAGAACTGTCAAAAATATACATATATATACACATCCAAATAGATGACACTGGCCAGCAGATGCCTAACATTTTTCCTGTCTGCACAATTGGAAAGGTAATTTAGGAATAAATAATGCCTGCCTTCTGCTTCTGGGGCATTAAGTAGTGTTTATGCAGAAAGATTGTCTCTCATCGAAAATATTTATTTGTAGTCATGCTTCCCTTGATTGATTTTCTGTCAACTCCTTTCTCAGCAAAAACAGCAGAGGGCTTATGCAGAATTGTTAAACACAATCCTCCTGAATAGCTTCTAACTACAGCGACAACCCCATACAAATCCATGATGACACAGGAGTCTATCTATTTAATTTTTTACACGCTGCCTGCATTGTCCTCAAAATATAGCGAAGCCAGCATGAAATTGCAGATGCATTACTCTGGCTAAATTACAGCTCGCGGGCCCGACCGGCACTTCCTGAAATAGATGAGAAGCAAGGGGTCAGTTGCACTTTTGTCATCCACTGAAAGGAGTTGCTCATTCTATGTCTGTTCCACCTACTTATGTCACCAAAGACGATTCTCGTATGTGTGATGGGCACGAGGGCTGTCACTTTGATTAATGGCACAATAACATTTACAGCCACCATGCAGTTTATTCTATATCAAATATGTCCCTCTGAACTCCTGGGTTTTATCTGCAGATACTTTGCTTTTATATCTTTTGCAGTTGCTGAAAAAGGGTCATATGAAAAGAGAAAAAATAGAACAGAAAATCACTTCCAAGGCTCTCCATCTCTCTCACTTATGACTTGCCCTCTATATTGAGTAAATATGACAAATTTATGAACTGTGAGTTTGAGGGTTCGAAAGTCATAAGTATGGTTGCCAAGTGTCCCGTTTTAGCTGGAACATCTCGTAAAATTAGCAAAATTGGTTTGCCGCTTATTCTACTAATGTCACATACAGTGAATATTTACACTATGCCCAGCTGGTTGTGCATTGTTCAATGCCAGAGTGTCCCTTATTTGATAGTTAAAAAGCTGGCAACCATAGTCATAAGTAACCCAAAGAGAGGGACTGGCACTAGTTGTTGCTTTTATTATAAGTTGTTTGATGGTGATTAAAGCTGTATCTAGCCAAGAGAAAATGTACATGTTCACAAATTGGTACCGTAAGCGTGGCACGAATGACGGACCCAACCACATCGTTTGTTCTTTTAACCTTTTTATTCCAGTTGCTGTTCCTCTCACACACAGCCGTGATGTGCTGATGGACCTCCAGTGTGTCAGCCTTCCCTCCAGCTGTGCCACAAACAACGTCCCACCACAGTAAAGCAAGCACTGGATTTATGTCACTCTGTTTAAAGCCAACACCAGGTTAACTTATCTTATCTTAGCATAAAACCATGTATTCTTATGATGCAATGCTGCATCTTCGAAGGGACTTTTTGCCATATCTCCGCACCAGCACCAATTCTAGTGTGGTTTCCTCACTCATGCTGCACTTCTTTATCCTCAACATGTATTTACTGCACACACACTCATCATACATGCCATAGAAATACTTCCTCACTTTAATGATTTTGGAGAAATATCCAAAGTTTTCCGGTGCTCAGTGTGTGTGATGGGGGAAGGAATGGTTATGCAGGTGTATATGTGTGCTTCTGGCTTTCATGTGAGTGAATATATGTGTGTACTGGGACTGACAGGCTGAAAGCAGGGCAGTGACAGGTCCTGACTGTGAGATTGACGTGGGTACTGGGATTGAACAAGAGATGGATTTAGCTCAACTAATTGAACTGAGAGACCACTGAGGCTGTAGAGGAAGCTTGACTCAGCGTGCTGAAGTGCCTCTGTGTGTGTGTGCAAATGTATGCATGTGTGAGATTGTAGCTTACATGTGTTTTTTTCCCTTTTTCCATTTATATTTTTATTAATGACTCTGCATTCTGTCAAGATTGATGACACAGCATGGAAGTGGCTTGTGTTTGCCATAACCAAAGACTGCCTTGATTGAGATTTTTCTTTGTTGCTGTGAATTGTTTTTGACAGGCTGTGCCAAGGCCTCATGCCTCACCACTGACAGCTCTAGCTTTAGTCAATGTTATGTTACATTTGCTATTTATCAGCACCCTCAAAGCTGACTTTATTATGCCTATATGTCAGTCTGAGATCTCAGACAGGAACTTGATTTTACAGCACAAATACTGTGATATTCAGATTATTGTTTCTGCAATAATATACATGTAAGTCTTCACTTACATGTATAGGAATACATACTGTAGTCAGCTTCTATGACAGAGTGATTCATCTTTTATGTTTTTATCCATTTTAACTCCACGGCAAGTGCTGGTGAGCAGCGTACATGAACCCTCTCAGACAGGGCTGAGACAGGCTAGTACAGGGCAGGTTTTCTTTCTCTCCTGTCTTGCTGTCCATCATCTATCATGATATTTTCATCTGCCCCTGTCTGTTTACTTGCCTTGTCTCTATTCATCTCCATCCTGCCTCCCATTCTCTGTTCCACCTGCCTCCTTGCTCCTTCCTGCACCGCTGCAACACTTTTATCTCAGTCACCCCCACCTTCTATCTTCAATGAGTCCCTATGCTTTTTCTTTCTCTTGGGAACTATCTATCGAGATGAGCTGTCTCTGTGTATGTCTGTCCATCTTTTTGTCTTACTGTGTCTGAGCCAAGAGACCTAGTCCCCCTCGTTGACAGCCTCTTTCACTATGACTGTACTTTGGCCATGGACCTCTGACAGAAACTTTAGAAGGCCTGTCTGGAAAAAGACATTGAGGGGAAACTGAGAGGGCATTGAAGAGGTTATGAATCCCTGTACGAAGCCCTGTGCTGACAGGCAGCTCTTCCCTCTTGGCTTGTAGTCAGAGGCTGAGATGGATGTGAGGGATAGTCGGGATGGATGGGTCCCAGCTGGAGCAACAGCTATGAGCAGCGACACTGGCTAAGAAACACCAGCAAGGGATAAACCCAGTGATGAAAGAGTTGGAACGATAGCATGAACATGAGCATGCATATGTTTGTGTATGGCTGCACATTTGTGTTTCTTTGTATCAGTACAGGCGTGGTGTGTGTGTGTGTGTGGGGTGGTGGTGAAACCAGAAAAGATGTGACTTGTGAAGCACTGCAGAAAGCAGGGCAGATTATTCCTGGAAATCCCTGCATACATGTGTCAGCATTATGGGTGTGAGGTCTGCAAAGGGAGAGAGTAAAAGCTAGACGGGCCATATCGGGCCACGCTGTTTCTGTAAGCTGTGACTCAGTATGGTCTCAGCTTCTGTTATGCCTTCTTCCCAACCTGCCTACTGTAATCCACCCTGCTTGGCATGGGGTTCTGGTTACGGCAATGCCCAACCCACCTAGGTGCCAAGAGGAACACAGTATTCCCTCAACAGACAGGGTCTATTGATTGCCATATCAGAGGCCATATCATACTATCCGTTTATTGGACTGACTGAAGTTTTATTCAGCTTGCCCTGGCTGTGTATACAGCCAACAGATGACATTTAAACTATGGCTGGTGTACGCTTGCTGGACTGGAGCTGACAGCCTTACAAATGGCTACTTTACAGATGGCATTTTACTCTTGGCTTATTAATACTATTAAACACAGCTTGTTTATATGAGATGAAGGCCAGTCACATTGTTTTGGCCAGATACAGTCTAAAGCAAAGGGGTGTCGATATTGCTCATGGGAGCTTATTAAATCCCTTAATAATAAACAGCCGTTAATTTTCTTTCTGACTTTTAGGCAGCGCTGTGGCAAGACATGGCAAGACTAACATTAGTTTGTTCTCCTTTCTGTCGATATAGTAGTCACACTTAGACTCAGTAATTCAAGAAGCACCACAGAGGACACAGACGTTTTATAACCACTGCCCAGACAGCAGGAGCTACTGCACCTATTAGCATTAACCAGGCCTTTTCTCCTTAGCAAATTACCCAAATGCACCAGTTCATTTGGAGCACATTTAAAAAGGAATCAGCCAATATTGTCATGCTATTAACCAGTTTGATTTACACCATGACCTCAAAGATATGTCAGAATTGGTTAAATAAACTATGTATAGCTCCTAGGGTAATTGGATTTCTGCTCACGTCCCCAGGCAGATGATACAGTTACATGTGGGAAGAAGGGATTACCTTTGATTATAATGGAAACCTGATTATTAAATGTAAATGGAGCGGAAATTACCATGGAAAATGGACATCTTCACAGGAAACAGCCATTGCACAAAGAACCTATACAAGGAAAATAAAAAAAGGAGTGTCTTATAAATAGCTGTGCAGTCTGGCTTTAAAAAAAGTGTCCCTTGTGAGATTTATGCAATCCCAAACTTACTAAATTTTTCACTAAAACCATGTTGGTGAATCACAGTAGAATTAAATAAATACATAATGAGTCATTTGAATACTACAGACTGTCTAAAAATGAAACTCTTTTAACTATTAATTTCATTTTTTATATTATATCAAGCCAAAACATTCTGTTTTGGATTGATATAATATGATAATTAATGTAGTAATAAAATTACTTTACAACTAACATTTACTTCAACATTTTTGCTAAACCATTAAAACGTCTTTATTCTGCATTTAAATCAGTCATTTTTTCCATCATTTCCATTAAGGGACACTATATATATATATATATATATATATATATATATATATATATATATATATATATATATATATAGTGTGTATGTATGTATGTATATATATATATATATATATATATAGTATACAGTTTGTCAGAGACTTAATTTTATCAGTTGATGCGCTTCAGGCACAAAAAAGTTTTGGTATTTGTGAATTATACTGCTGATAAACTAAAAGGCTCCCAGCACTATGTGTTGGTTGTTGAGAGGACCCGCATACAGCACATGTAGGCAGGTTTAATCCTTACATATTGTCTGGGTCAAATTTGACCAGATTTGACATTTGAGAGCAGTAAAAATACTAAAAATACTACTAATTTTTATAAAGTGAGCCAAATACAAAAAAATAGAATATTTTAAAACTTTAAACTGTTTTTCAGATGCTTCAGATGTTTGTACATTGATGCCACTCCTGGTTCGAGTTGACCTGTATCTGATAAGATGGATTTAATATCCAAGAGTTTGGGTTAAATCAAGGAAAATTATGGTTTTAGGGAAGATATGAGTATATGTGCAACACTTGTGTGTATTTTTACCCCTCAGCAGTAAAAGACTGATGGGTTATTGTTGTCACCCTACCAGGTGACAAGAAGAAAAACAACACACTGTAGGATTTTAAAATTCAGATCATAGGTGCATTACTGGGTGGTTGAGAGGTTCTACTGGCTGCTGCTAGTATCCTTTTATACAAGGGGGACCCTGACACTATCAGAAGAATTGCTTGTGTACTCCCCATATTTGTCCAGGTTCCTGCAGCTCCTGCTGGTCTTTGAAGGATCGCTGAGCAATTGTGAAACTGTGAAATATTGAGATACAAGACAGACAAAAGATCTTTGCCTCTAATGTAACTAAATAATCTATAAATTTAAAAAATTAAATATTTTATTCTGCTCGAACTGAGATAAGCTAACGGTGTTTAAAACAGAACTCAAACAGGGGTTTGGGAAGTTGGCATGCCCCCATCTAGGGATTGCTTATATATATATAACGTGAAGTGCGACTCCCCACTTCTTCCACTCCCAAGAAAAGGCAAGCAGCACAGAACAATTCAGGACGCCAAACAGTTGTTTATTTGTCAGCAAAGCCAAAACAGAAAAGTTTAATATGATCCCTATTCATAGGCAGAGATGTAATCTGATTACTTTTTCAAGTAACGAGTAAAGTAAGGGATTACTATTGCAAAAACGGTAATTAGATTACCGTTACTTTCCCGTAGGAACGCTGCGTTACTGTGTTACTAAAACCGTGATCTTTTGCGAGAATGTCTCATGACAGTGACGTAAGCGAGTGCGCCGTTAGTGACAACAGCTGTGTGCAGATCAACAATGGATCATATATCGAGTGCGGGAGAGAGTATGAGCGTGCAGCGTTTAAAGCTTGGAAGTACTGACCTTACTTTGAGTTTGATTCCATAAAAAGTGACAAAAACATTAGTGTCCGCTGTGCGTGGGAAGAAAACTTCTTTTTACTCCGAAAAAAACCCCTAAACAAGCTCTGAGTGCGCAACCACGTAATGGGAAATTCACAGAGAAACTCGCGGATTCTTCCACTGACCGCTGCGCCACACCTGCACCAGAGCACACCTCCGCCTACCCCACTCCTGCTTTACAGGTGAAAATAGAGCAACAGGACTGCTAGTCTTTGATTTTATTTACTTTCTGCTGTGTTTTACTTGCACCTATTTGAAAGACTGACTGTAAACACAAAAAATATTTTATTTTATGTTCTGGAATGTGCAGAAAATAGGTTTAAATGTTAAACTAATTTCTTCAAGTCAGAGAATGTTGCATATAATTAAATTTATGCTTGATGCATAAAGTTAAAAGATTAAAACAGATAAAACTGTCATGGTCTGGGTCTGATGACCCAGAGCTCATGTATTTCTTGTATATGTTTTTCCATATGTTATGTTTTGGTGGTTTTCTCTCCCTTTTTGTCCTTTCTCCCTGTGTGCTCCCCGATGTTTTGGGGTCGCTGAGGGGACTGCGACCCGGAAGTGTTCCCGCACTGGGGACTGCCGCACCTGCCGCCCATTAGCCCTCACCAGCTGCAGCTGATGGCTTCATGAGGGGCGCCTTATTTATGAAGGTGGCGGAGCCCCAGTCGGCGCGGGATTATACTAAGTCGAACCTGTTAAGTACCTCCGTAGAATAGTGTGTTGAGATCGGCTTCGCTACTAAAGGCTGCCTGCTGAGCTGTGTGTGTTTTTGTGTCACCAGGAGTCGGGAGTCAGGAACGTCGTCACGAGGGGAAATCATGGAGTGGAATCGGGTTTTTGGAGTTGTCACCTTTTCACTGCTATGGACACGTGCACTGTGTGGGATTCTTAGAGGAATCGCCACAGGAGTCACAGTGCTTGGATTGTATATACCGTAATTGTCGGGCTATAAGCCGCTACTTTTTGCACCAGCTTTGAACCCTGCGCCTTTTAGTCAGGTGCGGCTTTTCTATGGATTGTCCATGATTTTTGTCATATCGTAAGACGATTTGTTTTGTTTGTTCCGGTGTTGTACGGCACTACGTTGCCTGGCGGAAGGGCATGTGATCAGACACACAGTATCGGGTTCAAGAGTGGTATGTTGGTCACATGTCCATCCGCCAGGCAACATAGTGCCGTAAAAGTAGCGCGAAAAATAAACTTCAAAGTAGTGCTATGCGTTCAGCGGGAGTCGTGGATGATGTGCGGCGATAAACGTGCGAAAAGCAAGTTATGCCCAACTCCACCGGTGGAATCTGAAAGCGTGGAAAAGTGTAAAAACATCCATGATCACCAACGGATTTCGAAGGGCTGGACTGCTGCATGATGGAGAGGAGGACACCGCGACGGCCCTTCAGAGGGTGTTCGACTCTGACACTGACAACAAAGGAAAGAAGCTGAGAGTGGATGACGTAGCCATCCTGAGCCTGTTCGTATCCGACACTGGAGAAGAGGACTTTGGTGGTTTTAGTGCGCAGGAAGATGGTGGTGAATGACTGACTTTTCTTCTTGTTAAAGCCATGTCACTGCACCTGAGCCTAAAAGGTAGTCCAATCTATTTTTCTGCTGTGCTGTAGGTTATTGTTATGTACTACATTTGTTACTCATTTATGAAGCACAGTACATGTTTCCTACTTGTAATTACCGCTACTTGTACATATACCTAAAAAGTTATGCAAATATGTACTCATAACTTGTTTTTCAAAATATTAATAAAAGGGGTGTGTCTCCAAACAGCCATCTCTTTCCTGACAATTCGCTTTGTGCATATTCTCTTACATATAATAAGTCAACATTGAAACACCTGCGGCTTTTGGTCAGGTGCGGCTAATGTATGTACAAAACAGGATTTTCCCCTGATTTTAGCTTGTGCGGCTAATATTCAGGTGCGCTTTGTAGTCCGGGAAATACGGTAGTTGTCGTTTCTGTCCATAAATAAATCCACTGTCATTCACTAGAGTCTTGCATTTGGGCCCTTCTTTCCCTACAACTCCACGGTCTGCCGTCGCAGCCCGTGACAAAAACAAGTTTAAAAAAAAAGAGACTTTTCCATTTGATTACATTTTGTATGATGGATTATGCAGAAAAAGTAGGATTGGGTTGACAGATCTATTGCTTTATTACCTATTCAGGTTGTAAATCGTGTTTTTAAAAGTAACTAAGTAATTAATTACTTTTGAAAATAAGTAATCAGTAAAGTAATGGGATTACTTTTTTGGGGAAGTAATCAGTAATTAGTTTCTGATTACTTTTTTCAAGTAACTTGACCAACACTGTTCATAGGATTATAAAGCCACTTGAACTGTTATTCCAGTGAGTGTCCCACACACAAAAGGCTTGCTACCACTGCGTTGAATGCACAAATGAATTTGCAATAAGCCATTAACAAGCCATAAACACTGGGAACATTTAACCAGAACCACAACTCAAAAACTTCACCAGATCACAAACCCCAAATCATAAAAACTGACACTTGGCACTTAGTGATGGGTCGTTCGCGAACGAAATGGCTCTTAGAGCCAGCTCTTTGACGTGAACGACGCGAGCCGGCTCCTTATCGCGAGCCGTCACGTGTGTGTTTTTTTTTTTCTTTCTCTCACCCTCTCTCTCGCACTTTTTTTCTGCTTCACTCAGCATGCGAGCCTTGTGCTTTACGCTGGGCAGAGGGGGGAGGGGCAGTAGTTACACTCAGTAGCACAGGAACAGATCCAGAGGGGGAGAGAGAGAAAGAGAGCCAGGGACAACAACGTCACATTAGAAAGGTATAGTAATCATCCACAACTATTTTCAGTTGCAGATGATAAAGGATTCAGAAAGTTTATTCATGCAGGTCCATTTGACAGAGAATGTGCATGTTTCTTTTTGTTTTCATATTTTAATTTATATTTAATTGTGTTGTGGTTTGCAGTGTTTTGTGTTGTTTCACTTTAAATTTGTAAAAGGAAAAAGCTGAAAATTTAAATAGTTAAAAGTTGAAATGTGAATAGTTGATTTTTGTATTATATGATTTATTTATTACATTTTATGTGGAGTGAATAAATAAAAGTATGTTTACGGTGGCCCCTAGAGATAAAGCACATACAAACTTCAAATCACGTATGAACTCGGAAGCATGTACAAACTCCAAAACACGTAAAAACACGTACAAACTCCAAAACACGTAAAAACTCAGAAGCACATAAAAACTCAAAACACGTACAAAAGACAACAGAAGTGCTCCAGGATGCTGGGGGCAGTGTTGAACTTTTGTTACCGAGTGGCTACACAAGCCAGCAAGTACCAATGACTGGATTTGTTGTGTCGTAGTAACAGGTAAATGAACATTTTTTTTAAATTATTTGAATATATATATGAGTGCCTGTGTATAAATACACAAACAATACACACATGCTTTCAATTGTGTAATTTAAGTGATCTAGTAGCTCTGCTTTGGAAGTTCAGTTCATGCTAGAAATGTGTCTTGGAGTTTGTACGTGTTTTGTCTCTAGGGACCACCGCATATATTTATATATAAACATATATAAATAAAACCACTTTTTTTACGTTAGTAATTCCTTTTGTGCATAATTTTATAATACTGTTAATAATAAATAAATTAAAGCAACAAAACAACCTGAAGAGCCGGTTCGGAGCCGAAAGAGCCGGCTCTTTTTAGTGAGCCGAACCGAAAGAGCCGGTTCTCTAAAAAGAGCCGGAAATCCCATCACTATTGGCACTAGCAGAATGAAAATAAAATCAAGAACCATTCAGCAACAGTACTGAAACTTAACATGACCAGAATCATTGTGAAAACCAGGAATCTAAAACTGAAAAATGACTCAGATCAATGGGACTGATACACCCAGTGTTTAATGCAGCACCATCAGTTTTTGTTGCTTTGGTTGTGCATAAATTGAGCCTAAATACAGAGTCGATTGTGAGTTGCTAGAGAGAAAGGGATATTTATATCTGTGTGTAATTAAACTTTGGATTCTTTGGGAAAAACCTGCTTGTGATATTTGTCACCTTTAGGAGACTGTTCTCATTTCACACCTATAATAATATCTTTCTGAAGGTGCAGTATTTTCAATAGCAACACCCATGCTGCGTGTCATTTTCATTCACATAATTAGGATGCTATAAGAAGATACAACTTGGAAACAAGTAGTTTTATGTCAGTGTTAATAAGGTGATGAATAGACATGGCTGTTGTTCTTGTCATACCAGGAAAGAAGAGATGCCTGTGGGGATGTTGAGGTTGCGGTGAAAGCCAAAAAAGCTCACCTGCTCCACTTGGGGAAGAGAAAATCATCGGGAGTGACTGAGGACAGAGGTGTGGAAAATAGCGGAAGGACACATCAAATGGTAGAGAGCGAAGTGAGACGCTGTCATTACCCCTGAGAGGACAGGTGTGGACCACAATTAAGACTGAGTTTCACTGGCAGCCATCTGTGAACAGTCCCCACATCACCCGCAAGGGACAGGACATTTCCAAGCATCCACTGCAGTGTGCACATGTGAGGTCAAGCACTCCAATGCATGCATTCACACACATATGGCAACATCTTCATGAATGAAACAGCGATGTACAGCGATGCTGCAGTTGAATTTGAGGTCAGAGAGATGCTTGAAATAATATTTCTCTCCATTTTAGACCTTTCTATTCCAGCTCAGTCTCAAACATAGACACAGCCCCCTGCTACAGGTCTCAGTCAGTCTGTCCTTACTACAGTGCTGGCTCAACCAAAATAATTTCCCTTCCTCTCTGAGCTGCAGGGTAATAAGGGAACAGGAAAAGGGAGGGAGAGAAAGAGGCAAAGTCTAAATGAAAAACCAGCCTCGGTTTAGCATCTTCTCTTTCTGGGGCACGGCTAAGCTTTATTGGATTTTTTTTTAAATTCCTACTTTCGTTAAATCAGACAGAATTTTCTCATAACCTTTGGCACATGTGCAATGTCGAGTTTAATCACTTCTCTTGTTGAAATATACTGTACATGATATTAAAATGCAAAGATGGACAAATAGTAATTCAGCATTTGACAAGTATGTCATACTTTACGTTCTCTTGTTATCTGACAAAGTGATGCTGAAACCTCTGCACTTTAACATCACTTTAATGAGAAGATGCATGAGATTCATGAATCTCATAAACCCACTTAATATCTAGCCTCACTGTATAACAACTAAGGAGATAATCCTCAAATTCCCCTTTCAAATTGAGGTCCCCAGTATGAAGACCAGTGCAGGAATGCAGTTTGCCGATCAAGAGTTGAGGTAGAGTAAAGACCTTAAAATATAACTGCGTAATGCAGGTCAGCACAGAGATGCTCTTAGCAGCATGTGTTGCAGACACAAGCAGAACATTTTCTTATAGATTTTCGATATATATTTTTTAAAGGCCTAAATGAAAGAGAAACACGAGAACTCTGTTAGCGTCTTTATATTGCAGTTTCTGAGTCAGTGAATGATTTTTGCAGATTTTTGAATGAATTTCAAAGATATCTGCAAAGAAGCATCTGTTTTGGGGGCTTTCTTTGCTCTTTTGGGGTGTGTTTGTGTGTATGTGTATGTTTGTATACACTTTTTTTACTCCATTCTTCTAAAAACTGAATTGGAAGATCTCTTTTAAAATGAGTTCTTGCTAAGGCATGGAACTATATCAGTATCCAGAAGAGATTGCATTGCATTACAATTTAGTGCATCCCGAGTGGTGGAAAAAGAGAGAGAGATCCTCAGTGATGTATGACATGCTCTTATAGTGAGTATATCTTACTACCATCAGGACAGAGAAACAGGCTGTCATCTTTGTGAGCTTCTCGTAACCAGTCATCTTTTATACCTTGTAGTCAACTATGATGAGCTAATCCAAGTGAAATAGCATCGGTATCGCTTACGCATAATTGTGCTTTGAATTAACTTTATAATCCTTAGTGACATATCTTGGTAACATCCACCGCGAGTTTTGTGTTTCAACCTCTAAAAATCTGTGGGGAATTTTTTTTAGCTTGCTAAAAATAGTTTCTGTCATTCTCGTAGCATTTTGTTACAGTTTACAGTTCAAGCATTGATTTTTAAATGCAACATCTAATAAATTATTGATAAATAGAGTGATGTTAATAAAAAGCATTGAGCAGCCTAACCAGTGCATTAACTATAAAGCTGCATTTGAATGATGTTATTATTAGGTCATTTCCTGCTTGCTGATCTCAAATGGTTAGTTCATTGTCATCAGTTCAGAATCCTCTCTGGCCAAAAGTATGTTTGTGCAGGTCATTCAGATGGAAAAACAATTCATGCAAAGTATTACAGTGGATATCTATAAAGTGTATTTTGCATAGGTATAGATCCTTGGTCATGGTGGTGATGTGAGTGTGAACCAGCTAAAGGGTGAGTTACATACAACTATATATAAAAGAGTATAGTATAGAGACTGTGTATACATGTGTATACAACTTTCAAGTGCAATTAACTGCTTAATGTAAACAAGATAAGTACTGAATAAAGTCCTCACCAGTTTTTTATGATGTCTCAGAGGACAAAACACACTTAGTCTTTTTAGATATGTGTCCTCCCATTAACGAGAATAGAAACCACAGCATCATGAACTAAAATACTCTCAATCATGCATGAACTCAGCAGTGCTGAAGAGATGGAGCCCTCAAACCCACACTTACTAAGGTTGCTCCCGTGGAGAGAGCTCATTTGCATGCAGTTGATAGAGCATGATTTTTGCCTGTGTACTGTCTGTAAAGTAGGTTTTGCACAGCTCATGATAAATATAAATCTCAGCATGCTTACCTGCTTGTATAGGTTGGTTTGCTGGCATTAAAACGACAGATGTTAGTTGTACATTTTAAACATTTTTTTTTTTACATAATTTTTGAAATTGTGCCATACTGCATTCAAAATAACACTTCTATTGCCAAATCTCCTACTGCTGCACCTGAGCACACAATACATTTGCGCTCTCTGCAATTACACAACCTTTTCACCGGCAAATACACCCAGGAATATCAAATATGAGGAAAGATTCACCTATTACATCTTGTGTTGTTTCACAGAAAGGAAGTATGAGATAATCATGCTAAAAATAGCCAAAAGCTTCCTGCTGCCTGTGCTTCCCCTGCAGACACACCAGTGATACTGGGACCATTACTTAGAGCAATGGAGAGCTGAAAAAAGTCAAATAGCATACGATGCAAATGTGTACAAGATCTTAATGATTGAGCAATTGCCTGATTAAAGAATGTATTTGACTTTAAAACCCTGCTCTAATAGGAATGTCATCTTATCATTATAGTATAGAAAAATGAAAATTGAATAATATGCTAGCCCTAAAGCCAGTGATATTTACAATATAAGAACACTGACTGTGTAACGATTATGTCAGAGTAAAACGTATAGATATTTTGGGGATATACCAGAAAGAAAATGTATCAAAGCTTTAAAGAGTGAAGAAAGAGATCTCAGAGCCTTGACTGAGAAACTCAGTGACCCTCATCCACTTCTTCCATCTCTTTTTATCAACTATATCCGCGCTTGACCATCTGGCAAAATTCTATCCTCTGACAATCATCACTGATAAGATAACAGAGACATCTGTTTAGTTATCTCCAGTAAAGACAGATGTGATCACCATGACTTCACTCACTGGGTTTTAAAGCCTCATTTTAAAGTCTCAGTGTCTTAGAATCTTGTCTGTTGTCATGTTGTTGTTGTTGTTTTTCTTGGAAAACATAAATTACACTAAATCAAAAATCAAAAAATCCAGGCCCTAACAAGACTTAATAAATGGTTGATTTTAAGTGTTGCAAATTGATTTAATTAATTATAGAGTCTGAAACAGCTTTTTCACACAGTGCTGAAAACATGTTTTTTAATGTTTATGCAAACCACACTATTCGGCACTTTTATGGTTTAAAGCCAAGCAAAAGAGGCAAAGCTAAGATGCTTTTGATATGTGCAAAGAAGCCCACAGAGGGGGTTCATGGATGTAGTGAAGAAGGACATGGAGAGGGTTGGTGTGACAGAAGAGGATGTTAGGGATAGTGTGAGATCAAGGCAGTTGGTCAACCTCTAAAGGCAGCAACCAAAAGAAGAAGAAGAAGACGAAGACATGCACAATGCCCATTTCAAGACCCTTTAGTGATATCACAAATAGCATTTGTTTGTTTTAGGTTAAGGCTACTTCTTTAAAATTCTCTCCCTGCTGAGATGGCTTCTAACTATTCTTACCAGCTCTTAAAATCTTTTTGAACTGCTAATTTGTACTAAGACATTCAGTGGAGTATTACAGATGAGATTTTCCTTACGATTCATGGACTTGAAAATGTGTATACAGTGTCAAACAGAGTAAAAGTGAACTCTTTCATCTATATTTTCTGTACACTTTTAGATAATACTAATTTACTACTCCTCGCTGTACAGTATGTCTTTAGCTTATAATTTCTTGTCTAGGACAGAAACTCTTCACCAATGTTTAGCCTTGCCCAGCAAGCTCCCTGCACCAGGCGGCCAGATAATGGGCTGGTGTGGTGCACGGCAGGAGCAGGCGTTCCTAATGACCCGTAACTGAGCAGCACTGGGCTGTACAGTAAGAGCACTCAGGAGCCTCATGAAATCTAACCCCGATCTCATTTTGTAACAGCATGCACTTGCTCTGAAACATGGCGTCACTGGTGGGCGTTAATAATAAAGAAGCAAGACAGGCTCTGAGCCTTCAGAAAGTGGTTCTCTCTCCAGTTTTACTAAATTTGTTGAGTAGCGTTGTTGACCAGTTAATAAAATCTGCTTTGGCTCTAAGGCTTTCATTCCAGCCCACACTGACTTAAGTCTATTTCATTCATAGCAACTTTTCTAAAGTTATTCCTTGATGCATGCAGATGGGATGGACTGGTCTATTGTTGTGGAAGGAATAGAGGGGGAGAAAGAAGTGTGCTGATGCTTCACAGCTCCTAATCCTATTGGAAGTTAGTCCTGCTGTTTGTTCTCCTGTTTTGGCCCTATCAGTCACACTTAGATGAAGCCTGAGGGGAAGTAATATGGGTAGATTGGGCCTGAGTGGCATGGGGAAGTTGCCAGGGCACATGGGGGACTGCGAAGTAATACTGTGTGAAGTACCACAGCCAGGGGTTCAGCTCACAGTGGATGGATGTGTAATGGTAATGAAGAGAGATGAGATGAATCTGATACTCAAGGGAGGGAAATGTCTCTCTTTCAGTCACTCTCTCTCTCTCTCACACACACACACACACATACACACACAGACACAGTGCTGTAAAGAATGGCCATATAGATTGTGTGCTGAAATGCTCGCTTGTGATAAACATCATTTGGTACGGTGCTATTTCTGCAGTGTCTCCACTTTTAAATGTTTCAGGAGCGATACAGTGAAACTTACAGGGATGGAATTTATTGATATACAGTATGAAAGGAATGTGCTGACACAATACATCACCAGTTCTTGAATTGTGAACTTGAAATAATTTTCTGTGATAGGCTACACATCCACAGTGGGTATCACTGCGTAATGGACTTCCTGTGGTACGGTCTGAATAAGGACTCTGTAAGATGGAAACAAAGATAGGCTGGCATTTTAAAATGTCTACATCCAGCCCCGGCTCTATCTAGCTTGGAGGGATAAGAGTGTCAATTGGATGATTCAGAGTGTGTCTATTTTAAAGCACCTACTGGACACTTTTAATGCATGGCTAACTTTTTTTCTTTTCTTTCTTTCTTTCTTTCTTTTTTTTTTTTTTTTTACAGAATTTGCTGTGACTTTTAAAATATGCAGTGATGGATGTCACTTTCAGTCAGAGAGTGCTTTTTTTCATACTCCAAATTTAAAAAAAAGAATATAAGTGGAATCTGTTTTTACAGCATTTTATCCTGAGTACTTAAATAATAGTACTATTTATGCAATAAAATCCATAACAGGACCTTTGACGATGCTTGTTATCTTATTAGGACCTAAGCAAATATGTCCAGCGCATTCTCAAAAAAGCTTTCTAACAGCCCATTGTGCTATATAATGAGAAATCAGAGAAAAGTGAGATATTATCTGGAGTCTGTTTACCTACCTTACCCTGGTTGCTAACGAGCTCTGAATGTCTATGTCTCATAGAGAAATGAATAGGGGTTGGGGATGCACTTCCCCCACCCAAGTTAGAGTAAAAGCCATCAATAATACTCTTTAGTCAGTTGCAAGGTGCAGATTAGTTTTTGCCCCATGACTTCAGCCCTATTCTTCTACATGGCAAAACTGCTCTGAAGAACTAGAAAAATAAATCCTTTCTTTATTCTAACCACTAATGAAGATTTATAGCTGGACGTTTGAAATTATAGATAACTTACACACTGCAGCGAACTAAAACTAGAGAGAGAGGGCAATGAAGGAAACGGTATTAAGATCTTTGAGGTCTTCCAGCAGGCACGCCAGTGACATGCACATATATCCTTTCCATTTCATTACAAATCAGAACCCAGTACACACACACAGATGGGTGAGGCAAGTACAGTTTAACATGAATAAATCCTAAATTAAAAAACACATGAAAACATTTGACATTTGGCAAAAATTGCTCAACCACGCTGATTGTATTTGATCACAGAGCACTAATGTAACTAATGTAAACATGAAGTGCTGCTTTATTTCCAACCAAAAACTCTCTGACAGTGTAAATGCTTAAAGTGGGTACATCTCTGATCCAGTTTTATTTCTGTCTCTATTAAGGTTGATTATAAGTACTTGGTTAGAATAAAGCACAATATTTTACGGCTGAACCTTTATCCACTCTCTCTTATCTCTCTTGTGGTGTTATGATATTTGATCTAACAATGAATCCTGATTGCGACTACATAGCTCATAGTGGCCCTTAAGAATTTTTCCAATGTAGAACAATATCTCTATAGTTGAAGTTTTGAAATAAAAAAAAATGTAATTGAAACAAACATTAATGACAAACATTAAAAAAGATAGTGAAAAGAGTCTTTCTCTGCTAGTCAAAACAAGGCGAAGCAAAATGAGATTTTGCTTCACCTTTAAAAGGGCCACAGAAGAAGGTGGACATACAAAGCCTGAAGCCTGGAAAATCAATCAGGAAAATAAGTGTGAGTTCCACATAGCCTCTTTGTATTGCCTTCTTGCTATGCTCAGGTTAGCTTTAATCATCACTGATCCCTTGCTACTATTCAGGAACTCACAGCTTCTTCTCCTGCCCTTAAAGCCTTTGATATGGATAGGTGTGAAACTGGCTCTCATTGCTGATCCCTACCACCACCAGGCTCACCATCCAGGTAATTCAGTTTGCAGTCTCCGGTTTGTGAATTGATTACTTTGCTATCCCTCTTTAAATTGGTGTTTGGAGAGTGGCTCTCTTTCGCTTCAAAAAAAAAAAGAAGAAGAAGAAGAAGAAAAAAGAAAACTCTCATCAAATCAAATGGAAATCTAATATAGGAGGCTAATGGGAATGGCTAGTGGATAGCCTATGGTTCAGAATGATGCATGGACGTGATGATCTGATGTGTGCATTAGACAAGTCCATAGCTGACCATATTCCATTGGCTATCTTATGGGCTTATGGATAGTATTTCAACCAAGTCTACTTCTCCAGGCCCAGGTTTCTTAAAGTGGAGCCCAAGGCCAGTGGGGAACCTTTGTACCATTTTATGTGTCAAGCAAAGAGTGCACTACTGTACATTTAGTTCCTTAAAATTTCATGTCATACTGTAATACGACAGCATAGAAAAATGGACAAATACAGATAGTTTAGAGAAATTTAAAAGGCACCTGATAGCAAAAAATAAATAAATAAATAAAGCAAACACATTATAAACAGTAATTTCTTCTCTGTGTGCACATTCTTCTTATGAGAACTCACAGAGTCACAGATAGGTCCATAAAAAGTGACCTAAATACCACATAAATACCAATTTTTGTGCTTTTGCTTATGTATGTTACCACAATCAGTACTCAAGAGTGTTAATCCAAGGCATAAGCAAAAGAAATGTTTTAAATGTTTAGGAGGCTCTGGACAGACCAAGGACACAAGGAAGAAAATATATCTCTTGGAGGGCTTGGGAACACCTTGGTATCCGAAAGAGCTGGAAGAGGTGGCAGGGAAAAGGGTGGTCTGATAATCTCCTCTTAAGGGTAAATTATGGTCCCACATATGTGTCTGTTTGCATATGGTTTCTGTTCAGAGTAAAAGGAGAAGGCGTTTAACACACCATAAATGTGATCCCATTTACCGTTGTCTTCCATGATCCCAACTGGACATTTTTGGATGTGGGTGACCTATACATAGGTAAAATGCTTATTGGTTGACAAGTGGGCCAAAACAGGGAAAGGAGCAACAGTGAAAATCATCAGGAATTTTTGATATCCTCCACATTTGGCTGATGGACCAACAATAGCACAAGCAAGAGAAGCCCACAGTCCAGTCCTACTACATGTTTTTGACACTGCCTGCATCTGACAACAAACATTGCCTTTGCACTGCCCTTGCTCAAGGAAGCTTTAGACTGCTACCTGTACACAGATAAGTGGTAGAAAATGGATAGATGGATGGATAGGATTAACTGAAAAGCAGTTTCATGGCCAGGTTGGGACAGTTCCCCTATTTTATTACAAATTAGCAGATAATACTTTTGGAAACGATTCCAAAAATGAACTTCATTTGGGCTCTGTCTGAAACTCTCGCTATGAGGTCCAAACAAATGTCGATGCAAGTGAAGGAGGCCGTCATTATGATGAAAACCCAAAATAAACCTATCAGAGAAATCTACAATGTGGCACATTGTAAAAAAGAAAAATTAACTGACAGCAACATCAAAAGTCTTGGAAAACTACAGAAGATAACTATTGGGGATGATGGCAGAATTCTTTCTTCAGTTAAGCAAAACCCCTTCACAACATTTAGCCAAGTCAAGAACACTATTACAGAGATGCCATATGATGTCAAAGTCTACATTCAAGAGCCACCTTCTTGAATATAAAGACACAGTTTACAATAAGGTGTAAACATTACACTGATTACACTCATAAACAAAAAGAGCTGATTAGACATTGATAGAAAGTGTTTAAAAGAGCCTGCACAGTTCTGGATATAAATTCTATGGAATTCTATGGAAGCAGAATGATTAGAAAAGTATGGGGAAGAAGAGGAACAGCTTGTGATCCAAATCATGGGAATCCTATTATTAAAATTATTTCCACATACCCAATTATTTCTGAGCTTTTAAAAATGGGGGACTATGTATAAAAATGTGTCATGGTCCTGGGTCTTTTGACCCAGCGTTTTAAGTTTGAGTTTATTTTGTTCATTAGGTTATCTAAGTTCATTTGGTTATTAGACTCCTTGTGTTTTCTTCCCCTGTATTTAAGCTTCCCCTCACCCTTCGTGTTTCATGCTGCGTGTCTTATGTTATCAAGTTTGTATTATTATGCCTAAGTGTTTCTAGTTATTATTTTCCCCTCGTGTTTCCAACCATGTTAAATCTCCCCTGCTCTTCATGCGTTTCATGTCTGTGTCTTACGTTGTCAAGTTCGGGTTGTCATGTCTATGTCTCATTATGTTTCCTGTTTTATTGTGAAGAGGTCTGGTGTTCTGTGTTCATCATGTTCAGTTTTACTCTCCCACTGTGACGTCATTATGTTCATGTGTGCCAGCTGTTTCCTCATGTGTCTCCACTTCCCCTAATCGCCTCCTGTGTATTTAAGTCCTCTGTTTTCAGTGTGTGATTGTCAGGTCGTCTGTTGTCCACGCCATGTTTCCTATGCCATGCTTCCAAGTTTCTTGTCTAGGTTTTTCTTATTGTTTGTTTAGATTTCCCAGTTTAGGTTTGTGTTAATTTTGCTTCAGTTTGCCTTGCCCTTTGTTTGTACCTTTTTTACCAGCCATATTAAACGGCTCGCTTTTTGTTAACATTCAAGTTTTGTTCCCTGTTCCTTGGAGTCTGCATTTTGGGTCCTTTTTCAATTCATACAGTCTGCCCTCGCCAGACTGTGACAAAATGTCTGTAATTCCTAAAGATTTAAAGCAATACTTCAGTTAAACCCCTTGAATTACAGCTGAAAGTCAGCACTTCAATCACATCTTGTTTGATTTAAAATCCAATGTGGTTATGTGCGTAGGCGACATTTACAAAAATCATTTAATTGTCCTAAATTGGTGATTACAACTTTAAGAACTACTGCTTTAAGCCAACATTATGAGCAATAAATTAATCAATTAAGTAAATTAATACATTAAAAAATTAAATCCTGCTCTACTCTCCTCTTTCTTCCCCTACAGATCAGACCTTTTTAGTAGACCTGAGTGCACTCTAATGTGTTTAACTTGACATTATATGTTTCATGGCCTTGTAGCCATTAGGATTTTTTTTTTTTTTTTTGCAGAGCAGCATGAGCTTATGTAAGAAAGAGCTTCATGGTAGGAGGTGAGAAATTCAGGTGACACTGCATAATTATGTGTCAGTCTTCGAGTCTCTGTTTAAGTAATGCATGTTGAGTTTGCAGTACATTTGGAGTGTCTAAATGCATCTCTTTACCTGCAGCATCACATGTTTGCTGCGTTTCCCCCCCTTTTGATTCAGTCTCTCTATATCTCTGTATTCCTCACCTCTTTGTCATGTCTAGACACTCACTGTTGAGCTAGGCTCTGCTATATCACCGATCGATGAATCACCTGGGGTAACGCATGCAGCACAGCTGGGCATTGTCGTTTTCCTTGGAGCCACAAATACACAAACAAACAGACGTACATACAAAGATTTAGCCTTTACATAGCCCCTGAGTCTACATATACTGTAACAGATGAATGTCACCCCTCCAGGCACTCTGCTCAACAATCAATACACCACATGCAAAATGTCCTGCTGGAATTATGCTATTATGTGTGAGGAATGCCTTTAGGATAGAAATTCAAGTAAAAGTGCATCTGAAGGGCAACTTTAGCCCAGTATGTTAAAACCCAGTGAATGAATTAGTAATAGTGTTGTTAGGACTGAAACTCCCACACTTAATATTCTCATGTTTAACCCATCTATCTCCAGGGTCTGTTGGGCATTGTAAAAACATCACTGACCCAAGACAGACTTGCTTCTTGATCCCACAAACCAGTTTGAGTCATAGTGGAGGACATGTTGACATGCAATTAAGTAAGACCAAAAATCTTGTTTTAAATATTTAATCTGCTGAGTTAAAAGAACTGCAGCACTAGAACACAGTATCAGTTTGAGTGCATGGGCATATTTTCTGTGATACAATACATGCTATTGTTTCTATGTAAAAAAAATGTGAATGAGAATCTCTATCCATATAAACATTGTTGCAGATATTTAGCTATGCTTTTTCTTAGATATGTGCTTTTTCTTGAGTAGCAGCACAGCTAAGCTGTTGCTGTTGCTGTACTGTGCTCATGTGAATTCTGCACCCATTTTTACTCTGAAAAGCCTTCATCACAGGCTAGCCTACCAGGCTTGTTGAAAAAAGACCCAATGAAGTCCTCGGACAAGGTGCCAATTGAGTACACTGAGATTGCCACACTAGGCACCAAGTGGGGCCTAGTGTGAGATGGATGTGGTCCTCCTGCTAATGGCTGATGCTGAGGATAATGAGGAGCTAATGAACGTTTTCTACAAAGAAGCGTGGGAACACCTCACGTTGGACAAAGAGAACAACGCCTTCTTAGCCTCCTATAGAAGACATTTCTGCAGCGCAGCAGGTCAATAAAATATAATCGTGACACACAGCCTAGTGGCAGCCTAGTGGAGCTGTTCAATGCTACAAAACATGCAGCTGGAAAGGTAACAATCCAATGGCACACACTGAGATCTCCACCTCACAAAATGAGTGTAAGATGCTCCAAAAAGAAAAATGCACTAAGAAGCAGGTGCTGCAGTTTTTCAGTGAGTGCATGGATGAAGTCATGTACTGCTAGCGTTGCCATTTTCATCACGCAAGCTTGTGAAGGGAACAACAGCATTTGATTGTGTTGAGATGATAGAGAAAGGCATTTACCAAATTTACACAGTGAAAAACATTGTGGCTTCTCATCTCAAATGTTTTCGTAGAAAATCTCTATGTCCTCTTGTCAATTGCAGCCCTCCAAGGCCGAATGCTGACAATCCTCCCTGGCGGGCAAGTCATATAAATTGATCACCACCAGTGCCTTGTTCAGTGCCTTATTGCTGCAGCTGGCCTACTCAGCAGAGCTCCAGGACCAAGCAAATGCCAACTCTGATACCAGTGAGCTGTGGGAAGAACTGGGCATCATTACAGGCCAGTGCCACTATCTTACTACTGTCATCGTCCTGCAGAACAGGCAAGATGACTCAATTTGTCACAGAGAAGCGTGACATCCTAGATGAGGCCGGTGACTTGACTGGACTTGCTGGGACAAATCATAAGAGAGTATGTCTGTGAGTATGCTAGTGATGACATTTTTTCTCAAATGGTGAGCGTGAGGGTCCATATGATATCTACGTGCCTGTCTGTTTTTTGTGACCGCGTGGGCTTGTCTGAGAAAGATTCACATCATAATGCACCAACTACGCATGCGCCCCAGGCAATGAACTTCAAAGAAGTATAACAGGAATGATTTTATGGCCACTGGGTCTTCAGCTGTCCGTGACCACAGTGGCATGTAATCAAGGCTTAAGACCCAATCAGACAGCAAATACATGTCTGTGACATTATTACTAATAATTCATCTATTCAAGACTAAAACACAGTACTGATGTTTTCAAACATACACAGATTTGGTAGTTTCAAACAATCTCAATTTTAGACATTTTGAAGTTCAGAAGCAGAGTGAAAATCTGGCTAAACTAAGGAAAAATTGTGCATTTTTAAACTAAAACTTGTTTGTGTTAACAGTGCCTAAGTGACAGGGAAAAGATAGTAAATAAGACAAGCATGTCCACATGTTTTGGCTTCCTGACAAAAGACAACCTAAGGGTTGAAGGATGTCTTAACTTATGCAGAGTGTATGAAATTATTAAAAAAGGGAACATGGATGGATGTACTGAGCAGTGCATATACTCAGTGAACATGTGGCAAGCATAATCTTGCTCCTACTGAAAAATTCAAGACGGATGTGCAGTGGAGCAATTTCACCAGGAAAAAGAAAACACATCCAAGACCAAGGACTTGCTCAAGGTCATTCCTTTTTTTCCCCTCCTTTTTCCTCCTTTTACAGCTATTTTACACTTTATATCAAATAGCCATGAATCACAGCAATATGCCTTACATATTTGTATTAGTCACAAAAGCAGGTGGTATTAACTGAGACATCGATTTATCAAATTATGCTGAGACAATATAAAACAACTGCACAGCACTTTATATTAGAATTGTGAAAAAATTGATTCCCAGATACTAATAGCTATTATTGGATTAGATGCCCCTTTGCAACAGTATCAATACCAACATAGCCACTACGCAGTAATGCTGCATACAAGCAGGCTTACAGCTCCTTCCCTCAATAGCAGCTGAAACAGTTGACATTCAGAACACTAAGCAACACTTTAGGAGGAATTTTGAGAAGTCAGTAAGGCAATATTGAATTCGAACATTGCTTGATGTGCAAGTTAATGCAAGTTTGCCATCTGCTATTTTAATATTAAGGTAGCAAGTAGAGGCTCTGGCTAATAATAAAACAGCAATATTAACATTGGGCAGCAAACATAATTCCTTCCTGTCTGTAAATTTATAATAAATGGTGTTAATTTTAACAGGATAACACAATTATTTGTGTCAAAAACAGTTGATTCTGAGAAATCTCTGGTATCAACTAGTGAGAAAAAGTTTCAGCTTACTGTAACAACTCTTATCTGCTCAGCAACACAAATTTAGAGCCAAGTCACAGGAAGCACAGCACTACCTGAGCCAACCAAAAAATATTGTTTTGGGCGGTTTTTTGTTTGTTTATATATTTTATATATATATATATATATATATCTATATATATATATATATCTATATATATATATATATATATATATATATATATATATATATATATATATATATATATATATATATATATGTATGTATATATATATATATATATATATATATATATATATATATATATATATATATATTCTCCTCTGGTTGCTCTATAGGAAAAACTTTATATTTCGAGTTATTCAAAAGTTATTGCAGTTGATTATGCCTTAAAACTGAAAATAAAACTGCTTAGTCAAGATGGTTTCCTTCAGTCTTCTCTGCTATCACACATTTTATCAACATTTTTTCTTAGTTCTCCTTCTAAAAGAGGAGGAATAATTAATAATTGCCTCAACTCTCTGGTTTGAGAAATCTCTTGAGATTGGTAAGGCAACTGTGGCGCAAGCAGAGCCTTGCATCTCTTGTTCTGTCTGTAGTCTGGATTTGCTCCTCCTGAGATTGGTGTCTCCCTGGTGACTGTCTGGTTCAATTCAACCCAGAGCTGATTGCCTGTAAAATCCCAGTTCCTGGAGTGCTAGCTTCTAAAACATTCATCATTCCCCGACTTCTTCTAGGTGCAAACTCAGCCTATATCAGAGGATTTGACAGGGGCTATTTCTTTCGCCCTGCTGGAAGATTTCACAGAGTCCCCGCCACCACCCAGTGATCAAAGAGCAGGGTCAGATAGTCGTGAGGTTCCTGATCGTACTTCTGTTCTTCTTACCAGTCAGACTTGCTGCTTTAAGGGCCATGTTCTTTCTATGTACAAAACAATCCTGTGGAGACTTACTAGGCATGTTTCTCCATCTGTTTTAAATTTTAATTTCAGGACAGTTCACTTCAATAACATTTAAACTTTGCTAGCTGCAATTACAGGTTCTAACATTTTGCTTGTGGTAATTGAATAAATGCATCTTCCTATCAGTGTGCATGACTGTCAGCAGATGAAGAAATGGAGGGTAATTTTAAAAGTCCATCTATTAAGAAATGCTAATTTTCTCACACTACAAAGGGTATATTGCATGACGTAGAATTATATTATATACCTGCCCCTGTTTTAGAAACAAAACTTGTTTGACGTTCCCATGGTAAAAGGCAGAGTTCATGCAGATATTTATTAGCATTCCACTGCTTTATCTAGACTGAAACTAGTTGTGGTAATCAATGTACCGTTTTCCACAGTTCTCACTGTACCTCTTCACAGCCACAGGGCTATTTGCTAAATCAAGATCAATACAGAACAAGACATCTATGCAGATAGCCTGCTAGAATTCAGCCCTCTGTTGTTCTGCACATTTATTTTTAAACAGATGTGGCCTTTGTACACAACCAATTCTCATGTTATAGTTCCCTGCTGTGTTATAGTTCCTCTCCTTACTTACAGAGATGGCAGAAAAAGAAATTATAGTAAAGTAAAATTAACAGAAGGCAAATGGAACACTGTGAACGTAATAATTCAATTATTACTTCAAACGAGGAACTGTAAGAAGTGCTCTTCAATAAGTTTCTTAGTTCACTGAGCTATACAGTAATCGCTCATTGTGCTGTCGTCACTTTGATCAGAGGAAAAAGTGTTGTATCCTTCAGCACTATCAAGCTGCACCTCAGTCACTGTCTTCAGGCTTATTTTATCTTCTATAAAATCAAACAACTTTCTCATCATATATTTCTTAACAAAAAAAAAAAAAAAGCTTGCGATTGTTTGATTCTGCAAGATAACAGACAGTTTCGACGCCTCACTAAATATCAAGTGTTTGTGTGGTTAACCAAGGCTGGGCCCTAATCAAATGTATCTCTTTCCTGTTTCTGCTGACGCCTCTGTTGACACATCCGTAAGTGGCTTTATCGCGACTCCTCTGGGAATGTCCTCCTAATAGAATTAATTGCATCCCATGTTCTGTTTGCATTTTTAATTGCTCCATTTACGCGCCCAGTTAATTCCTGCGCTTGTCTTTATCAAGGTAAATCCTAATATTTAAATGACCTGCCTGCCAATATAACACACAGCACAACAAATTCTACTCTCTCTAGTCATCCTCCTGCTTTTTATTTCTCTGTGTGATTGTGACCTCTGCTGCAGTCATCCATGAACACAAACATCCTACTGATAAAAGGGGGATGCAAAACCAAAGGCTGTGCATCTAAAAATCTGTTTGCTGTTTTTCTTTTTTGTCAGACTTTATTCAGTATAGTCAGCCAGCAAAAGTTGGCAGATTGGCGCTTTGGGTGGGAAGACGGTCTGGAACAGTGGCTGGTTTGGCACTGATAATGCCCAACATTACTGAAGCAAGGACACCTTTAAACCATGTACAGTATGTGTGCTGATGTCCTCCAAGGTCTGGAGACTGTCAGAGTTGAAATAAATTACACAAACATTCACACACACACACAGCTTCATAGGCAGTATAGCCACCATTTTCCTCTGAATACAAAGCAATTTACAGTTTTGTCCTTGGTGCAAATTCAGGGGACGTTCTCTTATCGTTTTCTTTTGGGGGTTTTTCATTCAAACTGGTTAGTGTGACATCGAGCTTAGAGCTAGGCTAACATCCTTCCGTATGTGCAAGAGGCTGTGTGTGAGTGTCTTTGTACATAAGAGTTTCCAAGATATGAAAAAATAAAGTGTAGCTCTTTAACATCCTCTCCCAATGGCTCTTTTGCAGTCGCCTTCACCAGTGAGGCTGACACAGCTGCTGAAATGGCCCGATGTCATTGCTCATCCAAACAGAATTAAACCTGAAAGGTCTAAGCTATTCGAAGGATCCCCTAGGAGGCATGGGGAGAAAGACTGGACATTGCGCGGGGACAGTAAAACCTGATTTAGTACCTCTCAGTGGAGCTGAGAAAGTGCACACATAGACAAAGCAATACTTAGCCTGAAGTAAATAGTTTTGGTACTCGCGATTACGTAAGCATATTTAAATACTACACCGAGACAGCTGGACTTGCTTGAATTTGAAAACTGAAAGCTTTCTCTCTACTAATTGGTAAGTACTCCCAGGGGTTATTAGCTTTTTGAAAACTGTTGAGGTCAGATGTGAGGTTACATGCCTTAAACTCCTCAGAAGTCAGTACTGAAGAAGCCTTTCGGATGGGAGCTAATCTGGTTGCCTTAGCATGATTATATTGTGAATATAAAAATTACTGATTTACTGAAATCCATCCATCCATCGTCCAGCCAGGGTGCTAGAGCCAGTCCCAGCTGATACTTGGTGTGTGCTGGGGTACACGATACAAACAATGTAGATTAATTAGAACCTTAATCTTAAATAATCACTATGTCTCATCTTTTTGGTCATCATAGTGGCATTGTACTTTGAACGTGGCTGTTAGATTGGTCTACTGTGTACGTTAAAGTCTGTTAAAGGACTTTCTTATAAAGCTAATGGGGCAGTCAAATTCATTAGTTTTGATGATTTAGGAGTTTGTGAATCAAACCAGAACAGGGGAGAAACAGACAAAGAAATGATAAGACCTGAGTAGCGGAAACAGGCTCCAAAGGGGTAGCTCTTTGCCCTGTCTGCCAGGGTTGCACTCATAAGCAAATGTGCCATGCACACAAACTTTTGATTGCCAATTTCCCATCATTCCCATCAGACATTTTACGTCAGTCAACCAGGTTATTTTCAGCTCTATCTGTAATTATGTTGTGTGTCAGTTGATTGCTGCATGCTATAGTTGTGGAATATGTTTCAAATGATTCACAGACATAGCTAAGTCTGAGCTGACAGAATTGGGTTGCATCAATTTGAAAGAATGCAGTTAGTTTTCACTTTTATCTGGACTAGATTGTTGTGATAAGCTTGTTAGTACTTTGAAGATTCAGAAAAAAAACACACAAAAAAGACCCACTTTGAATCCCAGAGAGTTTGTTGGCTGAGATGTTTGTGGTGTGTAGTTGCCAGCTACAGTTAATAGAGTGGCAAATGTTGCCTCAGGTTTGGAAGTCATTTCAACGCTCACTTGCAAAGTTTCATCATAGGGAGGATATGATGCATTTAAGCACTGCTAAAATCTACCAGGTAACACATGTAGCTAAATGACTCTAAACGGTTTCATAAAAATTTGTTAAATGTGAGATTTCATGTAATACTGCATAGAAAATTAACACGAGACAGAAGGGAGATAATCAGCTCATTCTGTAATGATTCGTAAATGATTTACAACAAAATGCTAGCACTGATTTAGCTTGAAAATGATCTGATAATAAGTTAACACCTTAGGAGCTTTACTGCTTTTTCCTCCTTGATCGTTTCTCAAAGATGATAAATGAAATTATTTTACTGATAGATATAAATGAGCTCTTCTAGAAATGAAGGCTCATGGCAACTTAGCAATAAAATTACTTTTCAACATGTAGGCTTCCACTCACAAGCAGTGGGAAATAGGGCTTCCAAGCCAGCCCATCAAGACCAATTAAATAAACAAGACTGGAAGCCATGGAAATAGTGACAGTTTATTTTCTGACAGGGACCATAAATCAGTTAAGCTCAAAACAACACAGAAAAGGCAACCATAAAATGCAAGAGAGAGCAACATGAGCTAACCTTAGACTTATGCAGTCCCAGGTAGAGTGAGAAATGCATCAGGTTCTGGGAAATGCAATGTCACATGTACAGAGGTGGGAAGTAACAAAGCCCAATACATCATTACTGCACTTCAGAATTTTGAGGTATTGTTGCTTTACTTGAGTATTTATTTCTCTGACGTTTTACTCTTTTACTTCCCACACTTTTACACATATATCTCTGCTTTCTACTCCTTAAATTTTCAATGCCCGATAAACTGAATTCAACTGATTTCAATCGATTTGAACCTAAATGCAGGGATCAATAACTTAAACAGTCCTGTTGGTGTATCCATCACCAGCACTTATTGCACTTGTCAAGATAAAATAGGCAAAACATATAAAATGTATGTATCATTTGTACCTCTGTACTCAGAGATTAAATTGGGGTGGAACAATCCAGAGCTTGTGGTCGTAGTACTATAGCATCTAGCTAGTGCTAAAGAGGAGGAGTGAAAGTAAAGGGAGTAAGTAACTTTACATGCAATGTTGCTGTCAGCTTACCAAATCTTAGCAGACACACAAATTGTTTCTGTGCAGTTTTATCTGCTAACTGAAGGTGCAGCTGCTGTATTTCCCAGCAAGACAAAAGAGTCCAAATTAATATAATTAATTCAGAGATGGAGAAAGATGTAATAAAGGCAGGGCAGGGGTGGAAAAAAACAGATTACCTTTCATAGTAAGGGCTGCTCAGTGGTATTTGATAAACTGGATATTTAAAGCTGACTAGTTTCTGCTAACTGTAGTGAAGTTTTACAGTAGTGCACTATGTTGGACTAGTGCAGAGTAGCTGTATGTGTTCATAGTCAACATCAAGGTTAGCAGACATTTATATAAGTAACTATATATTGACTTTATACTGTCTATGGGCTGGAAATCTGTCGCGATAGCTTGTGTAATATCTTGTTGCATCTTACTGAGTTCAGTTACATAAATCCACAAAAAAGCACCAGAAGCACAGGTCAGCTGATTCCAGTCTATACACAAACTGTACTGCAAGTCACAATAGGAATAATTGTAAATTATTCTTAAGTCTTCTCTTCTGTGCCACTACAAAATACTTTCAAAATCCCACTTTAATCTCTAAATATATTCATTTTACTGTTTACAGGCAAAGTCACTCATCTACAGTGTAGGCAAGAGCAAATAGAGCTTCTTATTTAAAAAATCCTCTATTCTCCTCTGCTTGTGCTCAACATAACAGATGTTCAAGGTGTGTAAATTCATTAGAATTAGAATTTAGGTTGAAATAGAGCTTGTATTCACTTGTATTAATACTTATGTTTGTAATTAGATTAATATGGCAGGTGGATGTTCAGTTAGCTTTGCACAAAAAATACCTGCTAACTTTTATTCCTTAAGTAACTTTCACTTTCACTTGACTAGAGAAGTTGAATCAGTGGTGGATCTTTTACCAGAGTATTTTAAAATCAAGTATCTGTACTTCTATTTCAGTGCAGTATGTCTGTTCTTTTGCCACCTCTGCACACGTGCAATTTGGCTTTCTAATCTCTGTTTTAGTTTATTGAGCATGAAGGCAGCCTTGGATGGCACTGCTAAAGTGTTTCCTCATGCAGTGGTGCAGAATGGGTGTGTATGACACAGACAGAAAATTAAAAATATAAAATACTTCCAAGATATGCTACCATAGTAAGTCAAGTAGAACCGCAGTGCTGCGCGACCTCAACACTGACATTCAATCAGCATTGGGGGCTGTTTGGGTGAGAGTGAGCCACCTGACTGTCGATGCTAAAAGGGTTCAGGAAGTCCAAGGCTACTGATCAATAAATGTGAGCAAGCATACCAAAATGCATGCTGGCTACTTACACATAGTCACAAACACACTGACACTTTTCACACCTGTTCATTAGACCCCCTCGCTTTAAGAAAAAGCATTACACAGCAGGAAGAGCCCTCTGCACGCAATGTACACATCTACACATGCTCCTTATTGTTTATTTGCTACATTGGACTTATGATTGGGGTTACATTATCTCCCTGGGGCTGCTATGAAGCATTATAGCCATCCTCCTCTTCACGTTATTAAATGTTCCTGTCATTATTTCTGATGACTTCTCAGAGGCATTCGTCTGAAAATAGAACTGCCTTGTTCAGTGGCTGTCAGGCAAGAAACTTCTGGTGCTGGAAATGCTAGAAAAGAGATGGGTGAGAACATGTGTAGTGAAGAGAGGGAAAATCTGATCAACTGAACCAGTCCCTATGTTTGGCACTAATGATGAGCCTGGAGGAGAAGCCTCTTTCCATTCCCCAGATGTGTATAAGATGGTAGCAAGAGTGTTAAAGAGATGAAGAGAACATTGGCCCATTATGGTAACTGTCTCTGCTAAAATGTTAAAGCGATGCTTAGAAAAATTCACATTATTGTGATCAATTTCAGAGTTTCTCAGTCTTGATTATTTATATCTTTCAGACAGCAACTGTGTTTTTAGATTCCTGTTAAAATCAGAATTAACAGATGGGACCACGGCAGTGGAAAAAAACATGTTTAGTAACTCTTTATGTGACAAAAGTGCAGGGGCTATCTTTAACAGCTGCGCCACTGGTGAATTTAAGAAAACTCACATTACGGTAAGTTATGAGTGTTGTTTTTTTAGGCAGTCTCTTTTCGAGCACAGAGAAAAAGGATTCCTCTTAGTAAGAAACAATTGAAATATCAGATGTCAGTCGGTAAGGCTTTAAATTTCTGGGTGCAACAGCAAAGACAGTTTCTAAATGTTGTTTCAGAGAGTTTTGCAAGACAGTGTTGATTCACTGTACATTTAAATGATGATGATGTTTATGTTATATTACTGTGATGCTGTATTCCATAAAAAAATCTTAGTTAAATCTTCATTGATTAAAAGAAAAGACAGAATTGTTTTTCAATATGACAGCATACAAAGTTGTTGTATTTAGCTGTATTTGGAAGTTGCATGTTGTGACATGAAGACTATAAATTGTATAGTAACTTCCCTGGGAAATGGGAAATCAGGCTAAAACTTAGGCAGAAAATAATAAGCACTTTATATTTTCATTTGTTTGAATTAGGCCAAAACTCTGATGTAGTCTTTAAAAAGCATCACTTTCAGTTGGGGACCAACTAAAATCTTCGTTTTTTTCCCCAAATTTAACAAGGTCTGGCTGCAAATAACTAACTTTCTTTGGGCCCAATTACTGTCTATTTATTGAACAAGGCATTGCTGATTGATGTGTGTTCACAGTGGGCGATCCATGATTCATAGCCATTTTTTCTTTGAATACCATCAGGCATAGTCCACATGTATGTTAATGAGTCATGGCTGTAATTAGCTCAATGAATAATTCATTTAGTTAACATTTAAAAATGTATGCCTGCATATGATACATGCATCAAGCCCACAGAAGAGGAGTGTGTCCTTATGCACCATTTGCCTTACAATAGAATGATTGCTGATTGTCAGAGCTTCAGCTTGATTTCCTTTTAAACGGAGCCAGGCAGAGCTGGCCGGCAATTTCCAAAAGAAATGGTAGAATTAACCTCTCAGTGTTTAATTTAATATAAATTCAACATTCCTCCTCTTATACAAAGTACTTAGCTATGAGTACTTAGCTATCATACTATTAGTTTCGTGTTTTAGTTTGTAAATATAAGCCTTAAAATATTTCTTTCCATTAATATCTATCTACAATATGGCTTCAATAGTTACCACTCTTTTATGTAATCTGTATGATTATTTTAGACCTTGATCGAATTCCTGTCACTTCATAGTTTCACTTTGCGTGCTGTGTCTGTTATGTGTAAGGGCATATTATTCACATAGTAGGAACATAGTGTAGCACTCTTTAGCCTTGAGCTGACTGGCAGGGGAGTCAGAGCACTGAATGCATCCTCGTCGCAGCATTACCCCCAGCTGTTTATATTACTGATGGCTATCATTCTACTTTTCACTCATCCTGCTTCTCCCGTCTTCCCAGGAGATGTTCACGAGTGACAATTCCTGAAGGGGGTTTGTGGAGTGATTCGATAGAATAGATCCTTTCTAACAATAATCTACACCGTGTCTCTGGAGACTTGCTCATAAACAAGAGTAGACATATGTGCACGCAGGAGAACACACAGCCACACAACCACAATTGCTCAGCTTCTACCGTGTGCAAGTGGAGGAACTGGCACCATTTCTGCCTCATCTCTCCCCTACTCTGCCCTTTGCTCCTCTCATTTTCCACCTGTCTCTGATCCTCTGCCTCTTTTACATTTCAATCCAGCGCCTGTTCGTCTTCGTGCTGACAGTGGAGTGAGCAGAGAGAGAGAGAGAGCAGGAAAGAGGGAGTTGTCCCCTTTGGGTAGCTAAGCGATTACCGTTAGAAAGATCCAGTCCCTTGCATCATACCTCTCACAACCTCCTCTGCTCTCACATTACTTTGTGGGAACTCTATTCTGCCTTCCTTACACGTCTCGCGCCTCCACTCTTCTTTCTTCCTCTTTCCTTATCAGTTTGTTCTTACTCCATTTATGACTCCACTTGTCTCTAATCCCTCCCACAAGTAAGCCAGTTAATTCATGTTTATGAGCTTCAACGTATGTGTTGTAATTATTTCTCATGCATCTGAGGAGTACCCAAATATATATATTTGAAACAAGAGTTTTTAAAAACAAGCTTCCTCATTCAATTTGAAACAACTGGATACATACTGGGTGCATACGTATATGCATACTTGCATTTTCTGCCTATGCACATATGTTTATAAGAGTATATCCCAGTATGTATTAGCATATGCAGTAAGATGCTTCAGGAGCCATTTCTGCTTGCCTTATCTGTCTGAGTGGAGAGCTGGCTGCTCCAGCAGCAGAGCCAGAAACCACTGCCCACTGCTTAAGTGGAAAAGGACTAATCCCTCCTCTCAAAGCCCACTCTAGTAAACACCACTTCTCCAAAGCCACCCATGCACACCCAGCCTGTCCAGCCATGGTCCCCAGTAGTCTGTGTAGGTTATGTGGGGTGGATTTATGTAGGTGGGTGCGGGGATTTATTTCTGGTACCTGATCTCATATCAAATAATTACCAGTACAACGTTTAGGAGGTTTTTGTTGTTGTTGTTTTGTTCTTATCAACACTCAAGACTTATTTGTCTTTCAGATGCTTTTTTAAGAACTGGTGTGCGTAAGAACACTTTGGTGAATCAATATACCAAATTTCCTCATTCATTACACTCCATTTCCCTCATACAAAAATACATATTGTTATAGAAAGTGTATAAGTGGAAGAACTTTAAGAAACTGGACCCATTTAACCGCAGGAAAGGAGAACAAAACTGTTAGTGAAATCTTCCTAAATGGGTTTTCATTTGAACCCAGGAGGGGTCATTCTCAGATTTCAGTTGGTAAATGACCTCCTCCTAGTTTGATGTCTTCAGGGTATAATTTATTCTAATGAAAAAAGATTATATCTTGAATTAAAAAGTGCTCAGCTCTGACCAATATACCAGGATAAAGTCTGCTTGGAGACAATCAAAAGATCAACATTTCCTGCTGTAGCTTTTAATATAGTCCAATCTACAATATCTATTTTAATATGCATGGCAATCCCTGTATCATAGTGGTGAATAGTTCACAAGTACCATCAACAGCTTGGCACAGCACTGATCAAGGACGTATAATGATTTAATGTAAAGAATTTCTTTTTTCCCCCTCTTTTTTGACTTTATGCATATACATTGTTGTGTATCGCCAGAAGCGTTTGATGGCAGTTTCTGCAGTGTAAGTGAAGGCCTTTATCTGCTTACCTTGATGCAGTGAAACAAGGTATTTAACAGTAGAAGGTCAGATGCAAAATAGAGATTTGCCATATGGTGTGACGAGGCTTTGATGAGGAAATTCATCACTCACTGCTGTATCTGGCAGCCTTGTGATTTTTCACTGTAACACTTCCTTTGGCCATTTTGGATCCATTTTAAAGGTGGGTGGGAGGTTGAAGAGCCAGGGTTGCAGATTGAAATTCATTTAACTGAGCTTTGCATAGTACCCGTGTTCCACATGGGTGGTTGGTTTTTTACTCAATCAAGTCTGGTAAAAGTTGACCTACATCATCCATTACTCTGCAAGGTGGGAACAGTGTGTAATGTGGCATGCTTTTTCCATTATTTCAGGGAGCACTTGCTATCAGTTACAGTTATATTATCATAAAAAAACCTTAAAATGTGGCAGTCTTTTGATATCATACTATAGCCTTTAATGGGAAGAAGCTTCCTACAAAAAGGACACCCTGAATTATTTTTCTCCCTTTAGTCACCTTTTGCATGAAGTTGTAATTGCTTAACATTGAAAAGGATTGTTAGACGCTTACAAGTATTTTTTGCTAGTTGAACAATTTTAAGATATATAACTGAAAAACATGCACCTATAACCAAGATTCACTATCAAAACTCAGTTCCATGTAAGGTTAAGTGTTACATTCAACCATATTTTTTTCTGTATCAACAATTAGAACATTACAACAACTTAGAGATCTGACTGACATCTCACACACCCTGCGCAGTGACCTTCTGTGGTTGAATTAGGGTTAATCACAGTTCAAATCTGTTTAAATCCCTAAAGGAGTTGAGGAGACTGGCAAGAGAGCAGCCTGTATAGAGCAGAGTAGATCTGAATCAGCTGATTTAGGACAAAACAGGTCTAGTCTCTGTATGTCTGGGAGCTCATTAGCTTTGTCCCTGCACCTGCGTGATGGCTGCACGCTCATGCTGCTCATCAATCTTTTAGAACATTTGCCTATGATGGCAAGGTGGCTCTGGTGCTGGGTCACTGCCAGATGAAGCAGATTCTGAGGGGGACCAAACAAGCACAGAAATGCTGCAGCGGCCGGCTGGGCTTGGTTGGTTTGCTCTGGTCTGGTGGATGGACACCAGAGGAGTTCAGCCTGTTTGTCTTTCTGCACAGCAACCAAATAGCCCAGCACAGCACAGCCAGTATTTGGCCACAGTCATTGCATGCATGTGTGTTGGTTGCTTCAGTAACAACAGGGAATGTAGAGATTGGAGAAGCACGCTGGTAAAGTGTGTTTCTCTCTGCCAGTGAAACCACACAGCTCTTTGATCCTGTTTTACTCATCTAACCCAACACACACAAACCGTGAGACTATCTCAGGCTGTCTGTCAGCTGTCAGAGAATTCACTACGACTGCACGTTGCCTTTTCTTTTTCAAAGCCGGTCACCCCTCGAAAACAGGAATGTTATTTTCCATCAGAAATATGTTACAGGTGTAACCCTCCAATGTTACTGTCAGGAAAAACTAATGAGCATCAATTCTCATTCATCACTTTTTACTCCACAAAGACACACACCAGAGGTGTGGACTCGAGTCACATGACTTGGACTCGAGTCAGACTCGAGTCATTAATTTTATGACTTTAGACTTGACTTGAAAAAATGTTCTAAGACTTGTGACTTGACTTGGACTTTTACACCAATGACTTGGGACTTGAATTGGACTTGAACCGGTTTACTTGAAAAGACTTGATATTTTACCCCAAATATAAAATTTAACATGCATATTATATGGAGATTGAAAATGTGACGTCATTCACGGGTAGAACCGCAAAGGATTCTGGGAACGTGTGGCAAGCGGTACTAGCGCACGCAGGCTTTCAATTGAAATCAGTCACACAGCGATAAAAAGAAACACAAAAATGTCAAGAAGCCGTTGTATTATTAACTGCAATAGCCGGTCGCATGACAGCCACGGGAAGCCGACGGGTAAAGAGATCGGTTGTTATCGGATTACGTCGTTGAAGAGAAATTGTTCGAGCCATGTTTCCGAAGTAACAAAGACGCGACGGATGGCCTGGATTGCAGCCATTCAAAGATCAAATATAACGTCCCAGAACCCTCCAGCTCACATGTTAGTCTGCTCCAAGCATTTACAGGAAGGTCAGTTTTTTTTAGTAGTTAATACGTCATTTTTCTTAACATAATTAGTGATATAGGTTACAAGTAAGTCTGGCGCTGAACAGAAATTGTCGCGCTATGCTCCTTTATTTATTGTGCATAAATAGTGAATTGTCCTGACACAATATTGTGTTTCGCTTCTGTTATTATGGTACATTGACAAAAACATATACTTTTATTCACAGGATAAAACAGGTTTTTTGTATCACTAATTGCCCAGTATGATTACAGCATACAGTATTATTGTCACTGCTACATTTCTGTGATGGGTACCAGAAATTATTTCCACTACTAATTAATTACCATTGAGCTCAAAGGTCCTATTAATAAACGGTTAAGGAATGTGTATTTATGAAGACGATTTGTGAGACTGGTAAACTTATGATACGTACGATGGTCTTTCGTTCTACACGGTGCATTTCAAGGTCCTGCACCCATCTGTCGGTAAACTGTACCTGGGCTTGTTGCAGTGACCTGAAGTTACTAAACTTCATGAGTGTATGCACTCACTCCAAGAAGCGTATAATTATAAATATGCATATAAATATGCTAAGATGAGATAGCTGACTTCATCTAACTAGCAAATGTTGTCCAGGCTACGTTGGTGATGCAGTTTTTTTTTAATGTGTATGATATTTTTGTCATGCGATTTTAAAGCCAGTCCTACAAGCGCATCCAAGAATAACATGCAGCTTATCTCAGAACTGTCGGTGAAAATTATTCTTGGAGCTAGGTTTAATTGAGCTGCATTTTAAAGAGGTGCAATTTCACAATTTGTGTATATTTTCTAAGTTCACTATTTTGTCATGTGTTGAGAAAAACACAGATTTTAAAATTACATGGTCTAATATTTACATTTAGCATAACTGCAACATTATTTTTTCGTTTTTTTTTTTTTAAAGACTCGAAAGGACTTGAAATTCAAAGTTTCAGACTTGTGACTTGACTTGTGACTGACATTACTTGAGACTTGAGGATAAAGACTTGAGACTTACTTGAGACTTGCAAAACAATGACTTGGTCCCACCTCTGACACACACTCACACAAACACCCACATCATCAAATCTTCAGCTCCACCAGCCGAGGACATACTCTACTACACAGCAGGAGCAGACAGTCTGTTGCTGATTCTGTTTGTTTCTCCTGTTTGATGGAGTTGAGTGTCCCTAGGGCACACTCAGAGTATTGTGGGCAGCCACAGAACATAAACGATCTGAGACTTTCTTTTTAGGACGTGTTCATCATCATCATCCTCAAAAAGATGTTTGGTTTCACAGAAGCAGTGTGTTGGCCTTACAAAGCACAACTCCACTTGTGTGAATGTATAGATTTTAGAAACAACACTACAACATTTAACTGAAAAGGCTTCTTCCATTATAATGTAAAATGCATCTCGATAATAAGGTTTTCTGCATCAATCTGGTGGTTTTTGCAAAGGTAAATGGAAATAGCAATCCAACGTGCTATTAAGCTTTTTGAATTTCAGAGTGGCTTCAATTAACCTTTTTAATGATTGCACTGGAAGACACACTGGAATCCATTGTTAATCCAATAATTATTGTCTGGCGGATGTACTTGACTTCGCCCTGCCAGCCAGCTAATTCACTTCAAGTGTTTATTTGCAGGAGTCAATAATTCTTCTGATTAGAATTGGATTTGCAGCTTAAAAAGGGAGAAATTTGTCAGGTTGTTTCCCCCACTCGTTATAAAATGCCCTTGGTTCAGGTCTATGTAATTTGTCTGTGTAAGTGCCTTTAAAGAATAAACATTAATGTAAATGTAGGGCTCAGTGAAATAAATTATTTTATGATAATTACTATGTTAAATGTGACTAAGCATGGCAAATTTTAGGTGCCAGACCCAAATAACTTTCTGCTTATAATCATAAGGATAATAATTGTCATTTACTTTAAGCTTTAAAAACAATTATGTAGCCAAGTATTAAATTGCTAACTCTAATGAAGTGCAACATCAGGAAGAAAGACAGAAGGAATTTATGGTTTTTGATGGCTAATAGTGGTTATTTCTCAGCAAATGTACATTTTTATATACAGCATTACATGTCCCTGAAGTCAGAAGGGTTTTTTAATAGGAGGTCAAGCTTCTGGTTAGAGCTCTCTGTGTATACATTGTTCTAAAACTCCACTAAAACACCAACATATTGACAACTCAATTCTATGCCAAAAACAACATTAGGGTTGCAAATAATATGTGTAATAACTGCCTTGAAAGGCAAAGCTAAAATTTGCTAAAAACTCAGAAAAACGACAACAACAACTTCACGGTTCTTGAATGAACTTTATTACTGAACCGATCACACAGCCAAGTGATGCACTCCAAACTACTATTATCTTTCTGCTGCACAGAAATGCTTTGCACCATCATGACAACACTTGCCATTATAAGAGGACCATTTTCTGGCAACTGCAGTGCAGCCAGGGAGACCACAACCTCAGTTATATTTGTGCTCTCAGTGCCTTTTAACAACAAGATTGGATCATTCTCTTTTGGTCATAAGAAATGATGTTTTGCTGTGTAGATATTAATGTAAAACTAGCATAAACTTGGTAAGAAAATCATTCCCTTTTTCTACATGCGCTTAGTAGCAACAGGCAGTCACTCATCTCTGCTCGCTTTCTCTCCAAGAGACCCATCTGCTGTTTCAAATCTGTTTATTGATAACTATTTGCTTCTCCTGTTTTGCTTTCATGCCCTAATTTTATCCCTGAACCATTTCGGCATTTCAATGACTCAAGCGCTGCTAAGTGTTTGGCTTAGCCGGGCATAATATAAAACATCCTGGTGTTGCCACAGTGAGTCTTGAAATGTGGGGAGCTAGTTAAAATATTAACTAGAAACTGCAGAGTGGAATTTAAAAGGAGAAACCTTCTTAAAGTGCTTCATTTATATCTCGTGTGAGCTGGGCCATGCTCCAACATAGAGAGAAGACGCTCAAGAAAATCCCCAATCAAGCAAAAAGAGAGCATTCAAAATGTTTTGTACAGTCATTTGCTGAGATATAAATTCGTCTTTCTTCCTGCACACTTTGTCCTGCAGAAATGACTAAGGAAGGCTCATGAACTAGTGGTAATTGCCATGGCAGAATGTGTCTTAGCCATAAAAAGTACAGCGCCTGCTCCATGTTATCACCAAAAACAAGCCCACGATGACTGATTTTTTTACCGCTCAGCTACAATCCAGCAAAAGGTTGCAGTCAGAATACGTTTTGAAAAAAGATACAAGGATGCAAATCACAATACAGAAGCAGAACAGGTTATTATGGATGACATTAAAGGTTGAAATTAACTATGATAAAACACAGTTAGAAAAACACTTTTTTTAGCAAAGAGTGTAAAATGGCTTTAATGAGGTGAGACAATAAAAATTAATGCGAATGGGGGGAAGGTAGCGCAGGGGATAGGAAATTCCCCTAGTGAAGGGGAAAAGGTTTATATCAGGAATACAATCTAAAAAGTGTCTGCTTCAAAAACATGGTTTCCACTCCATTGCATGGCTAAGGAGGTCAATTTAAGGATGGAAACAAACCGCTGTGTTTAATGATTTGTCTTCCTAATCTGATGCAGATCATTAGGCAGAAGCCTCTGTACAACAAAAACAAGGCAAGGATAAGAACATCGCTAAATCTGTTCTCTTTAACAAAACAACACAATTCTATCTACGGCGCCTGCTACGTGGGTTTGACAGCTTGCTTGCATCCATGTAATTGAGGGAATAGATCCAAGATATTTTTAAATTCACGATGGTGATACCTGACTGTACAGACCTGAAAATGTGGAATTTATTGCCAGAATCTCCTTCTCTCTTTACTCTTTAGTTGCTGTTGTTTTTCACAGACTTTGGGAAATTGGTAAGAAAGTGTGGTAAGAAATGTGTGATGAACTGCTGATTGAATTTTCTTATTAACAGTGACTGATCAGGATGTGTATGTGGCAGCAGGTGGCAGCCTGTGAGGGAGAACCAGCCCAGCTGAAACGAAGCCTAACTGCTGGGAAGTCACCAGCAGGACAGACACATATGGAGAAATGCATGCTTTTCTGTAGAGTGGAATTTGTGTGTGTGTCTATGGACCTTGCTGGAGCCTGCCACATAGGTTCTGTTATAAATGAGCATGGCACGCTGGGGCAGCTGGAACACGCATGGGGCAGCTGGGTAATTTGGAGAGTTGTGTGGTGCAATTTGTTGGCCCAGCTGTGTTAGCTGAGGTGGGAAAAATGTTCCTGTCGCATGGAAGTGTGTGCTCATACATATATGACCACTGTGGCGCATGTATGCACATGCTTCTATAGGGATGAACTCACAAGAGGCAGCTTATCTCAAATCCCTGAACGAGACAGGGGAAATAAACAGGCCTGGAACCGAAATGACACTTCACTGAAATATTGATCATTCTCCACAGCAGAGGAAGCATGCGCATGCAGACACAAAGATAGATAGATGAAACAAAGTAATGCAGATATGAGGGAATAGGTTTCTCAGCGAAATCTCCTGGCTGTACACATCATGTTTTCTTTCCTATACTTTGAGCCCTACACTGATCATTTTTGAGAATGTCAATAGGTGGTGTATAATTTATTCTCAGAGCTGGCAGCTCATATGTGGACGGGCCCAATATGCAGTATGACTTCAAATAAATAAACAGATTGGCGAACCACAGACCTGTAAAGGGAAATGTAGCAGCTAGACTGGCTACTCCAAACAAATGAATTATTCACATTACTATCTCACAATGTCTGCCACCATGCACAGCTGCACCCTACACCTGTAGGTATCGACTGAAATGGAGGAGCGCCATTAATACGCAAGTCCTGTAACTTTTTCAAAAACTTTTTGAAAAAACGTCTTGTTTCATTTTGTCACTGGGAAGTCCTGCAGATGCAATTAGAAACCGAGTGGCTTTTAACAAATCAATTAGCACTATCTTCGAGTCATCCAGCTAACTGAAGAATGGGAGGGAGGGGCAGAGAAAACTAGAGGCGCTGGAAGGAGGTAGAGGATGTGTGGAAGGAGGCAAAAAGAAGAGCTTCTGTTTTTCTTTCTCGCTGCCTCACTCTAATTAGACAGGCCAGTGTGAGCAGAATCTCAATAGCAGGATGCACAGAGTAACAGATAAAGTGAGGAAGAAGAGAAAGCACAGGGGATAGTATACTACTGTACTAAGCTGAGCCTATACATAAAGAAAACTGGAAGGGTGCATAGGCCCATGGGCTGCAAGATGGAAAAAAGATAAGATATAGTGCTGCCACATGATTGATGGTTGATGCAGTAAAGCAATAAAGAGGTGAAACATATTGACAAACCTTTTGCATTTCTTTATTTTATTTATTTATTAAATAAAATCCATTAAAAATAATCATCTCACATTACATCAGTTTAGCATTTAAGTGAAAAGTGGATCTCAGATCAATGGATGAATAATCAAAAGTAAATTAAAAAAACATCCAAAGACATAAGTATTCCCACCAACATATTTCCACAAAGGTTTCAAACACTATCTTTATCCATCCTTCACAGCAGAAGCCGTCCACTATTAAATGCTGGTGTAACTTTGATCACACAAGGTCTCGTTTCTCTTCCTGTAAAGCACCAAGTGACAGAGCTTCTGTTGAACACAGTCGTGTTTTTATTTATGTATTTATTTATTTTTTTGGCCAATTTTGGATCTTTGATGAAGTTGCATGTCTGTCTCTCAGTGAACATCTTTTGATGGTGTGGTTACTTTTGGTCTGGCTGATCATGCTTTGGAAAAAAACGGTGCAGTTATGGTCAAATGAGTCCAACGCACTGTCCTGCTTCAGTCTTGCTGTGATTTGACGCCAAGAAAGTCCCTCAAGCAGTTTAAAATAACAATCTGTCAGTATCAGTGCTACTCAATAAGTAGCCATTGTGCACCTTTTACAGGAGAACAATGGCTACAGCCTGATTTACTTGAAGGGTTCTCTGATAAAAAAGACTGAATCGATCTGAGTCATTTGAACTCAGCTTCAGCTGGGAGATTACAACTCAAGGAAATCTGACCTTTTGTTCAAATGAGTGCACATGGTTTTGCATGCTCTCCCAGTGCCTGTGTGGGTTTTCTCTCGGTACTCTGGTTTCCTCCCACAGCTCAAACATGCATGTTCAATAACTGATTATTCTGAGTTACCCTTAGGATGCAAGTGTGAATGGCTGTCTTCCCATCTGTGTCAGTTGCCTTGCAGACTGGTGACCTTTCCAGTGTGTACCCCATCTCTCACCCACTGTCATCTTGGGCATGCTCCAACCCCTCTAGTCAAATGAGTGGTTAAGAAAATGAATGGAAAGATGACATATGACAGATGAATATGGTGACTATGACAAATTTGCTCAAATGTATTTGCTTAACAAGAAATCATGGCAGATGTTAAATATTTTTTCTTAAGTTTCTATGTCATAATTTCTGTTTTGACATGTTTATAAATACTCAAACGGCTGAGAGTCAATGTGCCTGCTTTAGAAGCACGTTTGATTTGGATTTACTACAATGCTAATTAACCAAAAAACTGTGAACATAACATTAAATATTTAAATTAAGGGAAAAAACTACTTATAGATGGTATCACACTCATTTATGTCATGTTATTGCAACTATTTCCACTTTACTGCATCTCAGCATTTATTATTGACGAATGAGAAAAAACATTTTCAAGGTATCGTTTCCCTCTCTACATGCTACTGAAAATAACTATATAGATATTAATATGAAAAGACATCTTCAAAGTTAAAGACTATCTATGAGATGTTAAAATCTGAAATCCTTAGACACCTGAGCCCTTTGTAAATGTTTTTGTGATAATCCTGTCACTTTTTTCGGCAACTTGGCTGTAAATGATGCTGTCAACTGTGTCGACTTTCAGCATAACTTTGGAGTAAGTATGAAAAAGCATTTCTAGAGAATATTTGGGGAACAAATGGATTATGTGCCTCGAGCTAAACTTCATCGTCACAGGCCAGATTTGTCATTCTGCAGGATTTTAAAAGCCTTCCTCCAAGCTCTTAAAATGGATTTCCTTGATTTGTGTCACTATTTGGATACTGAAGACTGCCAATGAGTCAACAGAAGACGATTTTTCTTAGACGAGCTTTTCCAAAATGATAAATTTAAGTGAACTTGACTTATCAAAGCAATTTTAAAATCTGGGGTTATACTGTGAAATTCTCTATAAAATGTGAATTACTCACAATGGGTGTGAAGTATAAAACTAAAGTGGTTCAACTTTTGTTTGTCACAACAAAGACAATTTCCCACTGATATACAGCTTAGTAAGATAAGTACTGAGATCTAAGGTGGCTTTATTAAATAATGAGCAGCTTTTCAAATGGAGCAGTCATACTGTGATGGAGAAAAGAATGAAAGTGAGATAATCTATCAACACATATAAGTGGTGATGACCCATTTCTTCTTGGCACCTGTTTTCAACACTTCAGCTAAAGCATGCATCATTATTAATAACATTTATCTTTCACTTCCTGAGTCTTTAGGTGCACACCTGCACAATAAAGAATTTGTAACAAGGATATTACATCTAGGAGGTAGAGCGGGCCATCTATTGATTGGAAGGTTGGTGGTTCGATCCCTGGCTGCTCTCGTCTGCACGCCAAATATCTTTGTGGAAGATATTAACCCCAAGTCGAAATTCACTGAAGTGCAACTATTGGAGTCTGAATCTGTGTGAACTTGCGTAGAAAAAGGTAAGCGAGGCAAGTTGTATAAAGCGCTTTGGGTACTCAGGTAAAGTGGAAAAGTGCTATATAAGAACCAGTCCACTTACATTCTCAATACTGGACAGTAATATTTTCTTTTGACTCTCATTTTTAACCTCCTAGGACCTGGCGTCCACATATATTGACATCACATTTTGGGTTATTTAGACGAAAATAGTCAATTTTGCTCTACAAGGGCCTGATATCCACTTACGAGGACATTATACTGCTACTGTTCTATCGAAATTTTAAACGAATATCCTCATATGTGGCTCTCAATTTTCTTAGAAACAAAAATCAGGTAAAAAAAAATAAATCTGGTAATTCTTTGTTTTTACATTCATTAGGTCCCAAATATCAAAGAGAAATTAAAAGTGCATGCTGTGGAAGAGTTCAGGTCTTAGGAGTTTAATGCAGACGAGTGACATCACAAGAACAGTGATGAAAACGTTTTGCTTTTAGATTAAGAGAAGACTGTCCAGTTGTTTACGTATCAAACATTTACATTTGGACCTTTAAAATATTAAAATGATATACAACACCAGGTTACGTGTACTTTTAGTCTTATATTTCAGCCTTATTTTAATGATCAGATTTAAGCCTATATATTTATCTGATATATATGCTTGGTTGCCATGCTTACATGTGACAATGCAATGCAGTATAATGGCTGCTGAATCACTGTGAAGCCATATTTCAGCACAGCATTAAATAGACTTAGCTAATGGGTCTGGAATCACCCCCCACTCTGGAACAAAGATTCACCACTGTGGATAATCCATCTGATTCAAATTTTCTTCCTTCCTTTCCCCCCCTTTTTCAAGAGTTTTAATTAAATTTTCTAATGATCAAGGCTCTATAAGAAGGGGCAATTGGACAGTGAGAGGAATTGAAGTTCAGAAGAGCGAAACCTCTGCAATAAAGCGTATTCACTTAAAGCATATACTATGCCACCAGACCTGACAGAAGAAGAACGATATAATTTACTGTGTGTGGTAGCGGCAATAATCCAGTTTAATATGAAACCTGGTGCAGATCACAAAGACGCAACACATGTTTTTTTAATGAGGGAGGCAATTATGCCGTGATTCGGAGGATCCGTGTGTATGAGATTGTTAATTTCAATTACGGGGCACATCAGTATCCACTTCAGCTCTCTTTCGTCTGTGGGGAAATCTCAGAACCCCCTCTATATTATGGATCATAACAGCGTTAAGTATAGTTAGGTGAGCTTGAAATCCTTATCATCAGCTCACTGTTTTACCTTTTAAAGGAAGATACACCAAAAATCTGCAAAAGACATTTGATTTTATCTTTAATTCCTATTTCTATATAAAGGAGCCAAAGAAGAGTTTAAATATAATGGTGTCTTGCTCCCCCAAAATAAGTGAAGGTCTCGTGGATAATTTACTAACTGTCATGGTTATGCAAAATCTCGACCCAAAATCCAGACTCCAGGACAGGATTTAATAAACAAACAAACAAGCAAAAAAACATCTGAAGGAAGCAGGGTTCAACAGTAATCCAAGCAGGTAATCCACGAGGCAAACACTTAGGCAGACAAACAGTATGATGCAAGAAAGAGCTAAGGAAAAGTGAGGGCTTACATACACACAAGGTAATCAGGGAAAGAGACAGCTGGGGGAAAAAAGGCACAGGTGAACAGAATCAATTAATGAGGGAGGCAGGGAGGGAAGCAAAACTGAACAAAATACACAAGACAAAAGACTATCAAAATAAGATAGGAAACGAACACTGAGACATGGCAAAGCAAACACAAAGAGAAAGCTAACTAAACATGGGAGATATCACAGAATCAGACTATGCAAGATCAGAATGAAAACATAATCTAGGCAAAGGTAATATCCAAACTGAAAACTCCAACAACGTCAAACAGAAAATATGAAACAGGAAACTGGGTCCATAACAGAAAATACTGTGTACAAAACCCAGTATCATGACCTGCAAGTTTTAAGTTAAAAACAACAACAACAACAACAACAGGAAAAGCCTAAAGGCAAAGTTCTAAGTCTACTGGTTTATCTACATTCTACCTCTTACATACTGCTTCGGAGCACATGTATGACCCTGGGTTTTTAGATGTTGAGAGGTGCAACTGTAACTGTAAAGGGTTAAGTGCAATCTAAACATGTTTTGGTGTTTTTTCATTCGTTTCTCTGTTTGTTTGTGTTTGCAGATGATTTTATGGTTTATGTTGACTTTGATCTTCTGTTGCATTTTATGTCTGTCACCAGGAGAAAAATGGTTTTTTGGCTACTTCGGCCATGTGAGAGGGAAAAACATGCCCTCAAAGTCTTACTCATGTGTGACAGTAAGAAGGATCATGGGATTAATGGGGGATGTGAGCTGCACTTATTGTAGGTGTTATGTCGGGATATAGCACTGAAAGAAAGTGAAGGCCACAGTTTAAAGCTTTGCTGTTGGATGGCACTGGTTGTGACTATGGTCATGCAATTTTAGCTGGATCAAAAAAGTGAAATAACAGTGCTGGGTTTTCCCTCTGATTGCTTGGCCTTTTTTCTGAATGAAAAAATATATATGAGAGGACATAAAGAGAATAAAATACAGTATAGAAGTTGGTGGAGAAAGTAATGTTTAGTCTGCACAGCAGTGGCAGTGTAAGATTACTGGGCAGACTGGAGGGATTAATGGATGTCAGGATGGAAAAAAGCTAAATAAGCTGGAAACATTTGCAAAACCACTTCCACAATAGCTGCTGCAAGACTGAAAAACATCAGCAAAGGGGCTTTACAGTGGCAACAAATGGCTCAACTCCTTAATCTTTAGTGTAATGCCATTATTATTGGTGACATGGTGTCAGCTCAAAAGCCATGATATGGTGCATCACAGAGTCATTCTGCGTTCACATTACACAAATGGATGGGGAGAGAGTAGCGTGCTTGGAAAAAAAAGGAAAACAAAATTAATCTAACGAGCTTTTCCTTGTTAAGTACGTGCTCTGTCTCTAGCTGAATGACAATGACGAGGCATCCGCTTACCACGATACACATCCCATTGTGAATAAATGAATATGTGAGCACCCTGCAAAACAAAGCAAATGGAGGAATTAATTCAATGAAATGAAAAGCCTGCATTGCCAGATAAGCCATACGGCTTCACAGCTGAGGTATGAAATGTGACAGTGTATGATGAGTTGCATGGATATCATGGCTGGGCTACATACGAGAGTCTGTCCATTCAGTGGCCAGTGTAACAAACTTGCAGCACCAGTCAGAGATTTTTGCATCATTAATTCAGAGTCTTCTTGGCTCAGTGTTTTGGCTGCTCTCGCCGCATAGGGAAGGAAATGCCAGGAGAAATGGAGGTCAGAGAGCAACAGAATGAACTTTTACAAGAAAACTAAATTGCTTTTGCAATATTTACACACATCCACATGTTTTTTCTACAGACACTTCAAGGAAAAATCTAAATTCTGTTATACTGATCCGAGTGAACACATGTATTTCATGAATGCAAGTTGAGCACCATTTTTTAAAAATTGTCTAAGGCTGGGAATTTAAAAAAAAGGGTCTCTACTAAGAAACACTCCAACTACAGTGTGCAAGATCAGAGAGGGAATCCATACTAAGATCTAGATTTAGTCCAACCCGCAGTAGTGCATCAGGGCCAGCAGCTGCCCAGGGGGTGGGAGGCTGAACGTTCAGCTCCAGCAAGGCCACTCAGCTATCAGGATAGCTAAAACAGGCACAGCGCCTGGCATTGAGCTACAAAGAGCCGGGGCCTGCAGGGGAGTCCTGTTTGATGGGGAGACAATAAAGATGGATGGTCACCATGCCAACTACCTCTAAGTGAAAGTAAGGATTAATGGTGGAGGTGGGCAAAATAAAAAATAAAAATAAAAAAAAACAAGAGAAAGAACAAAGTGAAAAGCTTGGTAGTTACAAAGCTGCACTGAGGAGCTCTGGATGCTGCATTATTAGAATTGAAGAGTCCTTGATAAGAGCGAAAAGATTTTGCTCTTAGCAAATGAAACGTACCAACGCCACATATTTTATTTCCTTATATAACTACTCTGGACTGCTAATTAAGCCCTTAAAGTCATCCTGACTCTATGCTGGAGTCGGTTAAAACTGCGTCTGATAGGGAAGTGGGGCATCGCTCAGATTTGAAGTGATCTTTCCTCCACAGAGACAATGAGAAATGAAAACACAAACAATGCACTATGTGACTGGAAAAGCTCTGGCAATATCCCCACAACATGGTATTTCACCTGAATGAGCTTATATGATGACTGCGATTGTGGGAGTCCTTATCACTCAGTGTAAACAAAGCCAGATGTAGATTTGTGGAGTTTGAAGCAGCACGCACAACTGTTAGGAGGTTTTTATCAACTCCCATTTATTCACATAGGTTTTATATGACCAAAGCTGAATTGACTGAATTTGTCTCTGGTGGCTATATATGGCTTCTTAAAAATTCATCCATCCATCCTCTTGAGAAATTAAAGGGAGAGTGAAGAAACCCATGTTCCAGCTGATCCTGCAGGAGGAATAGCACTGTCCCCTTTTCTTCAGTACTGTGGATTCCTCCGGTAGTTCAAAGACAAGCATGTCAGGTTAACTGGTGATCCTAAACTGTCTGTCTGTCGGTTGGGATACGCTGCAGCTACTGCATGACCATAAATTGGATAAAAGGTTAAGAAAATGGATGGCTAGATGAAAACATTTCTTTCCTGATAACAGTAGTCATGTCAAGAACACCAATTCCCCAACACAGGAAAACAACGTAAGCAAGGGGTCACTGAATGGTTTTACACTGTGGCTTTTACAGTCACCACATCCTAACCTAGTGAACAACCATGAACAAGTGTATTAGACAGTACTTTCTACCACCATCATCAAAAACCCAAATAAAGGAATATCTTTTGAAAAAGTGATGTTCCACGCCTTAGCTCCAACTCTAATTAAGAAACTTTAAATTGGTTTGGATTTAGTTTTTCATATTTCATCATTATGAACAGCACCAGCTAAGGTGGACAACCTGCAAACCACAATTTGCTCAGAAGGACTCAGAGTCTTCAAAGTGATTTTTTTTAGCAGTTTAAAATTGATTGTGTTTGTGTGTGTGAGAGAGAGAGAACGACTTGCGATATTCACTGTACCATCATGACTTAATAATAGATTCCTCTTTTTTAAAAGAACTATAGAAAGGCAAATCCCAAATGGATATGAATGTGCAAGGAGCCACATTAAAATGCAGCTCGGAAAATATGTGTTATTTTTACACTTGTACAGTCAAAGAGAAAAAAAAGTCTGCATTATATGAGGGCAACACTTCAGATTAGCAGACTGAGAAAGAAAAAAGAAAAAATTGAATGTATTCCATCTATGGCTCTCTGTTCTTCCCTCTGAAGTGTTTCCAGAATGACGGGAAGGTACATGAAAAAGGTATTTAAGCATGACAGTAGAACTGGAATTAGTTAAAGCTACAAAATACTGCTGTCAGAATCCTTTCTGCTCAGTCAAACAGCTTTAGCTGGGCCTGCAAGTGACCTTGGATATATATATATACATAAATGTATGAACACATGGACATGATATATAAATATTTACATCCAGATATCCACGTGGTCCACTTGGGTTTGCATTATAGACCTCAGATCTCATTTTATTTTATTGTTCATGACGTAATTGTATACTGGAAAGTTGTGTTTACCTAAGCCAGAAAATAACTGGTTTATTTATCAAAGGTTTAAATATATCCTCAGATCACAGCTCCACAGAGGCTGATAATAAGTCTCGAGAGTGTCTCTCATTCTCAAATAGAGCTGTTTAACACTGAGATGCTGAAAAGGGATAGCAGATATTTTTGTACTTTATGCTTTTAAATAAATGAACCCAAACATTTTTTTCTTGTTTCACCAGGCTGCTTTTTTGATACTGTTACTTACTCAGAGCGCATAACACACTCGAATCTGTTTATGGTTGTTTATCAATGTGGATAATGTATTTCCCTGGATTTGACAAGCAAGAAGAAATGTTGAATAAAAGTGTTGACCATGAGTGTAAAACCGGTGTACAGTTCAATTATAACATTTAGACAAAATCCCCTAACCCAGTACACACACACACACACACACACACACACACACACACACACACACACACACACACACACACACACACACACACACACACACAAACACCATCTGCTGCTTTGAAGAAAAGACTTCTTTTACTCAGGTTGTGAAAGCTTTTTATGCTGTTGTTGTTTTTGCCAGCAAAATTGAAAGTTGTAATGTAAGGAACATTATAATTCATTTGAAGCTGTGTTTCTGGCCACCAGATGAAACAAAGTATACTACTCACTCTGACTTTTATCTTTGGTTTGATCTCTGCTACTGCTGTTTTTGTAGTAGAAAGATGCAAACATCTAATGACCGCTTTGTTGTTATTTTGCAGAATTAGCTGGTTGCTGAGTTCGTTGAATTTACACCACGTTTAAATCTCAGGTTAACAGATAATCTCCCTCGAAGAAAAGCGTGCATATAATTTGGGGTGGCTGTGGCTCAGGAGACAGAGCAGGTCATCTGCAAATCAGAAGGTTGGGGGTTTGATGCCTGGATGTTCCATTCTGCATACCAAAGTATATTTGGGCAAGATACTGTACCCTGAGTTGCTCCCAGTGCTTTTATTGGAGTGTGAATGTTAGATACAAAGCACTTTCTGTGAATGGGTCATATTGTGTAAAGCTTTTTAAGTGCTCAAGTGGGGTAGAAAAGTGCAATTTAAGAATCAGTCCATTTAAAACTGCAAACTCTAATGCACCACAATTTGCCTACACTGACTCTCAACATACTTTTTTAAACTGCCATTTGCTCACCCAGAAAAAGTTCCCTCAGCATGCCCACCGTTCTCTGCACTGTCCTGCTAAATGTCATAAAGTTACACATAGGGACCCACCTGGGACCCACATGGCGCTATTAGTCACTGTGCCACTTTCAGGCAATAGTGGGTTCACTGCTTTCCTCAAAGGGTCATTAACAGTCTCTGCTATGGCAGAAAGCAATGTGTTTGATTCAATTCTTCCCCCTTTAGCTTGTCACGGTCATTAACCTTCTTTTTGTTAGTTCATCTCTCTAGCTGTGTGGCCACTTCATTTCTCATTTGGCAGCATGTGCAGCGATGTTGTATAATTTAATCATTTTGGATTTTAAAACACACAGTTTTGGTTGTTTCTAGGTCACATAAAACATTCATTACTTTTTTTTATCCTTCTGTTTCTCATTAAGACTCACATTGCTTTTATCACTCAGCCAAAACAACGGAAAGCATTAATGGCTGGAGATGTGACAAAGTTTCCTTCGTCTTCTTTTCCCACTCTTTTTTATGCTGACGTCAGTGGTTTCTGTCCCTTATACCCATTCCATAACTATGTATCATTTCATATCATGCATTCTCAATCAACTCTCAGAGCATCACCTGCTACAACCTTTGCCCATTGCCCAAGCAGAAATCCACCACAAAAATCTCAAGGTCTCAATGGGTGATAGGCCATTAAGTGGTCTACAAGGAGCCTTATACTCAGCTGCACTTTCCTTTACCTCTGATGGCTGTCTGGTCCATTACAAAAGTAGAAGGGCATTGCAGATACCACAGGTTTTTCTTCTAGTTCCCAGAAGAGAGCTTTAAGCTTTCAAGATCTTCACAACCCACTGACTATAAAGTCTACCAGTGCTTGTGCAAAGTTGTGCAATGACGGACCCCTTGATGATATCCTGTACTGCAAGCTAGCGCATATAAGGCATAACCTTATCACTACATAGACTGCTGTCTGCACAGAGAATTTGTGATAGCCAAATGGTAAAATAAAACGTCTCTTTGATTTTGTCCTGTGTTTATTGTTGCTCATAAAAAACTAAGCTACTGTTAAACTGTATTTTCCATGGTCAGATGTTGTTATGTTATTCGCCTACAGTCTTACCAGTCGGAGGCTTCCAATGTTGTCAAAAATGAAACAGAAAGAGCTCAGAGAAAAACACTGCAGCTTACAAGAAAGTAACATAAAATGTGCAGGATAGAAAACAGTGGCTTCAGATTGTGTAAAAACATTTGTGGATTTATATTTGTTAATATTAATCATGGCACATATTGTTTACTGTATATAGAGCGGTGCTTTTTATTACCAACTCTCAAGACTGCTAGACATTTTAACTATAGCTGTCTTTCTTTCTGTGTTTTTCTTTTTGCAGGGGGAAGCATTGTCTTTCAAATTGTTAAGAATGGAAGAATGGATCATGTTGTGAGAGTGGTTGCTTGAGCAGTAAATTTAATTTGAGCTAGAGGTTTGAACCGTTGTTGTTCTTACCGACAAAGACATTACCCAAGTGATACCACACACCACACAGGTATGAGGCGGTTAAGCCAAGTAGCCATTCTGAAGTGTTTCTATGAGTTTTGACAGGAAATTCTTTGAGATGACAGTAGACTGACTAAATGCGAACAATTTCCGAATGTATTTCTACTTCTTTACACAAAAAGAAAGCCCGCTTCACTAGTCCACAGATTAGGCTGTTTGGCATGTTTTGAATGGTCTCTATGGAAGTGCTATATCACTTTTAAAACAACTGATACAGGAAATCTGATTTAAAGAGATAAAAAAAAAAAATCTCTACCCACAATGATCCTGTAAAGGTAACCTCCAAAGTCAGAGAGGGGGTGAATAGCCTCCAGTATGAGAAGGAAAAACCAAGCTCGAGCCAGAAGCCCCCGAGGCACCAGGCATGAGCCTTAACAAATAAACAACACTACTTCCCCCTCTGGATCAGTCGTCTATGCTGCATTTATCATTTCACCAGTAATGCTTTTCTTTCCTCATGTTTTAGGGCATTAAAGGTTTATTCAAGTATATCTATTATTTAAGCTGACCCTGGTCAGTGGTTGGGGAGATAATTTATTAATATGTTTATTTGGGTTGCTAGAAACAAAGAAAGAGAAAGTTCTTTTATTATTCTAATGAGGCAATGATATATTTAGTCACTCCTCTTGCTCCTTTCATTGCCACACAATTTTACAGTAAAGTAAAAATCCATCATTGTCTGCTCTTTGCATGGTTATATATCAACAATTTGTGATGTTTCATTTATAATAGCACATTGTAATTGTCTTTTCTTTTTTGCAGTTTCAACTTGCATCATCTGTTCCCTTTTCAGTCTGTGATTTCCCAGAATGACTTAAACCAACTGCTACAGAAAAGCTTTTCACAAAAGAAACAGGTATTGTCGGATGATTCCCTTCTCTCCAGTTGGGCCTGCCTCATTAAACATAGAACTACCAGATACATGATCGCAATCAGCAGTGCCACCTTCAGATTATTATAAGATCTTAGCTCATTTGAAGATGTGTTAGAGCGGTTAGGCTCACTTCTCTGTTTGAAAGTTACAGTACAACAGGGAAATAAGAAAAGGAAGGAAAAAAAGATAGATGCCCGCTTACAATAGTCAGCTAATATTTGTTAAATATGTGTAACGTGTACACGTGTATCTGTATTACTTCACAAATTAAACAAAGTACAGTAGTAAAATAATACAATGCCAGGCCTAAACTTAAGACTAAGTACTTATATACTGATAAAAAAAAAATGGTAGTATAACGAATTTTGGCATTTTGAGAAAAGAAATATAATGATGTGTATAGTAAAAGGTCAACATTTCACAAATGGTAAATGGCCTGTATTTATATAGCGCTTTACTAGTCCCTAAGGACCCCAAAGCGCTTTACATATCCAGTCATTCACACACACACATTCACGGCAAGCTACATTGTAGCCACAGCCACCCTGGGGCGCACTGACAGAGGCGAGGCTGCTGGACACTGGCGCCACCGGGCCCACTGACCACCACCAGCAGGCAACGGGTGAAGTGCCCAAGGACACAACGACCAAGACTGTCCAAGCTGGGCTCGAACCGGCAACCTTCCGATTACAAGGCGAACTCCCAACTCTTGAGCCACGATCGCCCCAACACCCAAATCACATAATGAGACCTCTTCCTGATGACTGAGCCTGCTGTTCAGGGTAAACAATAAATAAGTCCAAGTTACTTATCTTTCTCAGCTTAGGCTCTCGCATTTCTGTACTTTTCACAGAAAACCACCTTAAGACGGACTGACGGTCCTACATTTGCGCCTGTTTGCGTAGATCTCAGCCTACACAGAGAAGGATTATGGGTATTCAAGCAACATGTAGGACACAGAGACCGGCTTGCATCCTGTTCTCCATGCTGACTGGCTGAAAAAAATCAGCTTGAATAGGGAAAAGGGAATGACCACAGCAGGGTTTACTACCAAAGAAAGAAGAGCGAATACACATCAAACATAGAAAGTGGAGTGGAGAGTTTTAATTTAACTCTTGTTTTTACTCCAAATCAACAAAGTTTCTTGCTTCTGTCTTTTGAGTGAAGAGTAATGCTAAAGGACCAACAATGTGCTAAAACATAAAGAAAAATTGCCCACTTTGTTTGAAATGTTTTTGACACTGCCCCCAAGTGGCAGTAGATGGCTAAATATGTACATACAGATCTGCAAACTTCGACGTAGCATCATAGGCTACCATGCTGGGACCATTATGCACTGTCAGAAGATGCTGCATGCATGTTGTTGACATTAAACACCTTTATGAACGTGATGAAAGGAACAAAATGCCATAAAAGGAATGCAGCATATAAATCAAACGAGAGCCCTCCAAAAACGATGGTGCATTAAACAGGTGGCATGGCATCGTTTATCATTCTGCAGAGCCGTGGCCTTCTGATGACTTTAAGTTACCTTACATCACTTTCTCTCGGTGTTTCACCTCCAGCACAGTCAGCCATGTCATCTGTATCCACTTTATCTCCACCCCTGAGCCAGCCCATCAGGAGAGAATGTCACAATGCATAAACAGCAACAAAAATACCTGCATCTCCTTCAATGAATAATAAGAGTGGAGGGAAACTAGAGAAAGAATCATGTCTATATATAACTCTTTTTTTTTTTTTTTTAGATTCAGTGTGAATGTACAGATCAAAAGTGATGTAGACTGCCATATGTTATATCTGGTCATCCATCACAAAGATGTTGACACACTGGGTGATTTATGTTGTCTCCACAACCACTGCTGTGAAGAGTAAGAGATGCTGTGCTCTTTTTTTCCATATCCTCCCCACTAGGAACACAAGAAAATAAATGGTTCTCTATATAAAATGTGAGCTTGAAGACTTGAGTTTCTTTTTTTCATCGTTTAAAACCAGATGGCCATTTATTAAAGGAGGTGCCACATTGGTTTGGATAAAATAATTTTAATGTTTTGTGGCTGCTGCCAACAGGGGACTGCCAGAGAGCACAATGGCAAGCAATACAAAGCTGCAATGCCTGTTTCTCTGTCTTGTTCACACACACACACACACACACACACACGCACACTCACAAAAGAAGTTAAGATCAGAAGATATCAATTTAATGTGATCAGATCCTATCACAGCAGGGGCGACAGCTGACAAGAATTCAGACCTAAGCAGTAAAGGCCCTATTTTAGCTCGCTAGTTTAAGCTTTTATGTGAGGAGTCGTACAGCAAAGTTTTTAGCAAATTAACACACTGTTTTCATTTAACACTATGCGTTTATGTGACTAAATCAATTAATTCAGTGAGTGCGGAGTGGATTTGCCTTTGATGACGCTCTTGTGTGTGGGTCAGTGACAACAGTTCTCCTTATAAAGTGGATTAATTAAAGGCCCACACCCAACCAGCTTTTTCATGCTTGACATTTCACCGAAGCATCACTCCAGTTCTCTTCTTTCTCCTTCTGTTCACTTCTCTTTTTCCAATCTAATAATACAAAGTATCTAATAACACAGAGATTATCTTCATCAGCACTTCTCTTCAGCGTAACAATATCTCAGATTGCCTATTGTATTCCCATGTATTGTGTTATTGTTATCACAAAGGTTAGTAATTAACTTATAGTATAAATGGAAGGCAGTGTTTCTTGGCAGTAAATCTTCTTTCTTATTAAGAGTGTGCGCAATGTCAGAACTTTCCTTAAAAGGCTAATCCTGTTGAATAAACATTCAAAGTAACCACTCCGGGGGGGGGGGGGGGGGGGGGGAAGGGTTTTCCTTCACTTTCAACCTTTTCTTTAAAAAAAAGAAGATGTGGTTCTATGTGTGGTATTTAGATTAAATAATAAAGGAAAAAAATATTTCCATGTGATGTAGAAGATTTTACTTATGAGAATCAGAAATAATCTGACGTGTCCATTTGAGCACAAGCACGGAATTTAGCTAGAAATGAACTTGGCTATGCATCTGATCTTGTGTAAATCAAATTTTTTTCTATTTGCAGAACCACCTCTGTTTGATGTACAAAAAAGCCATCCTCCTACAGGTAAGTACGTGTGTGTGTGTGTGTGTGTGTGTGTGCGTGTGCGTGTGTGTGTGCGTGTGTGTGTGAGAGAGAGAGAGAGGGAGAGAGAGAGAGAGAGAGAGAGAGAAGGGCTATATCTCCATGACCCCTTCCTCCAACACCACTTATTGATTGATTGCCAGCACCAGGGCTAAATCCCCTTCCAAGGACAAGTGGCTTCACATGCTCACAAGCCCCCCCCCCCCCCCCCCCCCACACACACACACACAGATAGAGAAACACAAGTCCCTTGAGCTTTTTCTTTGAACAGGCCTCTGAGTACACTGTGCTTTTTGTGTGTATGTGTGTGTGTGTGTTTGATGACAAATTCAGTACAGGAGCAGCTGCAAACAATCTCATTCTATACTGAGGAAGGTTTGATGGAGACAGAGCTAACTGCTGCTGCTGGGCACACGTGTTAATGTAACTGCAGCAAGCATCCAGACGAGCACATGAAGTATGCAGGTAACCCTTGAACAGTTAGTTGACAAGAAGTGCTTCCTGGATTCAGTTTGCTTTTCTTTGAGGTGCTCTTTGGTATATAAGCTTAAACATCAAAGAACTCTAAGTCACTCTCTTTTTAAATAATGTTTTTGTTTTTTGTTTTTGTTTTTTTCATGGCACGGTCACATTTCACCTAAAAAAAAAAATTCCAGTGCATTTTGGCATATAAGCCTTTATGGGGAGTTAAAAGATGCTGATAACCCTACTGGATTTCATTGAGGGGGCTAAGGTCTATTAATAGAAAATCCTAATGCTAAAGCATACAATTATAATTTAAGATACAATAATTGAGCCTTCACCTCAACTCCCAACCAGCACATTATGATCAACTTAAAGCTACACCTCCCAGCCTCATTAGCACTCTTTGGCTGAATTAAAGTATGTAACATTAGTAAGATTCCAGAAACTTCTGAAAAGGCTGTAGGCTGCTTAGTAATTCCCGTGGTAATGGTAGATCTCAAAGAATTGGATTTTGGTGTCTACATACTTTGTTCAAGTTTTACTTTTACATACATTTTCATAAAGTAAACACTATAGAGATTTTTTATGCGTATTCCATTAAATACACATGTGAGAAAAATATCGGATTAAAGGGAAAACATAACAACAAGGCACTGGCCCCCTAAATAACGCTGAAAGATCTTTAATATGCCGTTGATATGATATTACAAAACTGATAAATACGGACATTTGGGAGTCCTGATGGAGTGATGGAACTCCATTCCATAAACGTTCAGTTTGATTGAGGTCAGATGACGATGATGGCTATAGTATATGATTTGCATAATTTCCATTGTCCTCAAACGTGGATGAGGGCATCATTGTCACTGAGATAGTTCCTATCAGGATAGAAATGCATCATCATAAGATAAAGGTAATCACTTAGAATAAATCCACTAGATCTCCAGCCAGCTGTACTTTGCAGTAAATTCAAGCAAATAACGTGCCTCAACTAACAAGTGCTCTTCAGCCACGGTCGCTGATGAACGTACCTTTCTGTTCACAGGAGACTCGGGTACATAAAAACTGCAAATCAATAATCCCCTAAGGTAACATTGTTGACACTAAAGAAGAATTTATTTGGCCAATGAGTTCCTAACCTCTGCAAAAACGCTGAGCTAAAGTAAAGCAGTAACAGTTTTTCTCCCACTTCAATCAGCACAATATTATTTTATTGTCAATTTGACATTTTACCTAAGATTTGTATAATCAGGAATATAAACTCTCTTTATACAATATGCACTATCTTTCCTTTTCCTTATCGCTTTCTTTTATTGTGAATTATAAAGGTTAGTGAGGTTTGCTGAACATGCACATCACTCTCAGTGATCAAGCATCTGCTTATTACAGACTAATCATAGTTATGTTGATAGTTATGTAGTTAACGCACATCAGTTCACATGCCTGAGGCATGTTGCAGTTTTTCAGACAAATACACAAAATGTCCCAGTTCTTCAGAGTATGAAAATGTGAGTGTTGAAAATAATAGGTGCTGGTATGAGAGGAAGAGTGGATGCTGTAGGGCAGCAACGGCAGGGGACGAGGGGGCAGTGGTTGGACAGTCTGCCACCAAGCAGCTGTTAAGCTCTGCTGGCCTGCCGTGTGTTATTTATTGCAGCACTGGTTAGCATCTCAGCATGGTGTCTGCAAAGTGGGTCAGCATATTATCTACCTCCTTCGCCTCTTCTCTCAGTCACTATCTCGCACTCCTCATCATGCAGCCCTTTCACTGATGTCTTTTTCAGTACGTATCTCACAGCTTCTTTGTTTTCCCCTTCCCTTCTCTTATTTCAGCCAATTTAGCCACCTGAGTTTTCCTCAAACATGTCCCTTTCTGTTTCTGACGCCAGCGTAATTTCTTTTATTACCACTCGAATACCTCTTCTTCTGACTTTCCTCCAGATCTCTGTACATTTTTGTAGCATGTAGTTTTACTGAGAAAGTAAGGAGAAAGTAGTGAGAAAAAGGGTGGGGGCAGCCACTAAAGAGCAGGAGTAGGTTACTAAAGCCCAGACACCCAATGAGCTTCATTAGCAGCCTTCCACTGTGATTCAGGAATCGCATTAAAAATAATAAATGCACAGTGCTCACAGGAGAGTACACTCTTGCATGCATAGCCTCACACTAAAGAATCTGAATACATTCATATACAAACAAAGCCTCATGCTCAAAGGCTTTTCAACAAACACAAGTTCATGGACTTTCAACAATTAAACCTGCCTGCTGTGTATGAATATGCTCAAACATGCTCCCTCGCCTGATTCTGTGAATTCTCCACAGAGTGCATGATCATCAGGCCACGAGGCAATAAGAATGTAGCCTGCTGAGTCATCAAGGTTTCTCCCGAATCGTTGCTGGGTTTGGTTTTGGACCCTCAAGGCTTCAGGGCTGCCAGGTTCCCACAACTCTTAAGAGCTGCACTGATGATTTGCAATCCCCTCTACGACTGGCCTAAAGCCTTAATCAGAATCTCAATCCCAGCATCCCCTGGGGCATGGGCGGGGCACCCGCCTATTCCCAGAGCCAGGTTGCTAGGATACAAGACTGAGATCTAATAAAAGTGAGCACCTGTGTATGAATTGCACCTGCTACTCGAACGGAGGAATTATTAAAATCTATGCCAGCACCGCTCCTCTAATCTTTCTTTCCTATTCATCCTCATTTGATGTGGTTAACTGTTTGCAGTAATTCAAATAGTTTGCAAACACAATCAATCCTTCCTCCTTCACTATCACCAACAAAAATAGTCTTATCAAGCCCAGCGCTAAGAAACAAGCTGAATTTAAACAGTTTTTCCTCAACCTTTCATGTTTCTGGACTGACTTAAAAATAATTTAAATAAAAACAGCAAAAAAACATTGAATCTAGGCCATCCAAAGTTTTAATGTTTCATATTCAGCTTTTGGAAAACACACATGAACACGCATGCTCAGCAGTGAGAAAACGATAAAGACAAAACTGGGGTTTTTTTGTTTGTTTTTTTCACATGCGCTTTACTCTCCTACCCAGGGTTTCTTCTTTCCTACTTCTTCCAACCCTTCACCCTCAGAACAATACAGAACATGGGCTGGTCGTGCAGAGAGCTTTGGAGGGATTGCAACCAATTAAGGGAAGCAGTGCTACACTTTGTGGAACTGCTGCACATAAGACAAAGTGGTATGTTTATAATCTAGCCCAGTGTCTCCTCACCAGTTCATACTCATTAATCCTTGCTACAGCGGGTGGCAAAGGGGCAGCGTGGAGAAGAAGCGGCAGTTCGCACCAGGGTCACTTCATCATCACCCCGTACCAAAGTACCACTACATCTCTCACCCCTATTGCCTCATCCATAGGGTGCTATAAAATGTCAGGAGCGCCCACCCCATTCCCACTGCCCCTATACTGAGAATCAATCCACTGGGAGTTAATACATGTTTCTGTCCCCTGTCCACTCTTCCATTACCCTGGAGAGTGCAAGGCTACCTAATGGACATCCATTATGGAGGGTCACTCATTCTGCTGTGAGATTGTGATGTTGTTAATGGTGACCTGTAACACTTGTAATGAACTGGATGTTCGATGCAGCCTGTAGAGTTCAAACAATGTCAGCAATTTTCACCAGTAACGACACATGGTCTATTCTCTCTGCATTCTTGATAAACAGTGTAATTTGTCAGCAAAAATAAATAATTAAATAAATAAATACAGACATAAACAAGATTTGCCATGCTTGCCATTGGTGCCCATAACCACTACTGAAACTATAGTCCTGAAAGCCTGTAAAACATCCAACGAAGCACACCGCAAACTGTATCCAGTAAATATCTAGCCATGTGTTACATGTCCCATTGGACCACTGCTCATCTCCTGCACTCCGCTTCCCTCTGACATTTACTTACTGCTATTGTGTCCCATCCTAATATCTTTAAAAGAAATTTCTTGTCCATCTGTCATTTTTTTTAATCTATTCATTCTTCTCAAGGGCAAAGGATATTTTTATCCTTTTGTTTCTTGCTTGTGTCCCTTTTTCTTTCCTGTTCTGCTGAATGCTCGGCTCCCCTATAGAATGTACACTACCTTTATTTTTGGCCATCACTCATTGTCAAGTTCAGTATTAGCTTTAGTATTGTGTTCTGCTTGTAGGACAAAAAGAATACATTTTTTTAAATGTCTGGATTCAACACAGTTTGGGGGTCACTCTTGTACTGAAACAATGACATTAGTGTACAGATCCATAAGCTGAACCCCTGTAAAGAGTTTGCTTCCTTAAGCAAAAGTATTGATGCTGAGTGATTGACTTTGTGTCAGCATATTAAGTGTTGTAATGTGTTAAGCAAATTCTACTGTTAGGCTTAGATACTCTTTTTCTAACAAAGTTGGGTAAGACAGAAAGGAGAAAATCAGGACCCTTCAATTTTTTTTTACTATTAGCCCGACAGTTATCTTCAGCCTGGCAGAATATGAATACATTGTGTACCGATGGCTGCAGAAAGAGGGGGAAAAACAAACAAAAAAAGCTGTAGAGTCATGCAGGAGCTTCCCTGTCTTTGTTGGACAGCTTCACAGAGGATTTGGGGTCCTGTCCTTTCATAGTGCTGAATAAGAAGTGCAATGCTTTATTTCAGTGAGTCAGTGTTGAGAAAAATATGTGCACAACAGAAATATGTGTATCAAAGCCTAAACCAGCTATGGCCTAAATGTGTCAGGTTCAAACGTCACTTTGTGTATCGAATGAGGAAAAGAGCATAAGCAGGAAAAACACAGATTTATGGATGCACCATCAGCCTTAATGGAGTCTGAGAAGCAACTGTGTACACTGCATCATCTTGGATTGTTCTACTGCTACTCCGACTCCATCTTCCTTTTTTCCCCCTCATTCCTCAATCCTTCAGTTGCCTAAACACACATTTCAGGACTATTAAATGTCAGCTGGAGCAAGTACACAGAATAATGCTCTGGCACATAAATATTGACTTGACACAATTGTAGCATACTTTACAAGTGTTTTCCCCACTGTCACATTCATAGGAATTTTATTTATATATTAATACCAAAATCATGTTTCTTCCTTTGAGCAAACAAAGTTTAATTTCATATCGAATCACATCACTCCAACAGGCAACAAAATTCATTTCAGCAGCTCCGTGTGTCATCTGTTCAGATTCAGAAGTTTTATGTTACTGTTTTTACCACAAGCCACAACTGTGCAATATTGTACACTACTGCACTACTGCAACATCCTGAAATGGCTCTCTTACTCTTACTTTGCCTTTGCTGTTTCTCTAACTCTCCATAATTTTATCTTTCTCACAAACACACATCAACATGACCATAATCCTATCAGCCACAGCATTTAACACACAGGTCAACTCAATAACACTGAACAGTGTTTTACTAGGAAACCTTGCATTCACGTCAATCAGCCGCCTAAACCCCCTTGGATACCAAGCACACCCCTAATGCAGGACAGTGTGTCCCACCACATACACACACACGTGAAATTGTCAGGAAAGGCTTAGGGAACATAGCAATATAGCCGAGGCATTAACCCGGCTTTACAATTTCTCAAATCCAAGTAATTCAGCATTTGCGGGATGTGCCAAAAAAGGTCCAGTGTAGTGGTAGGCCACATTGTGCAACTATAGGACACCTACACAATATAAGGCACTTTTAATACTGTCGCTGGCAAGCCATTATAGCTACCACCACCACGACTCTATACACTTTCATACACAGTATTTCTGCTAATGATGTTAAAAAACCTGCACATTTCTAACAGGCCAAACTGCAGCCATTGTCTTTGTGTTGCATTTTTCTTCTCTCATTAGTATCTCCCTTCCTCTGCCCACGTGAGACAAAGAACAGAGGAATGCAGACTGCATTGTTTGGTGCCCTTGATAAGAGTTGCCAGCATAAATGAAAAATAAACATGTCTGCCTGGCTGTCTTAATGTAGTTCTCACATCAACTGCAAAGCCCAGTGGAAATAAGCAGAATAGGAAGAAAAAATTGCTCCTCCTGACATTATTATGACAGTTGAACCATAAATTTTTGCTTGTTTCCTGTTATGCAAAAATAAGTTTCCTGCAGATCACGTATGTTTCTGCAAAGCTCTATCCTGTGTACCCAAACACAGAAGGATCCATAACAAACACAAGTAAGCTCAACACAAATACAGACGAGAGGGGCAGGTGGAAAACAAAGACTGCAGAAAAACACGCCACTATAGGTCTGGAAGGAATTACACAGTTCAAATTGTATAAAAAAAGTTAAGATAGTTTGGCATTGCTCAGTTCATATTGGATTAAATAAAGAAAGATGGGGTCCAATTTCAATGCTACAAAAGGGAAAAAAAATTCTTTATTGCTCAACAAGAAGACGACTCATCCAGACAGCATTCACTTTGAGTCACATATGTGAATATCCAACTGGACTACAAATACGTCATTCTTTGAAATAATGCTGGACATGCATTTCATTTAAGTTATGAACCATATTGCTCTCTTCTTAGAGTAAAAGGTCTAAGTTCAGAGAGATGGTAAGACAGGAGCAGATGGGGCCACACCAAAGAGCTTTTTAGTAATAGTGGATAAATGAATAATGTTGATTACTTGAACATACTGAGTATTCCTTTTTAGAGCCCAACATCGCAACAATTACAATAACACATGAGAAAAAAGTATAATATTCCTATTCCTATATTCCTCCTTATGACATTTTAACATTGTGCCCTATATAGACATTGTTCTTATAAGCTGAGATGGCATGTGCAACACAAATGGGATGTCTTCTAACAGCCCCAAACAGACTGTGAATCACTCCTCAAGATAACATCAAATAAAGTAATCATTTCTTCCTTGTACAAATAAAAAAAAATCATCCCTAAATGGAAAATGTGGTTACAACGTGCAGGTTAGTCACAAAGTTCTCCCCTGCAGCTGCAGGTGTCTTCGAAGCACAGACTCAGTTAATCACAGTGTGCTCTAAACAAATAGTTCCAACTTCTCACACAGTAGTTTCCTGTTTTTTTTAAATTCAGCATGCCATATCATCAACATGAAGGGACAGTGTCACAGTGTCAGTTAATGTGATCATAACAGTGGAATTCAAAGACACAATCGTGGTTATAAAAGCACTGAATGTGAATCCCAGTGTTTGGGTAAAGATGTACCCTTTTAGCAACACCTTTATGGAAATGCAGCACTATATTGCTTTATAGTGATAATGGCACTTGGTGTATACACATCAGAGTGTAGATTATAGAAAGAGACCAGGTAAGAAAGATCTGAAAAGAAGGATCTGAGACTCACTGTGATAAAGAAACTTGCGGTGTTAGAGATATGAAACATTTTGTTGACTGTCAATCCTTTAGCATGAAGAACTGGAGTCTGCACAATACTCTATATAATTATAATCAGTGCTATATGCTTGGGCGAGTGCTGACGAGAAGCTGGTGCACCCAGAGTCTGATAGAGAGGATTAAAAGTAATATATGTGTGTCAGTATTCATGAATGGGGTGCATCATGATCCCATGAGAAACATGTGGTGAGAACAGTGAAGGAGGAGCCAGGGCATGGCTGACAGATGTGCTGTGCAGCAGGAACACAGGTGCAGGTCTGTTTAATGAGCAAAAGGAGGCCATGTGGACTAAACTCCCTCATCTGTTGCCATTACACTTATGATGAGTCCATTTTGGGGTCAGTTCCGCTCTGTTTACCCTCCAGGACAAACTAGATTTCAAACTCAGCCATATGGAGTTAAATGCCGGTTAGTGAAACACACATTCTCCTACCTGTCGGAAGAAGGCTACTTCAGAGCTCTTCTGTGATTTTTTTTGTTTGTTTTATTTCTTTGTGGGAGGAGGGAGGATGGGGGAGGGGGGGGGGGGCTGCTAAACCTGCTATATGATTGCAAAAGCACTTGAGATTGATTGTTGTTTAAGAAACTGAATATTACATCTACCTTCAGATAATAAACATCCAGAGGGTTAGTATTGATTTGGACCTTTAATCAGAGAAAACGTTGGGCTATTGTCATGTGAGCTTGCAAAGACAGGCCTCTGTCTTGTTGAGTTATACTCTCTAGAAATTAACGTCTGGGCTGGTTGAAAAAAAGAGAGGTGAAGGCTGTGTTTGAATGATGACAAACTGAACATAAGATAATTGTGCCCAACCTGTCACGCTGTTTCCTGAGGCAAACATTTCAAACTCACAGACAGATGAATTGCTGTCAAAGAATTTCCTGAGATCTCACGATCGCATTTTGTAATAAGACTTTCTCCAGACCACTGTGTGCCTTACATGACTGGGTTTGGCCTCCTTGAGATTAACAATCATGTAGCACATAGATACTGTACTTCTCCATGGGATATGAACAATGCTGCATGCCAAGGAGGGCAGATAAGAGTGGAAGTACAGTTGAGTGGGGTTGCTGGGGCTGCTTTATGCATGCACAGTTGTGTGCCAGCCTCTCAGAAGGGACAACGGGTAATTACAGGACTCAAAGTGGTAATGGGAAATATGCTGTATGTCACACTCTCCACCATACAGACTGAGGTCTGAAATTTGTAGTCAATCTGAATATCCCATTAGATCCAGACAAGGCTTTTGTTTTCCTGGGGGCTGACGCAAAGCTAAAGCTACGTGGGCACAAGTGCTGACCTGGAGCTCTCATTACATCTATTGTTATAATGCGCTGTATGCTATTTGTTTTCCTTTATTCTGATTTACTGAACAAAGTCAGTTTTATGTCATTTAATCTTGGCGTTTCCTCATTCTTTCCTTTGGGGTCACAGGAAAGAATGTAGGACTGTAGCTGTGGGCTTTCAGAATCAGATAAAAACTGCATTTGAGTTTTTACCTTTTGAAGTCCCTCTTGTCTGACATGGCTTGTACGGATGGTTTGCACAGCAAATAGACTTAGCCGGGGCATGGCCCATCTGGGACAACACGAATGGGTATGGACAGATGAAAGGTTTTGGAACCCTGCTTGTGATAACAACAGTCACAGATCTCTGCTTTGATGGTGGCACCCTATCTTCAGCATCTGCCCCATCCTGCTAACCTCCTGGCATTCCTCTACGAGAGATAATCACTGTCTCTATCCCTCCCTGAAACATCACCAGCAGCTCAGTTATTTACCACTGCATCAGCTATGTATCAAATTCCTTGTACTCTATACAGTGAACCCTCTGAACTCAAGCATCACTGTTCATTACCATCAGCAATTACAGATATCTGAGATTATTACACTGGAATAGACCTGGAGAAAACTCTCTAAGCATTGATTAAAATGACAGTGAAATTGGAGAATTACTGTCTCCTGGTTATCAAAGTCATTTATCAACATCATGTTGTGTGTGTCCGTGTATCCGCATCATGGTGTGTGTACAAAAGAGTGTTTATTATAAATTGATAAGTGCATTTAAAGAGATCAAACCTACAACAGTTTATTTTTCATCCTCTCAGAGAGGAGGACGAGTACATTAGATTTTCTGAAATATTACGATATTTTTTCAGGCTGCTGCTAAGCCACGGGTCCGTATATGTAAGCTGAGACTCTCTCAGAGTCCATTTTGAGAGACAGAATTTAGTTAGTCTTCACAGACCCTGAGATGCCGATAACTTGCAGGATCACATAGACAAATAATCCTGCCATCAGTGGAATATGTGGACCTGTATGAGAGGAAATACTGCAGGTCACTTAGGCCAAAGAAATAAAAGCAGCTCTGTGGTCTCCATCCCTCTCTGCTTTTGACCTCTGGGCAGTAACACAGTATTCACTGCAGATGGCCTGCATGCGCCTCACTGCTCATTGCTCACCCAGGTCCCTTTGCTGCCACCTTGTTACCTCCAACTCACACACACCAGTCACAACGCCAACTGACAGGGCTAAGAGCTGGCGTGTGCCCATCAGCCCTGGGCACACTTCAGTGCAGCTGGGGAAGCTCTTACACAACTTACTTGAGTTTTTGTCAATACCATCATAACTGCTTCAAATGCTAATGTGGGCTTTATGTGGGTGTACAGCAAAGGTAGACCTCTCTAGCAAATATGGGAAAGCATATATATCACTTTTAAAAGCAAATCATGCTTCTGGTAGACAGAATGCAGCTGCACAATCTGCAGTTCTGTCTTAATCAGGGTAATATTATGTGTTTTATATTGCTATTGTCTTTACATATGTAGCCTTGATTTGATACTGCACTTTTATTACATTTTGTAAGTCCTTGACTTACCATTGAATCTTATTAGACAAGCTCGTCTGGTTCTCTTTAACTAAAAACAAAAGGTAGTCACGGTTTAAATATTTTTTCTGTAAACCTCTACTGTAAAATCTGCCATATCTTCTTTGTTCTATGACCAACTATAAATACAACATCCCTTTATTTATACATTGCTAAAGTCGGGTCAGTTTAAACCTTTGCTAGCTGTTTAAGCCACATGACAAAAAACAAACTGTTGATGGCCTTTTGTTCTCTTCTCTGTCAAGATGATCACACACTCCTTCAGTAATATTGAGGTCCAGGCTCTGGGGTGTTATAGTGTTCCATTGTGTCTTTTTTCTACCTGTGCATTTGGGATTGTCATGCTGAAAGATGAAGCCAATCAGATGCTTTCCAAATAGTATTGCAAAGTGCATCAAAATCAGACTACACGTTTCTGTGTTTATAATTCCATCAGCTTTGACAGAGCCTCCACTGTATTTTACAGATGGCCGTAAGCGCTCACTGTTTTACCTCTCTCCTGACCGTCTCCATGTATATTGACTTTGAACCAGAAATTTTAAATTTGGACGAGACCTGTTGCTATTGATTTTCAGTCCAGTTCTTGTGTAATTTGGCATACCTCAGGCTTTTCTCCCCGTTTTTCTTTGTTAAGAATGGCTTCTTGACAGCCACCCTTCCACGCGGATCATTTCTAATGAGACTTCAGTGAATAGTAGATGGATCAACTGAAGATTCTATGTCAGAGCTTTACTGTATTTTTTTCCTTTTTTCTTAAGGACACACCTTTCAGACACTGCTCATCTGCTGTTGATAGTTTTTTAAGCCTGACATTTCTTTTGCCCTTTACTTGTCCAGTTTTCCCAGATGTTTTAAGCACAGACTGTACAGCATGCTGAAATATGCCAAGTTTTAGCTCTTTAGTTGTCACCTTGTTGAAGCAAACATATAATTTTATGCATGTTAAACTGGGGGGTTTTTTTTGGGGGGGGGGGGGGGGGATTTGGCAGTTTTTGTAGATAGAGTAAAGAATTGGGAACATAGAATGCATTTTTGTGACAGGCTGCTAGTAACGAAGTGGCTAAAGACACCATTTAAATTGGATCTTTTCTAATGGCTCATTCCTTGAATTAAGTGCCTTTTTATGCTTGAAGGATTCATAGGTCACTGTTAAGTGGCTTAACAAACAAAACATTCCTTTGGAAATGGCCAGCTACAAGGACTGGAAGGAATGAATGAAAAAGCAGCCAAATGTTGAGGAAAAACTTTGAAAGACCTTCAGGAAGCCTGGAGAACTACTGTTTTGAAAACTTCAAAAATTGCTAGGAAATCTGGCTCATTGGAAGCAAAGTATAGAAAAATGACCGGTCGCTCAAGATTTTTGCATAGCACTGCGTAAGTATGCCTAAAAGGAAAAATCAGTCCAGTGCCGCAGTTATCTACCTGCAGTCCAGCTGTCTGCAGACAGATAGAAGAACCCTCCCACCCCAACTGAAAAAAATACAGGCTAATTCTTCTTTACATCACCAAACACTGTGTTTGCTCTTTTTTAAGATACACACAATCTTAAAAAAGCAGAGTGTTTTTTCTTCTATCCACGTATCTCCTCACATCCAATACAACACCACAAAATACTCTCTGTCTGTCAAATGAACTACACGCACCCTCTAAAGACGTGTATGTGCAGTAAAACACATGGAGACATAAATACATGTGTATCCTGCACCCTTCAACTTTTTCATCAGCAGTAGAAACAGACAGGAAGAGACAGACTGGGAGACAACCAGAGAGACATATATAGCTAGAGGACATTTTGCTCGTAATAACAAGCTCTGAGTACTTCTAACTGCACAGAAAATAAAATTCTAGATACACAAAGAAAAAAAAAGTGGGTGAGGGGCGTAAACAATTGCACTTGAGTGTTGAGATACATATGCATTATTTCATGCAGATGTAGTACAGCATTTGAGTAAATAGAGTTGCTGCACTTCTATGTAGCACGCATAGATTGGTTTGCATTCACTACATTGAGAGTTCATTTGCCTGCACCTGGTCTGTGTGCTCACATGACATGATTCCATAATATAATTTCTAGAATATAAAGCCTATAGCTGAATCTGGTTTTGTAAATTGATTGTGCGATCGTGGCTCAAGAGTTGGCAGTTCGTCTTGTCAATTGGAAGGTTGCCGGTTCAAGCCCCGGCTCGGACAGTCTCAGTCGTTGTGTCCTTGGGCAAGACACTTCACCTACCGCCTACTGGTGATGGCCAGAGGGGCCGATGGCGCGATATGGCAGCCTCGCTTCTGTCAGTCTGTCCCAGGGCAGCTGTGGCTACAACTGTAGCTTGCCTCCACTAGTGTGTGAATGTGAGGGTGAATGAATAGTGGAATTGTAAAGCGCTTTGAGGTTCTCATAAAGCGCTATATAAATGCAATCCATTATTAAATTGTAAAGTAACCTGTTACCGATTAAGGTCTTAGCCGAAGCCTTTAATATAGGTTAGACTCACCACCTCTATTGCCTGCATCTGTTTCTGGAATTTCAATTTTTATATTACTTTGATATTTAACTGTGTTTCTAATTCAGCCAACTCTTGAGGTATTGCTAGCTTTACAATATGTTGTTTGTGTTTTAACCCATTGTCTTGATTTTACAGTTTCCAAAGTGACAATTGTGGTTAACTCTCCTCAAACTAGGTTCCAGCTGATCATCGTGAGGTGTTGAGGGATTAGGAGTGTCAAACTCTTTTTACATCATGGGCCACATGCAGCCCACTTTGATCTTAAGTGCCTGTCACTCTGAAGACGTTACAGCTCAGTTTTTCTACATGACAAAGAAATGAAAGAAATCTGTCGGCACGACTCTTTAGGCTTAACTTTTAAGAAATAAACATCCTGACAACCCGCTGTTAAAAAAATGTTTATTTAGTACTTAAATACTTTGGTGTTGTAGGAATTGCTTGATTGTAAAAAAAAAAACATGTCTAATGGGTCGAACTGGAGACCTTTCCCACAGTATTCTGGCCCCTGGGTCTTATATTTGACACCCCTGGTTTAGACAAATATTCTTCCCAGAAATTTGTGGAAATTAAAGACAATTAATGATATTTTGTGTTTCTGGCATCTTTACAAAGTTATAGTTGTGTGATTGCTGCTTTGATTTATTACTGATTCATTGTTCCATATAGCTGCGTCCAGTTTGTGGTGCAATACTGCATCAACTATGTACAATTGTCTATTAACACAAAGTCAAGCAGCTAACATGGTGTCATTTTAGTGAAAATGAAAACAATGAAAACAACAATATTAAACTGATATAATTCTTCTTATGTCTGTCACATCATCCTTGAGCCGGCTTTTGTGTTGCCTCCCGCCCACATTCTGAGTTTATTTCAAAACATTTCCTCTTTTGATGTACTCGCCCATCAATGAAGTTAGCGCTCGAGTGACAGAGAGTGAAAGAGAGACTCTGACACGTACATTAACAATCTTCGCCATTTGTAAGTCAACTGCTTGCACTCATGTGCGGCCATACAGATCTTTGTGAGCACTTGCGGGAGAGCAACAGTGCGACGACTCTTTGGGTTAATTACAGCGTCACCTGCGATACTCACGCACGCAGAGGGCATGTGGTAACGTAGTTTGCAGACGAGGAGAGATACATCTGTATCCGCACTGTGTGTGTGCTTTCAGATGTTTGACATAGTGTGTGCTCGCGTGTGCATGTGTTAATGTCAACAGAGAGTGCAGTGGGAGAGGCTCATTGTCTTTGAAGACGCCAGAAAGAGATGAAAGGGCTCTCTCTCACTGATGCTTCTCTTCCCTGTTATCCCTCTCAACATTTCTCTCCCTCCCTAATCCAATGACGTGCCTAGCTCTCTCCCCTTCCCCTCCCTTATCCACGCATATTGTTGTATTTACATGCATAGGCCACATCAACCTCTTCTTAAAGGAAAATAGATTTTGTGGAAGTGAGTCCTGAAGCACTTTTGCCACGTTGATTGCCCCAAGGGGTTGGCGAATGGATGGATCTTTCCTTTACACACATAAATACACACAGAGAGATACAAGTTAATATTTTTGTTCTCCATCAACATCCCTATATCCACAAGCATCCCAACAACTGCTGAACAACCCTTAAAAAATAGATTTTTTTTTACTGCTTTGCTTCCCCCACATGAAAAGGTACAACACATTCTCTCCCTGTACTTGTCACATACTGATGCATGGTCAGGACTCTTTCCTCTCACATTTTAACACACCGACTACCTATTTAGTGTGATTATTCAACATGCAGTATACTGGTCCAGAATACCTTTTTTTGTGGCTGATAATGAATAACAACTGACAAAAAGTACACATAGGAAAGTAGGTGGTGTGACGGATGCAATAAATCACAGAACTTCTAACGCGAACACAGCAGTCCCACCCGGGACTTGTGCTTTTAGACTCTTCTTTTTTTGCTGCTGTTTTGTTTGGGCACCAAAAAGACTAGGCACTAAAAACTACTTGGTTAGGTTTAAAAAATGTAAGCTGTTCTGAACTCACATGTGGTGCTTTTTAGCTTTTTTCAGTTCAACAAAGCCCTTTACACACACAGTTGCACATTATTGACTGCCATGCAAAGTGCTCGCTTGCTCTCAGGAGCAATGCGAAATTCAGTATTTTGCCCATTTGGGTAACAAGTTTCTTCACCATTTCCTCCAGTGATGCATTCAGAGACACTGGCAGAGTTTACTTGCTGTGTGTTCTTAGCGTCTGTTTTTAGATGTTTAGGGATCTATCGAAATCAATTAAACTATCCTGCATGAAGACAAAATGATGCTACCAAAGGGATATTCGGTGCTTTAAAATGCAACACTTAAGGTTCCTGAGCAAGTGTCAGTATGGGACAAAGTGGAAGTGAAATCGGGCTGGTAAGGTTCGATGTGAAGAAAATAAGATTTAAAAAAACAAAATAGAAAGAAAAATAGAGATGCAGAGAGACATTTCAAGCAAACACCACTGTACTTTGGTACAGGATACAGGGTTGAACTACAAAAGTACAACATGGTGCAATGGGAATAGAAATGTCTTTTCTGGGGAGAGGTTTATAGTGGGGAAAATGTTGTAAAATTCAGGTGAATTGGTCAAAGTGGGTATTTTTTGGTCTTTGTTTTGTATTTAGGTGTGTCCAGCATGAATGTGCAGTGAATTTCAAAGGTGAGACGGATTATATAAATCTGTGAATTCAGCCTAGTAGGTCAAACCTAGTAGGTCGAATTAAGATGGATCCTGATGGCAGGTAGCTCCAAGCCCTCCTGGGTTTTAAATGCACCTTAGAACACACATGCATCAACATTACAATGAGCGGGTGGAGGGAGGTTCGGAGTCTTCTCTCACCCCCGTTCTCTGCGACCTGCTGGAGCAGGGGGGCTAGGACTAGGAGGAGGAGTTGGCCGTCCGACTGCGGTCTGGAGTGTGGAGCCTTCCTGCTGCTGCGGAGTCGGGGCGGAAACACCACCTGGGTCTGGGTGCAGTTCCCCCCTCCAGGGGCGGGGGCACCTAGACCCGGTTTGTAGAGTACGCTTGGGGAGTGTGATCGTGTGTACAACGTCTCTTTATGTCTGTCTCCACGTTGGTTGAGTGTGGAGTAAGTGCATATGAGAGCATGAGGGTGGGAATGGATGTTTGTATCTGTGTGTGCCTGTATGTCTGTGTCTATATGTCAGGTTGGGTGTCAGACGCCACCTCTCTGGGGACATCTCAGGCCCTCCAAGGTTTGGAGGCCTATCTCCCCCTACCACCACTTCCCCTGCCAGTGGCGGACCCCCTCAGACATCGGTGCGTTGGTGGTTCTTTGTGTCCGGGGATGGGCGTCCAGGTACACACCGGCTCACTCCTTGGCGGCCGCTTATCGGGGCCTGGAGCCTGGGGCTCGCTCGGGCCACTTCGGAGGTGGGGTGCCCCCGGCCTCTCGGCCTGGGGCTCGGTCACTCAGGCGCAGCTGGCTGCCGGCGGAGCTCACGGGCGCGTCACTGCAACTCCCCCTGGCTTCTGCTCCGCGGCTGCTGAGTGAGCCCTCATCTGGGACTCTCCTCAGCTCTTTCCGGGACAGTGGCGCAGCTGCCCCTCTGTTGGTCTTCCTTGGTCTCTTGTGTTCTGGGGGCCTCTGGATGTCTGGAGTTTTGATCTCCTCCACACCTGCTTCACGCCCTGGAGGACGGGGCTGTGGCTCCCCCACACCCTCTAGCAGATCATTACATGAAGGAACCTTTTAAAAAAACAAAAAACAAGCGCGTCCATGCTCACAGGTGTACACACGGGTGATCACACCCACAAACTACACCCTTTTTGGCTCCTACCTCAAAGCACACTGTGTTCTGTTGATCTTATGTGCTGCACAATAATGTTTAACATTTAGTATTTACTGTCATATTCCCATATATCATTGTGATGTTGTTTATTCTATTACTCTTGTTCTCTTCTGCTTGTTTTCTTTTTTCTTTCTCAGCAGGTGATCCAGGTGATTGATATATGCATTTTTTTTTCTCTGCCCATTCTGTTGGTTTTTGTCTTTTGCCCTTCTCCCCCGTCCCTCTTCTCAGCTGTTTCTCTTTCCCTCTTTCTTTCTCCCCTTCTTTCCCCCAGTCAAGTCTGTCCCGTATTCAGTAAGTGAAAATAAAATAAACAATAAAAGGTGAATCAAATGGACCATTACGGCAAGGCTGGGATGGCCAGTTTGGTAAAGTAAATCCGTTGGGCATCTTTCTTTGCCTTTAGACAACAATTCTGATGGCAAAAGAGCCAAACGGGACAGGCAAAAAAAAAAAAAAAAAGATGGATCCTGATATGTCACAATGTCAACAAATAATGTACAAAAACATGATAGAAAGAAATGAAAAAGATCAGATGGTGTCACTCAATGCACACTCAATGTGTGGGATGGTTAGCAGGTAGAGCTATTGTCTTTACAGTGAGCACATTACCTTTTTTTAGGGTGAATTAACACAAAATGCCCAGCCTGAATTGCCTCCATTTGTCCATTTGCTCTGTGTCTGAACAATCACTTAGACAAACTCAGTTCACAGTAACTGGATCACTTAATTTACTGTTAGGTTGCATTTAGCTCAATGCACTGGGGTCTGCCGACACCTCCCCACCACCTGGTTTCTCCTAGTACAAATGAGACAGCGTTAGCTGTTCAATTACTGCGTTAGTATAGAAGCAATGGCACAAGGGTGGAGCAGTAAAGGGCTGAGGATGGACCCCCTCTTGTCAGTCTATGTCCGACTGACAAGCTCAGTGTCTTATATTCATCAGGAGCAGCCTGAATGTCAGAGAGGAGAAGAGATTAGTACAGTGTCCACCTTGACGAAGGTTAATGCAGGAGCAGGCAAACCATTTGCAATCCAAAAGTACATTAATTACTGTCAGAATCTGTGTGTGCCGGTTTCAACAGTGACTATTTCACCAGCTTCACTTTTTTTCTGTGTTTGTCTTTGATTCGTGGTTTTAAATCTCGTTTTAATAGGGATCATCTTTTGCTCTCCTTATTCTATTTTTCTCTTTGAATACTCATTCACTGTGCCATTAGAAAGGGCAGGGCATTTTATTTTAGTTTTTCATTCGTTTTTTGAGTAGACACACTGGAAGCCTCGGCCAAAACACACCCACTGCTGCACGTTCACTCTGCAAGGCCAAAATATTCTTTAATGTAAGTTCTGAATGTGAGAAACGTTTCCAGTCAGAGTCGGTTTTACTTTTATTCAGATACAGACAAACTGGCCTTTCAAAACGTACAATTCGGTTGATTGTAATTTTTGAAAGTTTAAAAAGTATCTTCTCCAAACCGACAAAGTATTTTTAACTGGTGATTAGTGGAAGACAGTGCCACAACTGCTCAACCAGTGTGCATGGCTAAAAGGATTCAGTAATTTGCATATGAATATCTTGGATTTCTTCCATTCACCATATTTTCCCTAGGTAGCTAGTTCATCTCTTAATGAGCAGGCATACTCACTCTTTCCTAGGGTGTTAAAGCATTTCACAAACCATCTTAACTCAATACAAAAGGGAACTAGAGGTAAGAGCAAAGTGCTGTGCAACATGAGGCCTTTACTAATTTAGCAAAATAATGCTGTGCGCTAATACAGGGCAAACTTTCAATACTAACTCAATATAGCATTCTGAAATGGATGTTTTGCATGAATAAAAATTAGAATAACTAATATCCATGAAGAATAGGATTTACAAAGTTAATTTTAGTCACAATTTAGGGAAAATAAGCACAAAAATGTTATGGTTAAAGAAGCACATGGCTAAAATTGATGAAAAAAGACCCTGGATGCTTTTTTATTTCTATTTTTACAGCGATGAATAAGAAGATTTCTATTTTTTTTTTAAATGTCACGATTCAAGAATGTTGATTTCATTTGAAGGAAAACCAAGCTAACGACACAAAGCCTGAGAAAAAAGAGGTGTTGGGAGGCCAGAAGAGTCTGCTGCTAAAGCTGAAATACCTTATTTTACTTGTCACAGTTGCACACTTCCACAGTCGTGCCAGGAACACATCACTATGGTAAATTATGTGAAACGCACAGGTAGCATAGTGCTGTAGGTTTTCTAACAGTACCTCACATTTACAATGATGGTCTTAGGCACTAAAGAATGTTTTATATTAATATTTTGCATTGCATATAAAATAAACTCGCTGTAGATGAGGTTCTACGTCGATCCAAGAGGTCCGAACCTCTTCAAGGTCATTTAAAAGAGGAAGGATGACAATAGAAGACTTACACTCTGTAGAAGAAGAATATATTTATTTCATCTGCTGCTACTATTCAAAAGCAAACAATAAATATCAGCTACATACTATGTAGCATGTCATCAATAGCCAATCAAGTGCAGGGGTGAATTGCAGCTCAGAAAAAACCTGGTGGTCCAACACACATTCTTAACATAGCACCTGCTACAGGTGCTATGTTAAGAATGCAAAGATCGGTAGTAAAGCAATTTGTACCAGGCTGCATGCTGACATTGTCTGTCTTGTTTTATTCAGCACAGGATCTCCACAACTGATCCAACTGCGACACAGCTGAGTCACGTCTCACTGTTGTGAAATGAGAAAAGATGGAGGAATCCACCCACTGAAAGGTTTGCATAGTCAACAACTAAGGGAGAAAAACCTCAACAAGGTCGAAACTGCCAATAAGTCCCTGTTGTGAGCCAGTCTGATGAGAAAAACAGCACTGCTAACTGACCACAGATGTGCCCACACCCAGCTGGAGTTTCTAACAGAGAAAATTGCACAGTAACCTCTTCTATCTTCCCTTTGTGTTACTTACCTACAAACTCTAGCTGTGGGACTCCAGGTTATCATGATATGATCCACCGTACATGCAGCAGGTAATTGGTTAAGCTACTGTGGCATCTATAATAAGCATCTCAGGTCTACAATCAGCAGTTTAATTCATATATCCATTGTGATTTTCTGGTATTACCATCAGTCAGCCTAAGCCAGGCGCATGTTCACAGAAAGTCTATTCTCATTTCAATTAGGGGTGTCAAGGTGGTTTAATCTGGAATCAGATATGGCAATGTTTGAGAGCTGCACGCAGTTGTAATTAAGGCCCAGTGGGAGCTGTGGCCCCAGAGAGAAGCAAAGGCTCTGAGGTCAGACTACAATCACTGCCTTCACATGTGGCCTGCCTGCCTTCCTCAGTACCACAAAGAAATCTGAACCTCAAGCCAGGTGACTTTATTATCAGCAGCCTAATTGGGAAAACATGCTTTTCATTGGCTGGGTAATGACTGTGAATAGTTTTATAGCTTGTCAAACAACAGGCTATTTTCAATTACCTGCAGACCCAAGTGTTCGAATGCCGTGAAATTGAGCAGTGGAGGAGCTTTTTTTTTTTTTTGTTAAGGCTGCTGATGTGCTTAAATCTCTCCATTTGGAAAATGGACCCCAAACACTGATGGCTCTAAAATCACTACTGAAATTGTGAAACCTGACAACACTCAGATAATAATAACAAGATCAGATATGTTTCCATCAGCTTGGTTTTGTGCACATTTTCAATTTGAGGAAACGAGGAAAAAGCTGAAACAGTGTCTGATAAATAATAATAAACAGAAGATGAAATACTGTAAAAAGGGTTTCTATTTAGGTGACAGAAAAGCAAAAACACTGAATGCAGAGAAGGCTGATAGAAACACATGTCACACTTACTTCCACTCCAACAGAAAGCCATGAAAATAAGGCATAAAAGGAAAAAGGGTAGTCTCTGTAAATTTTCCAATCTAACCACATGTTTTTGAACGTGTCACTCTAAAGATGAATAAATGAATATGCTTTTTATTTAGCAAGATATTCCAATGTCTCCTTTAGCTTGTTTTGGAGACTGTCATTGTGAAAATACAAACATCAGGGCCCCAAAACAAAATGCTTAAAGTTACAGAATGACACTGGAGACTGGGGCTGGTCTGTCCTCACAAACAGGTCCCACCTGAATTCATTGTTTTTTCCTTTTTGCCTGCCAGCACACAACTGAAAATGGATTTAGAGTTCTCAAGTGTCCCCTCTCCCTCACTCTCGTTCTCTTGTTTTGTCCGTCCCCCCCGTATGACACGCTTTAACTCCACTTTATCTATGTCTCCTTTGTTTCTTCTGTGTAACATTGTGTAGCTTTTCTCCCTTTTTAAGCAAAGCTCAGCTATTCCTCTTCATTCCAGCTCTATGGTCCTTTTCACTGTCCTCACTTCATCAACTCTCAACTCTCTCATTTTTCACTTTGCTCTGGTCTCTTCAACCACTTCACTTTCACCCTTACACACCCACTGTTCCTTCTATTCCCATGCTACCCTGTTTACATCCTCCAGAGGCTGAATTCTCTATTAATAGCATAGCGGTATATAAGGAGAGAAAAGGAGATGGAGAAATAAAGAGAATTAAAGGAAATAATAGAAAGAGGGGAAGAAAAAGAAAGCTTGCACCACATGACTCCAATTCAGAGGGAAAAACAATGATGCCTGTTGCAGGGAAGGCAGCCATCCACAGTCTACACACCACAGATCCCACTATTACAAAGAGCTGAGCTTCCCACACCCTCAACCCCTAAAGGCAGTCTGTACCATAGCACTCCTATTTTAATGAAAGTGTGGGTTTAACAATGTGCACAATGGGGTTTAAAATCAAGGCATTTCCTCTGGACACTGTGATTCACTAACAGCAAAAGCTTGCATTGCTCTTACTTAAAATTCAAGCTTGGATTTGTCTGTTTTTCTGTTATATAATACTCACAAAAAGCATTAAGAGAATGAATATGAAGCATTTACACATCAACACTCTTCAAGAGGAAAACAGGCTTAATATTATAAACTAAGAACTCATTGGCACCAGCACGATGTATTATTATTACTAATTGGGTTTTTTTTTTACCTTTTGTGTGTTTACTTCTTTTCCCCTTCCTTTTACTTAACTAGGCTTCTCTCAGAAAGACTGACAAAGTATTACTTCCTAGGTTTAGAGATGAAGAGGCCATTTAAAGAGTAAAGAGCAGGTGAGAGAGTGGAGTAAAGAAGACACAAATATAAGAGTGTCTCGAGGTCAGCTCAGCTGGGTTCCAGACTCATTCAATCACTTGAGCACAGATAAAGAATCTGAGAACCTGTATTGCTTTCCTTAAAATTAATTCCTTTCCTTTTCTCAAACAACAACAGAGAAAATGCAAATGAGCGGCTGCCATGGAGCTTGAATGTAAGGGGCAAAAAAAGGGCAGAGGGTTCATTATTCTTCCACTTAGTGTCATAAGGGATGGGTGGCTGGAAGAGAACGATGATAAATCTGGGAAAAAAGGATATATCAGAGAGGAAAGAAAAAACAAAAACAAAAAAAACTGGACCAGCTGAGATTGCAAGCATTGAGTTGCAGAGCTACAGGCATTACTGAGTGGCATATTTATCATAAGATGGTGAGAAAATGATCTTGTGAACAGTCAAAGTCTGTGAGTGTAATACATAGTAGGCTCGCGTCGGTGCGTGTTCGTGTATCTGCATCAATGCCTTAAATCAGATGTGTGCTGCTGGCAACTTGTGTTTTTTAGTGAAACCATTGGCCACAAAACAATTTCAACTCTGCTGCCATTAATCATGTGCCATGGATAATTGTGAAAGTGTTATTAATGAATTTCATGATGACTGCAGTGTTTTCCTCCATCTGGTGCCTTCTGCTGATTGCCTGTCTGCTGCTGTCATAAGTGCTCATTGCTTGTTAATTGTTGTTTTAATCCTAATCTACAGAACCAGATCACAAAAGCTGATTCCTAATCTGTTTTGTTTCCTGAAATGAAACTGCATGATGTTGCATGATGTAGTCTTTTGGTTTGTTTTGTGCAAGTTAACTACAAACATGTACAGTACTGTGCAAAAGTCTTGTGCTCAGACTCATTTTTTATATTTTATTTCCAATGAGCCAGACTGTGTTGTAATCTGTTAAAGTGCTCTAGAGCAATAGCTCTTTTTGATGTTTTTCTTTTGACCTTTGGCTGTTTTTTTCCACTCATTTCCACTCTAGCTTTCGTACCTAACCATTATTAGATGGTTTTCAGAGGAAAGGTTTTTGTTTTTGTTTTTTTTGAATGCCTAACACTGACATATGAATCATTCAAGATTTAAAAAGATTAAAGTTAAAGGATGCACCAGTGTTGTATCTGCACATAACTTAACAAATTGTATCAACTTTAAGCTCTTCGTTACTAGCTGCCGCAAAAAGATATAATTTACTCCAATTTCTTTAGTTGGCATGGCTCAACTTGGCATACCTCACCATCGTGCGCAGTGTGCCAAAAAATCTGAAGAAACAAGCAAGTGGAGGATAAACAAGGGAGTGACAAGCCTAAAAAATTATCAACAGTAGACGAATAGCATGTGAAAGTCATGTCGTTAAGAATTAGGGGGAAAAAAATCACTCAAAGACCCAACACTGAACTGAGAGATGTATTTGGATTTTTGGCTGTTTGTTGAAGCTTCATCGCAAACAGTCTTAGTGAAAGGGGCGCTGGCAAGAAGCCATTGTTAACGAAGAGAAGCGAGAAGAAAAGGCTAACATATGCTATATTTACAAGATCAGACTAAAACCAGTGACATCATCAACATGCACAGACAAAATGAGGTGAGAAATAGTGTGTGTTGAGTGTCTACAACCATCAGTAAAACATAGCGGAGTCTCTGCCATCTTTTGGATCTGCAGTTCAGCCAGTGGAGTTGGCAGGTACTGTATACTGCATTTTCCAAAGATCACGTGTCCCATAGGACTTTATACAGATTTGCTTCCTCCCTTTGTGTTAGTTTCATTCTACTGACAGTTACTTAACAAGCCAGTGCATGTACAGTAATGAGAAGGCCCCTGACTCCCAAAGTGAATAGTGGACAGAGTAGTTTTTGGCAACCGACCAGCAAGTGTGACAAAAAAGATGAACGGAAACTAATCAGCTACTCACAAAAACAATGCAAAACACAAAGCTCCCAAGAGAGGCTACTATGCATCCATACAACCAGTGTGTCATGACTTATCAGAAAGAACACCTCCATTTGTCACCCTGGTACAACAGGTTGGTCGGTCACAAGCTTTGTTAAATGAAAGCAAGAGAATTGAAAACGAAGTACCATCAACAACACCACAAGTTTTCAGTAAAAAATCTAGGGGCTCCATGCAAGGAAAACCACTGAACACTTTACAAAAGACTGCAATATTCTAAGGTAATAATGGAAATGACAGACACTTTTTGAATGAGGCTTCAAAACTGAAGTATTCCTGACTGCATCTTGTTGAAGGGCTGCGTTCAAAGGCTCTGGTGGGTCTGCGCAGTGCAGACAATTTTTCAGAATATAACGTTTCTAAAGAAAATGGGAGGGGGGGAGAGAGAATATGTAAAGACAGCACGTTGGATGCTGGGTCAAGTATAGCAGTGACAGTGAGCTTTTCTGTGCACCCAACCTGGCTGATTTCCTGTGATTGCAGGAAAATTACTGTGCAAAGGTTTTTCCATCACAAAACCTCTTGATAGTCCGAGCCCGTGTGTCATATTGTCTGATTCTGAAATGGATTGTGAATTATATGTTAGAATATTGAATATGTGGTTGGTGAGACACTTAGAACAGACAGTGTGAAAAGGTTGGAAATTGGGTGAGATAAAGCAAGAGGAATGAAAAAGAGCACGCTATAAGGAACGCTTTTGGTAATGGATGCAAATTACATCCCACCAGTCAGATAAAAATGCATTAAAATAAATTTACACATATAAAAAAGAGAGTGTCAATTTGTTTAAAACATGGGTTTTAACTGCCAGTGCGTCCTTGCATTTGTTACACCAGCAAACCCGCCATCATTTGCCCCAGGTATCATGTGTTCGCTCACTGGCGTGCTCTGACAAACACGTTTTTTTGCATGTTTATTTTTCCCTTATTCCTGCTGATATCATACACTTACATGGTTGCTGCAATTCTAGGTTTATTTTGTTGTTGTAGCGCCGCTGCCATTTCTTATTAATGTTAGTCATGATTGCTTTTCTTTCCTCTTGACAATCTTTGCCCTGATGTCCCACCACTCATAACAGCTCCCAACCTTACTCTGTTTATACTTCAAAACCTATTAGTTGGCCCCGAGTCACAAGAGGCCACGTTTTTCCCACAACAGACTGAATTTGCTATCATGAATTTGCTTTCACAGGTTTATTTCACTTCTGTGCAGTCTCCTTCCTCTATAGCTCACAAGGGCACATCATCTAGATGCATGGGTTTGGATGTTACTATACATAAACAGAGATTCACATACAGCAGAACTCCATGAGGGGAAAGTATATGGAGCTGTAATGTATCACCCACACTGGTATGGCCTTTTCACACAAGCTGTTGTGGGTCTCTTATTGCCCACACTTCTTACGAGAGCCGTGGCAACATTTCTAAACTGAATGGCTTGGATGCTAACTATATATCAGCAGAAATTTTGTAGTCTCTGTAGGAGTGCCCTGGAGGACTGAGGGGTAAACAGGTTTAGGGTTTGCTCGGTAAAATCGCTTGTTGTTTCTTTGCTGTCATGTTGAAAAGGAAGGAGTGAATCAAGATGGGAGGAGAGGATGTAGAGAATAAAAGGCAGTGTTTGATGTGCATTCACACACAAGCAAGGAGTGATTAGACAACAGAAAAAGCACCACTCTTTAATTTCGTCTTTTAGCACATCTTCATTACGTACTCACCCAGTATCAGTAACGAACTGAAGTGCCACGCAGTCTGCAAATAACTAATTATAATATATTATTATATATTTAACGACACCAAAAATAAAATTGCTCTTAAAGAGCACTGCAGAGCGTGTTTACACCGCAATTCAGGTGGTCAGGCTTAAATCTGTTCCAATATATTTTAACGTAAATAGGTGACAGATATGCTTATGAGCTGCTGACTCGGTTCAGTTCAGTCTGATTAAACTTTGACAAGCAACATTGTGTCTCTGCAGCGTCTCTCCTACTTTAGATAGTCGATAGGCTGCCCTCTAATTCATGAAATACTGATTTTCTATATCCTTGCACACACTGTACAACTTCACAGCAAAATAATAGGCTACAAGCAGTGGGTGGGTGGGGTGGGGTTGGGGGGAGGTTGTTGTTGCTTGGTTCCATTAAATGCAAAGACCGTGACAGAAGATAATTACAGGAAAATGCTTTATGAAGACACTTTATAGAGAGATGTCACTGCCTTGCTAACTTTAACTCTGCCTGCTCTGCTTCCTGCTGTTTTAAATTTATTTTGCCTTGTAAGACTCTTTAAAAATACCTGCTTAAAGGTAATCAACTAATGCTCCTTAGAGAAAATAAGATCTACAGTTAGGCTCTTTTATCAGTTATTTTTACTAAAAGTCAACATACTAGTAGCAACTGTTTTGGTAATTGTATTAAATTATAGCATATTAAAGCACTCCACTCCACTGCAGGTACTGTACAGTGGCTATATCCACCTCTTAGCTGCTGCATCCATCTTAACTTCTACACAGAAAATCTATAACTATGTCCCTTAAGGATATTCTTTAGTTGTACTATACATAGATATGACCGCTTACAATCTTTATGTCTGTTTTTATCTTGTTAAAATGACCCTGAAATTGTACTTAAAAGTAAAAAGAAAATTGACAAAGACAAAGAGACATTTTTTGTCTTGCTTGTCTCAGCTGCCTACCACTCTTCCTTTTAACAAATCCCTGTCTGTCTATTTAACACAGCTAGAAAGTTTCATATCCACAATGCCTGAATATGGACACTACCCTTTTTCTCCTTCCTGGTATCCTCCAAACATTACCTCCTGTGGCGTTACAGCCAGACAAAGACTAGGCCACCACATATGCCATCTGGTCCGTCACATCCAACAGAGCGAATCGCTCATCAGGGTCAACCATTAAACCATTTCAGCTGGCAGGAAAACATTTCAATTTTCCGTTGCAAACTTTTCAATATTTTTTTTTTCATTGTTGGCTACAGAAATTGTAAAATTAAAGCAGGATCAACAGACAAGTTCAGACCGTGAACAATGCAATTCAAATTAAACAGAGAGGAAGCAGACAACCACATCTCGAGTGGGGTTGCTGCTACAGTATGGTAAGATGTCTGTGAAGGTTCTCAGTCATCCAGGTCATCGTAGTCTAAGGAGCTTGGAAAGAAAAGCGTTTGGACTTCGTTGCTTGAAGACGTTTCACCTCTCATCCAAGAAGCTTCTTCAGTTCTAAGGTCAAATGGTGGAGAGTCCCAGATTTAAGCTCTGTGGGAGTAACCCACCGCAGGGCTCGCAAAATCGCTAGCCCGACGTCCTGGGGCTAGCGATTTTTCCAGTCGGGCTACCAAAATCTATCTCTCCCCTGCCCGTCGGGCTATCATAGGAAGGAAAAATATATGTCAATGCTTTTGCATTCTTTCGGAAATGTAGCTGGGTAATTATGTCATTGGCATCGGTGAGCCACTGTCAATATGTGACATATTGAAATCGCGTTTGAATTTGCGCTTGTTTTTTGCTTTCACTTTGCAATCGCGCGAACTGTGTATAGAGAGCGACAGCACTGATCTGTGAGTGATGATAATTTGTGCACCAATTCCTCTGACATCGTCTTATCAATCGTTAGCTTACTATGCAAACATGACAAGTGAAATCTCCCGCAGCAAGCTTAAACATGTGAGAGGTTGATCGCGCAGAGAATCGCTGACCGTTATGTGTGTGTGTGTAAAAGCAGCAGGATATATACTTTAGTTCTGCTGAGCCAAATAAGACAGGTCAGGGTGAAGAAGTGACAGCCAAAGAAAAGCTTACCACAAAACGGAAAAGTTATGACAAATCAGACTATAAGGCAAAAAGAAAGTGCAGCTTTATGGTTTCATGGACAACAGAATTTCTGTGGCTGCAATATGACGAGCTAAATAACCAGGGCTGCACATAAGTGGTCCGCAGGTGCGCATTCGCTGTCAAAATAAAAAACACGCACAAGATTGTTCCGTTATTTGAGGTTATGGATGTTATTTGACTGGAGGCATAACTCACAGACACACGAGACGCGCCATTACTCCATGAGTGTCCTTTATTATTTTCCATCCCCCCCTACAACAACAACCCAGCAGAAACGTTCCTACCACTTAACATTTACCTGATACTACATCCCCCCTACTAAATAGGATGTGATGCTGGAATATAACCAAGAAAACAGATTAGACCCGCACGCTTTAAAGTATACTATTACTATGTCCTTGTGCTTTATCTGGTAACAGCTTGTTTACTGAACTCGCTTGGTTTCAAACCAGACTACTCAGAATGTCCAAAAATAAACTCTCAAAGTATACAACTCTGAACACTAAGCATAAGTGCACATTTCTGAACTATTCAGTGCAGCTACAAACAACATGTTTAAACAGTGCAACCATTTGCTTTATTTCTCATTGTCTCTATGAGGGATGGGGTAGACTACCCAGCCCTCAGCCTGAGTGTGGGGATTATTCTGCCCCAGTGCTCACTCAGTTCCAAGCCCTATGAGCAAACATAGTCTTTTAGGTATGCTGGAGGCCTCCTAGACCTGGGTTGGATTTGGCTCCCAGCTTCAGGAGTCTGCTGGCTGGCCTCCTGTGAGATAGTGTCTGGAACCGACACAATCTGTGCAGCTGGAACAGAGTTCTCAGGTGAAGCCTCTGGTGGATCGCCAGAAATCTCTGGTGCCCCAGGTGTCCATGTAAGATGGTAACGGTTTCTTCTCAGCGTGCCCTTTGCTGTCTCGATGATGTAGGACCTCGGTGAGCCTGCCATGGACACGACTGTCCCTCTAGTATCCATGTCTGAGACCCACACTTTGTCTCCAGGATTGAGCTGTAGCATATCATGTGCTCTGTGTCTGCGGTTGTAGTTTTGTCTTTGCTTTTGTCTGTACGATTGTTCTATAGCTTTGAGCTTGTCTGTGTCCGTACCTCTTGGATGTAGCTGTGATGGGATGACAGGAATAGTTGTCCTTATCCGTCTACCCATGAGAAGCTCCGTTGGGCTGTAGCCATTTGCCAATGGAGTGGCCCGGTATGCCATAAGGGCGAGATAGGGATCGCCAGACTTTTTAAGAAGACTTTTGATGGTCCTGACTGCCCTCTCGGCCTCCCCATTGCTCTGAGGGAAGTGGGGACTGGATGTCTCATGGCTAAAACCCCATTCTTGTGCAAATCTTTTGAAGGAATCAGACGAAAACTGAGGTCCATTATCAGAGCGAACCCGCTCTGGTATGCCATGACGTGCAAAGATTGATTTACAGTGCTCGATCACTGCCTCTGATGTTGTAGATGTCAGTTTGGCAACTTCGAAGAATCTGGAAAAGTAATCCACAATGACCAGGTACTGTTTATTCTCTATCTGGAACAGATCAGTTCCCACCATGGCCCACGGTCTTTGTGGGAACTCGGTAGGTAGCATGGTTTCTTTGTGGTTAGTCCGCTCACGGCAGCAAGTGTCACAGGTCCCAATCACTTTTATCAGCTCACTGCTGAGGCCTGGCCACCAAACAGATTGTTTAGCTCTCTCTCTGCATTTCGTTATTCCTAGGTGTCCCTCATGTAGTTTAGACAGAATGTCTGCTCTGAGCGATGTGGGAATCACTATTCTGCTCCCATAAAGAAGCAAACCATTGTGGACTGTGAGGTCACCTGAAAATGGCAGATAAGGCTGGAAAACCCTTCCGATGGAGTACTTATCTGGCCATCCTTCCACACAGAACTTCTTCAGCTGGCTTAGAATGCTGTCATTGTCCTGATGTGTCTGGATTTCTCTGAGTCGTGGCTCTGTGGCTGGCAGGCTTGCTATGAGGGACTCCACATACAAGTTGATTTCTTCCTCCGGCAAACCCTCAGTTGTGTCACATACAGGAGCTCTGGACAGTACATCTGCTGTTGCGATGTCTCTACCAGGAACATGAGATATGGTATAAGAGAACCTCATCAATCGCATGCGTAGACGTTGTATACGAGGTGGAAGCTCGTCCAGGCCCTTGGAGCCAAGCAACGAGACCAGAGGTTTGTGGTCTGTTTCAATGTGGAATGTTTTCCCAATTAGGAACTCTGCAAACCTCTCACAGGCCCATGTTGAAGCGAGGGCCTCCTTCTCAATTTGAGCATATCGCTGCTCTGTCGCGCTGAGAGCTTTTGAAGCGTATGCTACTGGTTTCCACCCTAGATCGGCGTGCCGCTGGAGAAGCACTGCTCCCAAGCCATACGAAGATGAATCAGCTGATACGCACGTTTCAGCATTTGGATCATACAGAGCAAGCCCTGGGGGTGTTGTCAGTTCTTTTTTGATGCCGTCGAAAGCCTGCTGCTGCTGTGGCCCCCATGACCACAGGTTGGACTTCTTCAGTAGATCTCTTAGGGGGCGCGTTTTTTCCGCCAGGTGAGGAAGAAACTTTCCTAGGTGATTCACCATGCCCAGGAAGCGTCTCACCTCACTTATGTTGCTGGGCTCATCCATGGAACTCACGGCATGCGTCTTGTCAGGATCTGCGCTAACCCCCGATGCCTCAATGACCTGCCCCAGGAACTTTATCCTGTTCTTGGAGAACTCACACTTGTCGTTCAATGTTACTCCAGCCTCCTGCAGTCGAACCAGTGCTTTTCGAAGTCTCTCATCATGCTCTGCTTGTGACGTCCCCCAGATGAGCACATCATCCATCTGGCAGAGGACTCCTTCTAAACCCTCAAGAATGCGTGCCATCCGTTTCTGGAAGTGTTCTGGGGCTGATGAGATTCCAAAGCACAGACGATTGTAACAATACCGACCAAAAGGTGTAATAAAGGTCGTGAGCAAAGAAGAGTCCCTGGATAAGGGAATCTGCCAAAATCCTGCATTGGCATCCAGCTTTGAAAACACTTTTGCTCCTGCAAGCTGTCCTAGTGTGTGTTCTACTGAAGGGAGTGGATGCTTCTCTCTCATGACATATTTGTTTAGTTCAGTGAGATCGCTGCATATTCTCACTTTGCCTGTGCGCTTAGGAACCACCACCATAGGCGCGCACCAATCAGTGGGCTCCTCCACCTTGGAAATGACACCCTGCTGCTCCATCCTGTTCAGCTCTTCTTTAACCTTTGGTAAGAGTGGAAGAGAGATTCGCCTAGGGGTCGAGAGGGAAAACGGCTGTGCCTCTGGTTTCAGAACAATATTGTACTCCCCCTCCATTTTGCCTAAGCCGTTGAAAAGCTTGGGGAATTCTTGTTTGACAGCGTCAATAGAGTCTAAGCTAATATGATTAACTCTAGCAACCAGCTGTAGTGCCACTGCAGCATGCCCGCTCAGCAGCGGTGTGCATAAACCCTTTACGACATAAATGTCTTCTTTGGTTTTGTGGTTGTTCTTGCTGAGAGTGGCTGTGAACATGCCTTTTACCTTCAGACGTGTTCCTCCTGGGCCCTGCAGAACCCTTTTGGGCTTATCCAGTCTCCCCAACTGATGCTGTGTGTAGAAAGTCTCTGGGACTGCTGTGACATCCGCTCCGGTGTCGATTTTAAAGAATGTGTTGCATTTGTCCACATGTATCTCTGTTACCCATGGACTCTCTTTGGTGTCCGCAGAGAGGGAACCCAAGAAAGCGACCTCATCATCTGTATCGCTGTTCTCTGAAACTGTTGCAGCATTGACTTCACACAGTTTTTTGTTTCTGCACATCCTGGCAAAATGTCCTTTTTTCTTACAGTAATTACATGCGGCTTCCCTCGCAGGGCATTGTTGAAGATTGTGACCTTTTATGTCTCCACATCTTCTGCATTGTGTCTTTTTTTCTTTCTGTGTTTTGGCGGTTTGTTTATGTAGCGGTGTCAGCTGCTTGGGATGTGCCCCTTCTTGCCGTTTAGCATGGACGCGGTTCAGTTGTGAGTTGGTAATATCCATTTTAAAGTTAGTGCTTAGCATCTCTTGTTGCTTCTTTACAAGCTCACTTTGTCGGGCTCTGTTAAGCGCTTTCTCTAGCGTTAGTTCTGGATCCATTTGTAGCTGTTCTGACAATCGTTTGTCTTTCAGACCCACGACAAATCTGTCTCGCACCATTTCGTCATGCAAAGTCCCGTATCCACAATGTTCTGCCAGACAATGCAGTGCAGTGTGGAAGTTGTCAACTGACTCACCCGTCTCTTGTTGGCGCTGGTTAAACTTCGCTCGCTCAAATATGATGTTTCTTCGGGCTACGAAGTGAGCATCCAACCTCCTTTTAACGGTCTCATAATCGCTCGCCTCTTCGGGAGTCAGGTGCAGGGATACCAATATGTCCTCTGCCTCCTCGCCCATAGTGTAGATAAGGGCGTTCACTTGATTTTCGTCCGCTTGCGTCTCCAATCCAGACGCGATGCGAAATCTGTCAAAACGCTTTATCCATTTGGTCCAGTCGTCGGACCTAAAAGTGAACTTCTCCGGCGGGGTGACTTGAAACTGACTCATGACGCCACGTCTCTTTTCGCGCAGCTCCTCTATGGCCGACCTTTAACCTGGCACCGACGCCGAAACCTTTCACTTATGCCCAACTAACGTTTCCAATTGTCTTCTGACACCATGTTCCGTTATTTGAGGTTATGGATGTTATTTGACTGGAGGCATAACTCACAGACACACGAGACGCGCCATTACTCCATGAGTGTCCTTTATTATTTTCCATCCCCCCCCTACAACAACAACCCAGCAGAAACGTTCCTACCACTTAACATTTACCTGATACTACAAAGATAAGAAGTTGTAACGCGTTTGCGTACATAAGATTTTCTGGAGGAGGACAGACATTTGTTTAGAACTCTTAAAGATGTCGAAGAAGCTCCTTTAAGCAGTTACAGTACTTTGGTGTTCCTCCACCTCCAAAGAAATGTCAGAAGGAGTCCGAACCACAAAAGAAGCGCGTATTCACGGAAAAGTGGTTGCAGGAGGTGAACTGGCATCAAACAAATGATGAACGCACAGAGATGTGGTGCGGAATGTGCCGTGAAAATCCCACCCTAGCGGACAAAAACAGTGCTTTTTATATGGACGCAAACGCGCGTTGCAACTTCTTATCTGGTGCACGTTTTTTATTTTGACAGCGAATGCGCACATGCAGACCACTTATGTGCACCCGTGTAAATAGCATAATGTTCTGCCGGGTGTGTTGTTGGTTTTCCCTCGATTTCTGAGTCGACAAGCGCCTTTGTTACTGGGACCAGTAATTTTAAGAAAGGCCCCCATTAGAACCCATGAGAAATGCAAGAAATGCATTATTGCTCAGTCTGCAATATCTTTCCCAGAACAAACACCAATTGCAAATAACATACTAAAAATAAACCTGAAAAATCTGTTTAGAACAGCGTACTATGTTGCAAAGAGTGAACTACCACTGGCACAATTTAGCAGTCTTTGCAAACTTCAAAAAGCAAATGGCCTAGATCTTGGTTCCACTTGTCTCTTACCCGTGACTTCAGTGGAAATGTCAGATTCAGGATCTGACACAGACTGATTCATGTTCTACACAGTTCTTACGAGTTCATAGAAATTTCTGTTCAATTAGAACCAAGTATTTGAGTTGATGATTGTAATTTTTATACAATGTTGTAATTTGTGTTTCAACAATTTTTTGATTAATGTTTTGTTTCCTTTACAATATTATACTTTAATATTGTAAAGGAAACAAAACAGGAAACAAAACATCAATCAAAAAATTGCTCTCTTTTTTTATTCGGGCTACTTAAATTTATTTTGGGCTACCAAAAACTGAAGAGTCCCTGCCCGAATTGGTTTTAGATTAGGTAGAGGATCATCAGGGGGTCCATTGTCCCTCTTGGTGGGACACTCCCACAGAGCTTAAATCTGGGACTCTCCACCATTTGACCTTAAAACTGAAGAAGCTTCTCGGATGAGAGGTGAAACGTCTTCAAGCAACTTAAAGAAGTCCAGACGCTTTTCTTTCCAAGCTCCTTAGAGTATTGTAAGATCTCTTCAGCAGCTTTGGTAGAACAGACAGAAGGTCAAGTTCTTCCTCCACTGAAGAGGAAAACAACTCAACAACTCTGTTGGGTTTGTGTAGTGTGAACATTTTTCCTGAGTTACGAAATGTGTCTAAAACCTGATGTAGGGTGGGAAACAGAACCAGTAGGCTAACTTTATTATTCTGTAACTTAAGTTAAAAGAGTGTGCAACTTGCATTGTTGTGTAATGCGAATAATTCATTAATATGTGTTCAAGCTTTAGCTAAACACAAAACATAGCTCACAGAAGCTCTTTAGACACAGAGCAATAAAATAATCCACTTATATCATGAAATCAAATGTTTTTAGCAAGCTCCAGTTGTGTTCGAGTCCTCATTTGTTTATTTTGGGGTTGTCTGAGGTTGCCGTAGGAGACTTTGGGGAAATTATAATGCTCTAGCAACCTGATCGCATAACTTGCTGCCTTGTGTGAGTCAGATACACAATTTGAAGAGACAAAATTGTTAAGTTACTGTAGTTTACCTTGCACATATGCAACTGACAGCGCACTTGATGGTTGTTGTCATGGTAACACACCAGCATAAGAGTTTCGTCCTTTCTTCGTCAGACTTCCTTCTTGTTCCTGTGTGGTCCTCCAGTGTCATATTATCAGCTGTGAGGGGGCACTTGATCTCACATATATCACAGTAGAGACAACTGACCAGGCCATTTGAGGAGGCTGCAGCATCAGGCCACATTATTCTAGTGTCTCTCACACTCCATCCACAGTTTTGGGTGACACATCCCTGCTTCCTTCTCCATTTTGCGCCGCACAGCCCCCGAGTGTTACGTTGTGATTAGTTGGGTCAAACTCTAAATTCAGGGAGAACGTTAAGAACTATAATTAACCACTTTTGTCAAAGTAAAGCACAAAAATGCTGATTCAACTTTGACCGTTAGTGAGTCAGGGAAAAATATCTAATAGATTTATTCTTGTGCCAGTCAACTGTGCATTCCAGTCACAAAAGAGTCCCAACTCATCTCACAGAGCTAAAAGTTTTTAATATCCCTACCCAGTGCTAGACTGAAAATGACGGTTATGCTTGATTTCCCTCTCTGGAGAAATGTTACCTATCATCTGCTTTTGCAGCATCTCTCTTTTTATCTGTTTTGTGAAGAGGCACACTTTAAACACAGGAGGTTCTGCCAGATTCAAAAATAGATTCAAAGTGTTTTTGCACAGTGATAATATGATGGCACCTCTATGAATTCTTCCAACTACCTGCGAGTAACATAGACAGAGGATTTCTACAGGGAACGGGCAATGTAAAGTTCTCCGATGATACTGATAAAATGTGTTTGGCTTTGCTTATATTGCATTGTGGGAGCCACTTATACTCCAAAGGGACTCGCTTTTATACTGTGTCTAAATGTGGGTGAAAATAGTGCTTTGCTAAATTGTATTTGAAAACCCATTCAATCCCCTTTTAGAAATGCAGTGTTAAACAGTGTTATTCCAGGGCAAGAATAGGCCATAGTTATAGATATAGAATATATATATATATATATATATATATATATATATAAAACACCCAGCACGCCCCTGCGGGCGGTTTATCCTTCAAGCTCGGGTCCTCTACCAGAGGCCTGGGAGCTTGAGGGTCCTGCGCAGTATCTTAGCTGTTCCCAGGACTGCGCTCTTCTGGACAGAGATCTCCGATGTTATTCCCGGGATCTGCTGGAGCCACTCGCCTAGCTTGGGAGTCACCGCACCTAGTGCTCCGATTACCACGGGGACCACCATTACCTTCACCCTCCACATCCTCTCGAGCTCTTCTCTGAGCCCTTGGTATTTCTCCAGCTTCTCGTGTTCCTTCTTCCTGATATTGCTGTCATTCGGAACCGCTACATCGATCACTACGGCCGTCTTCTTCTGTTTGTCTACCACCACTATGTCCGGTTGGTTAGCCACCACCATTTTGTCCGTCTGTATCTGGAAGTCCCACAGGATCTTAGCTCGGTCATTCTCCACCACCCTTGGGGGCATGTCCCATTTTGACCTCGGGACTTCCAGGTTATACTCGGCACAGATGTTCCTGTACACTATGCCGGCCACTTGGTTATGGCGTTCCATGTATGCCTTGCCTGCTAGCATCTTGCACCCTGCTGTTATGTGCTGGATTGTCTCTGGGGCATCTTTACACAGCCTGCACCTGGGGTCTTGCCTGGTGTGATAGACCCCAGCCTCTATGGATCTTGTACTCAGAGCTTGTTCTTGTGCTGCCATGATTAGTGCCTCTGTGCTGTCTTTCAGTCCAGCTTTGTCAAGCCACTGGTAGGATTTCTGGATATCAGCCACCTCCTCTATCTGCCGGTGGTACATACCGTGCAGGGGCCTGTCCTTCCATGATGGTTCCTCGTCTCCCTCCTCTTTCTTGGGTTTCTGCTGCCTGAGGTATTCACTGAGCACTCGGTCAGTTGGGGCCATCTTCCCAATGTATTCTTGGATGTTCCTTGTCTCATCCTGGACTGTGGTGCTGACACTCACCAGTCCCCGGCCTCCTTCCTTCCGCTTAGCGTACAGCCTCAGGGTGCTGGACTTGGGGTGAAACCCTCCATGCATGGTAAGGAGCTTTCTTGTCTTTATGTCAGTGGCTTCTATCTCCTCCTTTGGCCAGCCTATTACCCCAGCAGGGTATCTGATCACGGGCAGGGCGTACGTGTTGATGGCCCGGATCTTGTTCTTGCCATTCAGCTGACTCCTCAGGACTTGCCTGACCCTCTGCAGGTACTCGGTGGTTGCAGCCTTTCTAGCGGCCTCTTCATGGTTCCCATTTGCCTGCGGGATCCCCAGGTACTTGTAACTGTCCTCTATGTCTGCAATGTTGCCTTCTGGTAGTTCAATCCCCTCAGTTCTGACTACCTTCCCTCTCTTTGATACCATCCGACTACACTTCTCCAGTCCGAACGACATTCCAATGTCATTGCTGTATAGCCTGGTAGTGTGGATCAGTGAATCGATGTCTCGTTCACTCTTGGCATACAGCTTGATGTCATCCATGTACAGGAGGTGGCTGACAACTGCTCCGTTCCGTAGTCGGTATCCGTAGCCAGTCTTGTTAATGATCTCACTGAGGGGGTTCAGGCCTATGCAGAACAGCAGTGGGGACAGAGCATCTCCTTGGTAGATCCCGCACTTGATGGTAACTTGTGCTATGGGCTTGGAGTTGGCCTCTAGTGTTGTACGCCACATCCCCATTGAGTTCCTGATGAAGGCTCTTAGGGTCCCATTGATCTTGTACAATTCTAGGCATTCCAGTATCCAGCTGTGGGGCATTGAGTCATAGACCTTCTTGTAATCAATCCAGGCAGTGCACAGGTTGGTCAGTCTGGTCTTGCAGTCTCGGCTGACTGTTCTGTCTACCAGTAGCTGGTGTTTTGCGCCTCTGGTATTCTTGCTAATTCCTTTCTGTGTCCCACTCATGTATTGACCCATGTGCCTGTTCATCTTAGCCGATATGATGCCTGACAGGAGCTTCCATGTAGTACTGAGGCAGGTTATTGGTCGGTAGTTGGAGGGGACCGGTCCCTTCTTGGGGTCCTTGGGGATCAGGACCGTCCGACCTTCGGTTAGCCATTCCGGGTGTCTCTCGTTAACTAGCAGCTGGTTCATTTGTGCTGCCAGACGCTCGTGGAGTGCAGTCAGCTTCTTTAGCCAGTAGGCGTGAACCATGTCGGGCCCTGGTGCTGTCCAACTCTTCATACTGGAGACCCTTTCTTGGATATCTGCCACTGTGATGGTTACTGGACCCTGTTCAGGGAGGTCGCTGTGGTCTGCCCTCAGATCCACTAGCCACTGAGCATTGCCGTTATGGGTTGCGTCCTTCTCCCATATGCTCTTCCAGTATTGCTCTGTCTCCGGCCTTGGTGGTGCTGTTCTCTTATTATTGTTCCCTTGCCACTGAGAGTACACCTTTGCTGGTTCTGTGGAGAACAGCTGGTTTATTCTCCTGCCTTCTATCTCTCTGGTGTACCTCCTCAAGCGGCTGGCCAAGGCTGTGAGTCTTTGCTTGGCAGTTTCCAAGGCCTCAGGTATGGACAGCTTGCTGTATTTCTTATGCACCTTCTTTGTCGCACCTTTCTGCAACTCCGTTAGTTGGCTAACCTCCCTCCGTGCTACTTTGATCTTGCCCTCTAGCCTCCTTCTCCATGGAGGGTACTGCCCCTTGTGGCTGTTCAACTTGTAGCCAAGCATCTCACTGATCACTGCTGCCGTATTGTAGATCAGCTTGTTAGTGTCGGTAATCGTGGTTGTAGGTATTGTCCGTAGTGCTGCATTAACATCATCTAGCAGACCTTCTGAGGGTACTTCACGTAATCTTGGTAACCGGCTACGGGGTATCCAGGTTTCAAGCTTGGCCATTATCCTATTTTTCAGGTCAGTTCCTCTCACACTCAACGATCCTTCTCCTATCGCATTTGGGGCTATGTACCCAATCTCAGGTGGGGGTGATGATATCTCCCCCCTAACATGGCGTCCTGAATCCTCTTGCCGTAGCATTTGTGTTGTACCTCGTCAATCTCTAGCTGTGAGAGCAGTCCCTTCTTTCGAATGTTGGAACACTGAGCTACTAGATGTTTCGCCGTCATTGTGGATGTTGGGTATCGAAGAATCCATAGGTCCGTCATCCTATTCATGTAGCCCCTTCCGCCGGGGTTACTTGCGTAGTAGCATTCCAACAACGCCCTGTTTTCGTCTTTTGCCCACCGATGCCTTCCAGTTCCAGTAGCCCACTTTTCGTCAGGGTGCCCTGGTTCCTCAACACCTGACGCAGACCTTGTTGATCCGGGCGACGTCCGAGCCGGCATGCCTTCATATTTATCTGTCTCGCTCATGTCTGCGGTAGGCTTGCTTAGCATAGGGGGTCTAGCCTTAGGACCCTTACTGGATACAGACGCCCCAGGCAGGAATCGAACTTGCGATCCTCTGTTCGAAAGGCGTGTAGTCTAACCACTACGCCACTACGCTATCCAGCTGCTTTTATATATATATATATATTATATATATATATATATATATATATATAGCCTTGCCTGCTAGCATATATATATATATATATATATATATATATATATATATATATATATATATATATATATATATATATATATATATATATATATATATATATATATATATATATATAAGGTAATATGTATATATGCTAGCAGGCAAGGCATACATGGAACGCCATAACCAAGTGGCCGGCATAGTGTACAGGAACATCTGTGCCAAGTATAACCTGGAAGTCCCGAGGTCAAAATGGGACATGCCCCCAAGGGTGGTGGAGAATGACCGAGCTAAGATCCTGTGGGACTTCCAGATACAGACGGACAAAATGGTGGTGGCTAACCAACCGGACATAGTGGTGGTAGACAAACAGAAGAAGACGGCCGTAGTGATCGATGTAGCGGTTCCGAATGACAGCAATATCAGGAAGAAGGAACACGAGAAGCTGGAGAAATACCAAGGGCTCAGAGAAGAGCTCGAGAGGATGTGGAGGGTGAAGGTAATGGTGGTCCCCGTGGTAATCGGAGCACTAGGTGCGGTGACTCCCAAGCTAGGCGAGTGGCTCCAGCAGATCCCGGGAACAACATCGGAGATCTCTGTCCAGAAGAGCGCAGTCCTGGGAACAGCTAAGATACTGCGCAGGACCCTCAAGCTCCCAGGCCTCTGGTAGAGGACCCGAGCTTGAAGGATAAACTGCCCGCAGGGGCGTGCTGGGTTTGTATATATATATATATTCCAACCTTCCAACCTTGTAAGCCTGAAAAAAAAAGACACCATGACCAATGATCTGATTTTACTTAAACATGCCTTCTATCATCTGATATTTATGTACTATATAACAATATATTCAGTATTTTTAAAAAAAGACTCAGGCTGTTCCCGACATACATTACACATACCTCCTCTTCACTAATGTCAGTAGGTATAGTTCTCTAATGCTTCCTCAAGGCCTGATGAGTGAAGGGGTGGCTATATTTATAATAACAGTGAGTACATGTTTATTTGCCATGAATTCTACACAAGCTAAATAATTTATTCCACCTTAGTCCTTTTCTTTTAAACTTGTCCCCCATGACACATCAAAGAGTGTGAATTTAAACTGCCTATTGTGCTTACATTAAACTTGATTGTGTGACACGCACACAATAGAGTTGCTTTTGATTGATTGATTTTGTAGGGAAGGTTACACTTACTCGTGAATAAACAGCAAAAATGGGTGCAGCAACACTGCAGGCAGAAATCATAGAGTCCCCATTCATCTTTCTAAAAAAGAACCCATTTGTAATTGAGCTTCAAACATGCAAAGATACAAATTATTGTTCATGTATTCACGATGAGACAAGGGACAAGCACACAAAATGGTAGCCAAAATACACACACTAAGCCGACCTATACACACAAAAACCTAGCATAGGAGGAAGAATGAAACTAAGTGCAATAAATTCAAATGTTACACAGAACCTTTTCGAACAGACATATGACATTTAGTCAGCTATCATAGCTGTCAAAACAAGAGTTTTCTCCACTCTGAAAAGTGCAGTGGATGATAGTGTGGGAGACAAAATAAAAAAAGAGGGGCGGTTGAGATGGTGGTAGGCAGAGAAGAGGGAGCTAACTTAAGACAGTGTAGATCAATGGAGAGAAGCTTGAATAATACCCATAAAAAAGAAAGATATCGTTTTTAAATGCTTTTACAGTGCAGAGTGATACAGAAATTTTTAAGCGCAAAAACCTGAGGGTTTCATATGTTGCCTTTCTATTCTGCACCACTTTTATACTATGTCCATCTGAAATTGCCTCCACTCCAACCACCACATAGTCTTCTCTGCACTGAAGCTGATCACAGACTGTCTCGGTGTGGACACATCCAGGCCTGGAGGCACACTCTGGGGAGGAGAGACCACTGGATTTCATTGCAGAGCTCTGATTTCGCTGGTCCTCTGATGATTTATCTCGGTAGCCTCTGCTCCTCCCGGGGTGTGATTATGTGCGCAGAGGCTGAATGTATTCACAATAATATGCCTTTGGCAGCTAGCAAGAATAGATGCTATCTAATATCGCTATGAAAGACTACAGTAAATGCATGGCTGTGTCTGAGAAGCCTGTTGATTATCACTCAAAATAGTTAAGCCACAGGCAATTCCCACTACAAGAATGAAACGTTTCATGACATATCACAGCTAAAAACACCATCCTTTGTCTTACTTTATCACCCAGTCCCATGGTACTTCATTATAAGTAATACCACAGGTGCATACTACAAGGAGACTCAGTCTTTCAGTGGTCTTTTACAATCATTATCATTATGTTGCCTATTCCTTACTGTAGCAGCCCTAACAACCTGGAACCCTGTACTCATTTTCCAATCCTTCTGCTGGACAAACTCTGTTTCTCACTCATTACCATACATTGATTGGAAAAAAGGACTCCACTCTGAGGCACTCTGGGCTACATAGTCCCACAATATCTACCTACTGCCTCATTAAACCACTATTAATAATCCCCGCGGCCTTTAATGTTAACTTTATTCCCTCTTCGTTTTTGTAAAATATCTTTAATATTGAGCACTTGAGCAAGCATATGTGATTTATATTTTAAATTGGCACTACTTCTTTTAAGGCCGAAACCATGCTTATGACCTTTAGAGCGCTGAAAGCATGCATGCATACTGTGTACTGAAACATACTGAATCCATCCATACTCTTTTCTTAGAGAGCCTATCTTATCTCGGATGGATGGATGGAATTTAATCACATGGGTCAAGGTAATAGATTTGTTTACTAATTATTATCAGTGCTATAAAGAATTAAAGTTACATTTGGCAATATAATTTTTAATTGGTAATTTTTAATTAACATTTCTTTTCAGTGAACTTTTAATTTTCACTTTTTTTTTATTCCTGAGTGCCATCTTTACTCCTTCATAAACCTCAGTCTGGGACAGTGGTCTACAAAAAAACAACAGAAAAACAAAAACAAAACGTGCTGGAGGAATAGTTGTTTTTGTTGTTTTTGTGCTTTCTTCAAAAAATGATATTTCTGATGTCAAAGAAATCTTACTTCCAAGGACCGAGGCAGGATTTGTATGAAGAAAACCGCATGAGATTGAAGATCAAGTGTCTGTTTGAAGAGGGTGCTAGTTCATGTCAGACTTACAGAATAGCACAATATAATCATTTTGGTGCGTTACAGAACTTTGCAATCTAATACTCATGGGCTTTCTGAGTATTTTAATTAAGCAATTAGTTTACTTTAGATGGTTGTCTCACACAGTATTACAAAGCTGTCTGTGTTTTATGTTGCTATTCTATGTTCTTCCCAGATACATCTTGAGCTCATTAAATGGTGAACATTCGTTACAGTGCAACATTTTCTGAGGAGTTGCATGCATGTACTCTGGGAGCAACACAGATGGTAAATGGACTGGTTTACTACTCTGAGCACTCAAAGCGCTTTATACAACTTGCCTCATTCACACAAGCACTTTATTTTTGGTGCTCTTTCTACATAAGTGCTTTCTATCTAACATTGAACCACCAACCTTCCGATTAGCAGGTAGCTCTACTACCTGAGCTACAGCCAGGAACTGAATGCAAGAAAGAAAAAAAAAAAAGCTCCAAATTCAGTAACTCAACTAGCTAGGAATGTTTTCAGCAATAGAAAAAGCTCCTTTAGCCATCCATATCTAACTCTCTCCATATCTTCCTCTAACTTGCTCTCTAAGGATCCCTCTCATGTTTTCCACTGTCCTATTAGAGTGTACATCCAGGCTGTGCCACATTAAAATCCCTACAACCCAGTGCTTGTGGACTCTGATAAAGATCCCTCCTTTTTTACTGAATAGTTTGATCCATCTCAGACAGCACACACTACATTAATATTCTCCCACAGATCAGAGACAAAAGAGCCACAGACCCAAGTGCTGTACTGACTGGTGTGTCATCTGTGCATCATCCAGAAAGAGAGAAGGAGAATGAGACAGAGGAAGAGGATGAGGCAGGGATACTCAAATATATGGTAACACTGCATGAATCTTTCATTTGCCAGCAGCTGTTTTCATAACCTTTTCACAGGGCAACTACTGTGGTTTTCCTCAGTGCCAGAGTCACTGGCACATCAAATCTGGCAGCAACTGGAATCTGAAGGAGCATAAAAAAACAGAAAGAAAAAGAGGCGGGGTCACTGGCTATGGTGACAGGTCAGCTGTGGGAGGAAGAATGTGTTGGTCTCTTGGGTCTTTGGTTAGGTTTGAGGAGACAACGGACATGTGTGCTGCTGTGAATGGACATCCCTGGCAGATTTCCCTCAGAGGGAATCAGGCAAGAGACAGCATGCTTATCCCTGGAGAAACTGTCCAACCCCCTGTGCCAATTTGGGTCCTACTGCTGGTGCATGATGGGAAAGAAAAATATCCCTCCCTCCTTTTCCGCTATCCTGTGAAAAGCACCCTGACCTGAATACAGATCCAGATGAAAAACACTTGCCCCGTAGATGAGGGCTGACACGACTTTCGGAGTGTTCATCATCTAAAATTCCCCCCCTTCCCCCTTTGCCCTTGAAGGTGAGATTTGGGGTATAGAGACTGCATCATCACGCTCTGGCTCGTGAACCAAGCGAGAAAGCACGAGGAAAGACGGGGAAAGCACTGTGAGGAGAGAGAAAAACAAGCAAATGTGACTGCGCAGTTGAGAGCTGCAGCCCCAGATTCACAATCATACTGGGAATCACAACACCTTTTAATAATTCAGGATGAATAGAGGAGAAAAAATTCTGCAGCAAGCAAGGAAGCCAAAGAAATGACAGGGAGAAACAGAATCCAACACTGTATAAAAACTAGCAGTCTGGGCAGTATGTCTAAATTACTGCTTTATGGTTACGCTATAGTACTATGTCAGAGTATAGAAATATCTTTTAGCTGTATATATGGTCTTGGCTCATTAATGTTTATATTTTTGCATTTTACAAATAAAAATAGATCAGTGTATAAATATGCATTTATTTTCTTTGTGGGTGATGGACTATGTTATGTTTGTGCCTAAGGACACATTTTGCCACCAAACTATAATTGAGAACTTTTACAATTAATGTGGTTTAATCTTTCAATTTGAACAAGAAATTTATCAGACAAGAATTTCCTTTAAGTACAAAGTCAAATTCCAAATGAAGTTTGTGTCGAATTAATTGGGGCATTTGATTTTTTTTTCTCTACTTCACTCGAACTTGGCCCAAACAACATCTCATTGCGTTCCGGTATTCTTAATTTCTTACCACTGGCAAGAAGGTAGAGAGTGGAAAAAACATTTGCCAATTAGTTAGAGCCCTTGTGATTTTGCCACTCTTGCTAACAATTCCAATTTACATTAATTATTCATTTTGAGGCGGCACACACAATCCCTGCCAGAAGGAAAGAGGAAATGCTGTGGTGAGATCCGATCATTTGTGTTGATGCTGTCCTGTTTCAAATACCACCACTTGGTATGTCTGCTGTCCTGTCTTTTGATGGCTGGCTGTCTGGATAAGATTGTAATGGCGCGTTAAAGGCTATCTCTTTGTGTATCGGACAACAACAACTAGAATCAAAAGAAAGAAAGCAAATTTTTGGATGCTTTTTGTAATAATGTTTGTGTGGTTTGTGCGGTGGTGACAAAATACATTTCCGTGACCTCTGTTACGTGTTTAGTCTGTTCCTTTGTATCTGCATTCAGAATGAAAAAGTGCCAGCAATTCTTGCAGTCAGCAAGAGGTGATGGATGAGACAAAAAACACTTTTCCTCAAGGATCAGACAAGAAAAAAAAAAGAAAAAGAAGAACACCTTGCCTGCCTCATTGTTAATACTTCTATCTTCTTTCAACAATACCTTGTTTATTGTTGTGACTGGAGATAAGCTGGATCTGTGAGTGTTTAAAGGGCTGCAGGGGCTGAGCGTGCTGAAATGTGGGGGTCACAGAACTGGTGCTGAGAGGTCATGGCCTTTATGTTCCGACAGACTCTTCAGGGAACAACACTTTCTTTGCCCAGCATAAGTCTAAAAACACAAATGCTAACACACAAGCACACTTCTTAGACGTGTCCTATTAATCATAAGCCAAAGAAGAGGGAGCGAATACACACAGCAGGACTGAGCTGGCTGCAGAACGAGGGAGCCGACCGAGCAATGAATCATCAGCAACCCAGACAGATGTTGCATACTTGTTGCTTCTCAAGACAGGAGACTAATTTGCACAAACAAGGATAGAACAAGTCCATTACTTACTTCTGTCTTAAGTTACAACAACTGCTGTACTCATAAAAAAGTCTAACATTCATTATGGAATGAAGTTTTCTGAAGTGTAAATTATGAAATCAGTTTGACAAAAATGTGCTATGATTTATGTCAGACACAGGGTTAAAAAAAACATTTAAACGACGCTAGAACAGGGTTTGTTATTTTCAGTTGGATAACTTGGGTTCTGTCTGTATTTCATCACAAGGTCTTAAAATACCCCCCCCCCCCCCCCCCCCCCCCCAAAACAAACAAATAAGTAAAAAAATCAAAGGAACCCTTTTAATCAGAGTATAGCATCCAGTCAAATAAACCTCTGGGACATTGATCTGGTCAGTTAAGTAGCAGAGAGTGTTGTTAATGCTTTGGTGTTAATAAAATAGTGTTGACAACAGCTGCACTACAGGGGCAAGGATGAGACTCTAAACAGGAATGGTTTTCCCTCCTGATCTTTTCTTACTACTTTCAAATTAATTTTGTATTTGGCTACGGTTAATGTCACTACTAGTAACATAAAGTGATACCTGGACCCTACCGAGGTTGCTCAGGAAATCCAACTCCTCCAGGATGACACAAGATCAAGAGCATGGAGGAGATTCCAGGAAACAGGCAGTTACTCTAGAAGAGCTGGAAAGGGCCGTAAAAGGTCCTTAACCCATCAACAGGGCAGGCATCTGCTCCTTTGTGCAAGGAGCAACAGGATGAGCACTGCCAGAGTTACAAAATGACCTCCAGCAGGCCACAGGTTTGAATGTTTCTGACAAAACAATAAGAAATAGACTTCATGCAGGTGGCCTGAGGGTCCAGTGTCTTGTAATGGGCCCTATGCTCACTGGCCTTCGCTGTGGTGCCCAATTGGCATTTGCCATAGAATACCAAAATTGGCAGGTCCATCACTGGCCCACTGTTCTTCTCACAGCTCAGAGCAGGGTCACCCTGAGCGCATCTGATGGACATGAAGCGTTCTGGAGAAACTGTGGAGAACGTTATGCTGCCTGTAACATCGTTCAGAATGACTGGTTTTTGGTGGTGGATCAATGATTGTCTGGGAAGGCATTACCACTGAGGGATGCACTGACCTCTTCTGGCTAGGGAACGGCACCCTGACTGCCATTAGGTATCAGGATTATTTGGTTTTCAATGCCTTTGACTTCTAGAATGTCTCTCATTTTTCTACCAAGTGAATTTCAGCTTATAATAATCAAGAATTCCATTATTAAGAGGTTTTCTGTATCTTTAATACCACAAACTAGAGTCACAAGGCAGAACGCTAAGGACAACTTGCCACAACAAAATGATCTCAGGTAACATATTTGCTTTTAAAGGATTATGTTCTAGTTGTATTGTCTACTAATTCTTTACTAAAACAGTCCACCCATCCCTATTCCAGCTGGCAAGAGACAGCTGTTTGCACCTATGGGCAATTTCTAATCAGCATTTAACCACTAAGTGCAAGTCTTTGGACGGTGGGAGGAAGCCAGAGTACCTGGAGGGAACTCCAAACACCACAAGAGAAAACCTCAGCCAGATAGTGGATTTAAACACAGGACCGTCTTGCTGTGAGGGAACAGGACTAACCACCATACCACCAACTGTACTTAAAGCACGCTTTTTTTTTTTCTTCTTTTTTCTTCTTCAAAAACATGAACAAAAACAAAAAAGTTGTGCTGTTATACTTTCAATTGTGAATACTCACACACACACAAACTTGATAGTACAAACTGTTTGGTTTCCCACATGCGTGATAATATCACATCCTTCAGGATGGCTACGTGGTTCACGATAAGTAGATGAATAGTCCGTAGAGAGAAAAAAACTGGAGCTGTTTAGTTCTATAGAAGTGCTTGCACCTGCTAGGTGGGAGGCAGAGAGCTGAAGAGGGCTCATACATATACGGATGTAACAACAGCAGTGTGAAACTCCAACAGAGAGCGCAAGACAGAGAGCGTACATATGCATGTGCGTGCATGTGCGTGTACACCTGCAGCCAGATCGCCCAACTTCTCCCACACAGTGCCAAGAGCTGTTCCGATCAACAGGATAATAGCGCCATCATCTCATGGTTTCATAAGCTGAGGCACCATGCACAGATGAGAAACCAACTAAATGTATGCATTCTTAGAGACAGATGCAAAGCAGTGCTGTGTGTGTGCATGTGTGTGGCAGGGCCTGTTGTGAGGGGCGCTGACAGATTGGGATGTGGGTGCGCTTTCTTCTCACTGCCACATCATGTTGCTAGTCCTGCGTGGAGACATTGGGAAAAGGATGATATTAACATCATAAACAAGGTGTGAAATTTGGAAATAAACATAGGTCTGATGGAGTGCTCTCCTTCTAGAAAAGGGAGGGGTTACTGAAAGGTAATCTTTCTCCCTTTTCAGAGGCTTTTTTGTCACTATTTACTTCCCTACAAATTAAATGACTATTGTAAAGAGCACGTTGTTTCTGTGCTGTTTAATTAAGCAGAAAAAAGAAAAACAATAAAAAATAAGGAAAATCATTTTTCTTTTAATGGATGCCACTTTTACTAATAATTCTCTGCAAAGTTCTCTGCAGGGAATGAATCTGAATACCAAAGAAGCCAAACTGCAGAAAGAGCTGCACAATAAAGCTGCCTAAAAACACAGGGACACACTAGATGTGCCAGCTTATGTTGACTGCCATAAAAATCGGGTATGCCAACAAAAGCAATAATGAAAGAGCCCGCAAGAAGAGAGGCAACGACAGAACTGGGCTGAAGGTAAGCATTTTTAATCTTGTTAAGAGTAGTTGTTTTGGCTACGAACATTGTGTGTATAAATCCTTATGATAAGTCTCAAAATGAATCATAAAAAACAAAGAGCATTGTCATTGTTTTCTGGTCACATCCAGAGGATGGCAAAGGTGAGCATCTGGTTAATCAAAGAAACAAATTAGTAGAGTTCAGGTGCCATAACGTCCTTATTATTCTTATACAACGAAGCAAATAATCAACACTCACTTGGTTGAAATGAATCAATCCATCCAGTGCAGTTAAAAAAGTTTCAGTGGCTTTCTATATATTATTTATTTGCTCAAGTTATCACTTTAATATGAACTTATTTTCTTGTAAACGTGAAAGCAGCAAACTTACTTGTAGAAAAATAAAAATTGGAAAATGATTATTAAGATGATTATGAAATTTTTTTTGTTCTTTGATCCCTAAGAAATCAAAATCTAATTTTCCAGTCGAATAACTAAGAGTTATTTTGCCTTTGTTTATGGGTATCACTCTTACAATGCTACCTGAGGTTTATGCATGATGGCAATGCATTTTGTAAGTCTCTTAATGCATCAAGCAAATCAAATTGTGGAGTATTAAAAATTGACTTTTTTTACTCAAAATAACCAAAGCGAAATTAAATGAAACACCTTGCCAGACAGTAATATCCACAGCTTCTAAGCTTCCATAGTAGGTGATGCTCCAACGGCTCTTTTTTTGCTTTAAATTGATTTGTATACTAATTCTTGACATGTGCTTAGTTTTCATAAAAGTGTAGAAAACTATATGCAAAACAGAAGATTTCATTAAAAAAACATTTAAAATAAACAAAAAGGTTGTCCTATAGTTTAATCATTTCACGCTAAAGAATAAAGCCAATAGTTGCCTTTGATCCCCTTTTATAGGGCTTGATCCGGTCTGACTTTGTGCTGGCAATAATTAATAATAGTTATAAATAATGAAGTTACTGCTGCTGTTGTAAATGCGCTGAACTCTCTCAACTTTGAACATACTCGTGCCTATTCTGCTGCTTTAGTGATACCATAAGAGCAGCATGTATTTGATAAACTCAGAGGAAAGACTACTACAAACACCTGAGCATCTGGCTGGGACACCTCCTTTCCACCTCCTGTGCAGGTAAGGTGTTTCTGGTTTCTGTGCTACCAGGTGGAGGCCCACAACATCCAAGAGAAATTATTCCCCAAACTGATTTTGGAACATCTAAAGGCTAGCTGAAAGATGGCGGCTGGGGAGAAGGTGGTCTGGGTATCCTTGCTTAGACTGCTGCCCCATGACTTGGACCTGGATAAGTGGCACAAAATGCATGGATGGATAGATGAATGGCAATAGAGCTTAGATAAATAAGTTTGAAGTGAAAATTTTTGACTGGAATTAAAAAAGGTATTCACACACCTCATCAAAATGCTCCATTATAACATATTCTACATATGACTTTAACACATGTATCTCAATGTCTTTGAGCAGTGTGCATTTTTTAGTGCATGGGTTTGAATGTGTATTACCTGGTTGCATATGAGCATATGTTTGTAATAAACGTCTCCAGTAGAACAGTCTCACATGCCCTGGTCCATGGAAATGCGCATCAGTTTTAGGGGTCAGCTGTTTTTTCATTTCAATGATACCATCTTAGGCTCACAAAATCCCTTAGACATTTTAGCATCTATATCACCCCCCCCCCCCCCCCCCCTTTACTCCCTCCATCTACCCAATCTCCATCCCATCAGTTCTTTCTGCTGTTTTTGTTCTTTTTTTGACAATGTCATTGAATCTATGAACTTCTGTTTCTCCCACTGCAACACAACCTGTGAATGCATTTGGTTAGAGATCTGCTTTATTACCAGTGCATATAAGCACCTACCTTCGACTGCTTTGGTAAATTTTGAGGTCTCTTAAAGACAATGCATGACATTTCTCAGAAATGTTGAAACAATGCATGTTTTGCTGCATAACAGATGCCATGGGGGGCAAAGTGTCCTGGCTACAGTTTATTATCACAATGGGTTAAAACCTAAAGTGTCAGTTTGGCTGGCTTTAAGAGGGATTTGTCTGTCATGTAGCTCCTGAGGATGTTGTGCACCGGGCTACCTAACTCATAGTGACTGTTAACCTCTCCATCCGTCATTGGAGAGTGCAGCTGTGACACAAAAAACCTGCTTCTTCCATTAGAGCCCTGACGGACCTTAATGCCTGTCTTTGCACTTTCTCTCCTTCTCTCTTTGGCCCTGGATCGCTCACTTACTATAATGAAGTTGTCTGCCTCTTTCTGCTCCTGTGAAGTGAGCAACTAAACAAGTCTTTAATAATAGTTTTTTTTTCTTACCTTCTCCTCACTACCTTTTTGTTTTCCCTTGATGCCCTCGTCTTTAAGGGACGAAGGGACCCACATTGGAAATGGTGTGAATTAGCAGATAGACACATAGGGATGAAAGACCAAATTATTATGGCCTAAACGCATGAGCAGACTTCTGGGAATAGAGATGTGTAAATGAGCTCCAAACACCAAGTGCTGTCTTTTCTGTGCTGTTGTTTTGCTCTTTTAAATAATTGACAAGGCTCTGCTTGTGAAGACAGGGACAAATCTGCTAAGTTAATGTCCCAGCCCGAGGAGTTTTAGTACCAAACGCTATCAATCCCCCCTACATAGAATTGTTACCGCAGTGGCGGTTCATAAATCATATGTAACCCCAGCTCAGCAACAGAAAAAGTCCGTTTTCCACCAGCGTGTTCTGTTTATTGTTTCATCGGAGAGCCGGCAGCAGATGACATCTGCTATATTTACTCTTTAGATTACGCTCTATTTCTAAACAATACGTTAATGTCAGGCGTGTCTGTGTATTCGGACTGGGGACATATTAGCATGATTGCTGAGGGCAAACTATAGGCTGTTCTTGGCCTTCAAGGGAATAAAGTGATTTGTAGTTTTAGCAAGAGCTGGAGCTGTCAGAAGTGCACACACAGCTTAGACAGCGATGTTATACTGGGGTGTTGGGGCACAGCAGTTGCAGTATTCACTGTCAGACTGTGGCATCTCTGTGTTCCCGGGTCTCCCATGCGAATTGAGCAGTGTGTGATTGAGGCCTTGACTGGAAGCAGCATCTACAAGACACAGCATACATGGTAGTGGCTTTCTATTAGCCTGACAGTTTTTTTTATTGCTTCTTCTCTTTTTTTTGACTGCGGGCAAAGCAGGATGCAGCCTTCTCTTCAAGGTCCCTTGCCAACCACAGCAGATGGGTGGAAACCTCATAAAAACAGCTCTGAGCTTTCCCCTTTTGCTTACCATTATAATCCCAACAGAAAATATGCTTCTGCGCTGCCCAGGCAAAAAAAAAAAAGAAAGAAAGAAAAATCCGTATCTGAAAGTGTTTTTATACAAATGGCCTTTGCTTTTAGAACGCAATGTTGTGATATTTGTCCCTTTGATGTGTCAAAATGATGGTCAGCAAAGAGATGTTTCAAGAGCAGCTTGTTTCAAATCAGTTTCATCTTAAACAGAAAGGCACCTGGATTTTATCCGGTGCCACGTGCAAAGGAAACTGCTTCATTAAAATGCACAACTGAATTCCAGCAGGATCAAGGTGATTGGAATGTAAAACAACCTGCTCCCAATTTCACAAGTCCTCCGTACTCTTTCAACTCCCCCATCCTGAAGTACAGTCTTCCCAGCCACACCTCTCCCCAAAAAAAGGCGCAGCAACAACAGTTAAGCAGGCTGGAGTTGCAATGCAGCACAATACTAACATGTTATAAGCATTCGCCGCATGCATTATGTGTCACAAACCACCTCAGCGTGTCGTTTAAATCTAGCTAGTCCTCTATACTCTTTACCAAATACTTGAATAATTAAAACGCTTATCTCTGCCACACAAAACGGCACCTTGCTCCTCTATTGTGAGTTTGATGCCCAGTGTTTATGATGCAAGCACTTTTTGGCTTCAGTGATTTCTATGAGTGAGGGCCAATTCAGAAGAACAGTGTTTGTTAGGGAAGGAAAGCCGACAAATGTCAAGGACTCCAGTACATAAGGAGGGAGCATAAGAGAGGTCCTTTCTGCACCAGAAATAGATTTCAATTTGAGTAAGGTTGCTGCAAAAGCAGTAGGACATTTTTGACTCAGATTTAGCCAGATATGAAAAAAATGGAGGGTAAATTGAATCTGGTAATTCCAATCCTTTCTTATCCCCTTTCTATGAGTCTTAATAAGGTCAAAACATGGTTATGCTGCTGTAAATGACTGAATTTAAGACCATTCTAAGACAATTGTCAGGGATTTGCATATAAAAAGATGTGCGATTGTAGAAAAGACCTTGGCCTATATTCTGTAATTACTACAACTCCATCTGTCTCTCAGTCCTGCCTTTTAAATAATGCTCGCACATTTCCCTATTCAACTATTTTTTGGATTCTATGGTAAATCCTCTTGTCCCCCTCAAGCGATTATATGAGACAACATCTTGTACCAGGCTGTATCACATCAATTCACTCTTGAAATATTTAATAAAAGAAAATGGTGCTTTCAAATAAGAGTCAAATATATACCAATTTTTGAAAGTAGATGAATCAAAATAAAGGTTCAAGCTAAGTTTCTTTCAAGATTAGCCATAATTAGCCAAATTATCCTGTGACTGGATAGCGTGAGACTGTTCTTTAAGTGGTGCTGCAGTTGTAGGCCACAGTGTGAATTCACATTTCAGGCCTGAATTAATTCGTTGCAGCAATTACCTGAACCCTGACTGTTCTTAAAAGTCATGACAGGCCTACGAGCATAGATAACATTAGCCAGAACACAGACATGGCAGATATTACAAGCACTAAGCTCAGATGTGTCTGTGACAGTAACCTGCCTCATTAATGCCAGCGATGAGCAGGCCACATCTACAGGAGATGGCTACTGGGCCAGAGACGGGAGGCAGGAGGAGAAAAATGAAAAGATGACGGTTGTTACTGTCCTCATCTCATTCCCTTTCGAGTGTTTTAATTTTCCCTAGTTGCCAGAAGTTTTATGTGGAAGCATCTTCAAACCTGCATACTCGGGAAACTGAATTAGCCATTGTATTTACGTCAAGCACCTTGAAACAAATGAGTTCTGACGGTGATATGGATGGAGTGTGAGAATAATCTGAGGCATAATAAGCGTGATAAATCAATGCCAGGAATTTGATTATTTTATGTAACACAAGAAGCTCTGCAACTGACTGGCGATCAGAAAGGACCTGCTCAAGGTAGCTTTATTGGCCTTTATTTGTATAGCGCTTTTACTAGTCCCTAAGGACCCCAAAGCGCTTTACACAACCAGTCATCCACCCATTCACACACACACTCACACACTGGTGATGGCAAACTACATTGTAGCCACAATGTAGCTACAGCCACAATGTAGCTACAGCCACCCTGGGACGCAGTGACAGAGGCGAGGCTGCCGGACACTGGCGCCACCCGGCCCTCTGACCACCACCAGTAGACAACAGGTGAATCGTCTTGCCCAAGCACACAACGACCGAGAGCCGGGGCTTGAACCGATTACAAGGCAAACTCCCAACTCTTGAGCCACGATCACCCCACAGGCTTATTATACTGAGCTCACCTACAAGCCAATGTTACAAACACTTAATGGACCATTTACAACGTATAGTTTCTAATCTCAACCACACAAAACACAAATATGTTCCCCTTCCGATAAGAAGAACGAACATGTGCGATAGACATCCCCCTCTCCCCTCTTGTTAACCTCTGCTGCGTCTTGATGATATGCCACTCCATTTTGAGAACTTGCTAACTCTCAATGGCAAAAGGGCAGATGCCCAGGTGCTGGTGTAACTGAATTGCTGTCCTCAGCACACAAAGGCAATGTCGCCTGGGGAGGATAGCTCAGGAAGGGGGAGAGCTGTCACAGTAACAGGAGAGCACCTGGGATTACTGTCAACAGTCTCTTGGACTGTCTCCCTCTGTCTCTCCCCCACCTCCCTCCTGTCTTCGAAGATCCATGGCATTCTCGACGACATTGACCTTTAAACTCCAATTAGCCACTTAATCACAAATTAATTATTAATATTAGAAAAACCAACAGGGCTTAGGTTGTTTGTCTCTTTCACCTCATTATCATCCGCTAATGACCAACCTTGCATCTCATTTCCACCACAAAGAGTGAGGAAATGGCGTTCACACAAGAATCAGGTGACTTTTTAAAGGGCAAACAGAGATGGACAGACTTTTTTTGCACACTCTGTAATTTTGACTCATATTCAAAATGTTGCGCGGAGTTAATCGTTCAGATGTCGCTTCAGACCGCATTAATAAGAGAGTTCTCAGCTGCGTAAGAGCACAGCATCCACTTCTGAACTCAGAGCCCTCATGACCTAATTCAATGTGAAATGGTTGACAGGGAAGTGTGAAATGGCTCCCAGAAAAAAAAAACAACAACAACAATTCATAGCAAAGAAGTGTCATGCACACCAGCGAGTGCTGTATTCTTTAACAGGCACAGCACCTACACACACACACATAAACACTTGTTAATTATTTGCCATCTTCTGTTAGATGTCACGTGCCAGACTCTTTTTTTGGAAGCACTCCTGAGTATTGGGCACTAAATAAATGGCTTTTGGGTTTGAGCAGTCTCCTTTGGCTAAATCAGATATTTGGAATGCAGAGGTGCACTGTGGCAGGATAATAAATGTGACTCAGTTATCCAATAATTGGTAATGTTCCTCTGTCAATTACCCTAGACTCTGTGTTTTCTAGAATAGGTCTTAAGACTACCAATGGGCCATTTTATTGATTTTTTTTCTTCGTTGCCTTCATAGCGTGCACCAAAGCTTATGCAAAACGGCACAAAAATAAGTTGCTCTCGGTTTATTTCATTTTCACGCATCTACTTCATGTTTTGATTACCCTGCGAGTTTAAACAGATGTGTAGAAGGTCTTAAAATTTACACCCTTAAACAACTGTCAGAGAGAACCAGAAATGTCGTCCTCCGCTCAGATTTGCTTTCTATTTTTCAGGCAGCTTAGAAAAGACTTAGAGGATCAGTTTGAGGTTTATATTTTTGCTCCTCTCTACATTATCCTCTTCACTTCTCTCAAACCTGCTCTCCTCCAAACCCTCAGACATCAGTCCGCACTGCCTCACACCCGCACAGAAACACAAGTCACGCTGAAAAGTACAACAATGCAGAGCTGACAAGGAGTGATAGCAAAAGGCTGACACTGTGAGCGGATTAGGAAGGTGATAATGTGAGCAAGGAATCTATTCTCAACTATCTTTGAGTCTTGAGGATGGTTGCATTTTTGCAGCAATGACGGATGGGCATTTCTGAGCAAACATTTCAAATCACTTGTGATGGATAAGGGCACAACCCATGTTTCTTATTCAGGAAAAGCCAAGAAGACATCTTTTTCCTTTAATGTTTTGCTTTATGATCAACAGCATAGCACTTGATGTCTATGAGTCATACCAGGCTCTGGTTAAAAAAATTCCTGCCAAAAGAAAAAAAAGAGTAGCCCCTTGACATCTGTGGTTATTTGATATTGTGGAGGGCATTATTGGAGCTGTGGCTAAAGAGCATTTCTGATTCCACTGACACAGGTCCACAAGATACAACCTGCATAAGTGAGCAGAGCTGGAAAGCTAAAGAGCGGAGGCCACAGGTGTTCCCCTTACACTATATTCATTGTGCTGCAATCATTAATAGCAAATCCTCCAGCCCAGCTAGGTAGAGCTGAAAATAACATGGGCCATGTGCTACTTTAAAGTCGGTGCTTGTAGTTGCAGCTGATTTTCCAAATATGATTACTAAATGCTACAGCATATCAAAAAAGCAATTATCCCTCTATATATTGTCAATCACTGTAGTTGGGAGATTAAAGAGGACACTGTGCTGTTGTTGTTTTCAATTATGAGTTTACCATGTTCAAATGTTCATTTAATTACTATTCATATAATTGCTGATGTGAATGCATGTCCTCACCAGCGTAAAGCCTCCATGCACTGTGGTGTTCTTCCAGTTCCCTTTGTTCTTTTTGAGCTAAATTCTATTTTTAAAAAAAAGAAGCTCATCATGTTAAATGAAGTCAGTGCAAATGCATTTCCTAAGTAGTCTTATCTTGAAAGCCTGACACAAAAAAGGAAACCTTACCATACTTTCAGTGTTTGCAAGTGTGTTTGCGCACACATGTAGAGTTGTTTTCGGGAGACAGTGAAAATCCTGTTTTAGATTTAGAACATGAATATATGGTCATGAATTATTAGCGTAAAGATAAGGTATCAGTGAGGTAAAACTTGTGCTGCTTATGCTATAGAATTTCCAAGGAAACACATAATCCATTCCTCATGCAGTTTGCTATTATGTGTGCTGGGCTAAACTATGCGAGAGACAGATGCAACAAAATGTAGTAGGTGAACAGCAGGAAAAGATCAGATGTGTTAAACCTGTCCAAACGACAAGCTGAACCAAGTACATGCTGACCCGAGTGTTTTGCTCTGAAAAACAACTCCTTGTGCAAATTACGAAGCTTTCGGGGAAGCAAACGTTGCTCTGGGAATATTTTAATGGGAAAAGGATGTCACTTTGTGGAAACTTGTGCAATACTAAATGGGAATAATGGTGGAAGCAATCTAATGGGAGGTGTCTGGAGGGGATTGGTGTTCTGTGTAAACACATAAGTAGGAGATTTTGAAGACATTTTTTCTGTGTTTTCTGTGTTTCTCTAATACGTTTTTGGTAAATGACTGCTGCCTCAGACTTATTACAGTGATCATATTTATCAGTGATTTTGCATGTTTTTCTTCTTCATTACAGCCAAAGCATAGCAGTTTTCAAAGCACGACAAAGTTTGTAGGTGGCTCTTTTCAGTACAGGATGAAGAGCTACTCCTAGAAACTATAAACAAGCTCTGTTTTAAGTTATATACGCTTATAATAATGAGGGATTGGATTTATATAGCACTTTTCAAGGAACCCAAAGCGCTTTACAATGCCACTATTCATTCACACACTGGTGGAGGCAAGCTACGGTTGTAGCCACAGCTGCCTTGGGGCAGACTGACAGAAGCGAGGCTACCATATCGCGCCATCAGCCCCTCTGGCCAACACCAGTAGGCGGTAGGGTAAAGTGTCTTGCCCAAGGACACAACGACCAGGACAGAGAACCCGGGAATCGAACCGGCGACCTTCCAGTTACAGATACGCTTCCCAACCCCCTGAGCCACGGTCGCCCCACTTATGTTTTGCATTATCAGTGCATGCTGAAAGTGAATGAGACACCCTTTTCTTTTGCATTTAAAAGACTGCTTTCATTTTTTTCCATAATAAAATGGGAAGTATGTCAATATCTTATTTATCCATACATATTGCCTGCACTGATCTCTCCCTGTTCATATGCAGGCAGAGTTTTGCAGAATTCATGCTCTAAAGCATCAAACCTGTCATGTGATAATGCATTCTTGTTGCTATTTGAATTTTGTCTTTCAAGCACTGGGGATTAACAGAGCCTTTTTGTTTATGTTTCCTGGCCATAGATAACCAGTTTAAAAAAGAAAAAGAAAAAAACACATCCATCTAGTTCCCTGTGTGAAATAGCATGGCAGTGCAAAATTAACGTGCGTGATTAATTAATAAAGGTGATTTCATGTTGCCTGTGATATTCTCAACAATGTTCAAGCCATTGAAAATTGATTTTTATACTACTTCAAAATGAGCAGAAACTTATGGCTGCTTACTGAAGTGAAATAATCTATGAAATGCAGGTCTGCATCATGAATGGGCTAAAGCAGCATAAACAAATCTATCTGTGTAATTATGAAAGGACAAGGGTATGTGCATCTTTATCTTTTACAGCGAGTAGATTTTTAAAAAAAAAAAATTCCGCAAGTGAGTCAGCAAGTACATAAGTTGCATGCCTTTCTATGCCTGTCTGCATGGATCATTTGTTATATGCCCAAGTTCAAAAAGCCTAAGCTGAGCCTCTTCCAATAATCCTGAATAACATGTAGCAGCAATTACAGCATGCCGCGGCATGGTATATTCAGTGGACATCTTGTCCTTTCCATCTCAGAGCTGTTCTGACAGATCATCCCTTGTGTCCACTCTATGGCTGACTGGTTTTAAGAAAAAGAAAGACGGTGCAAGTGAGAAAGACAGAAGAGTCAAGACAGAGATGGAGTGACATGTATTGCATGGCTACGTAAAAGCAGACACGTACTGAACCCAGATACAGACTCGACCTCATAGCTGCTCTAAGTTGTTCGAAGTCACAGAAAAGACACAAAGCAGAATCATAAACATCAGTCAAACAAAGATATGTGGACCGTGTTGTCTCAGTTGAATATACACTATAACACCTGCACATTTTCAGACATGTTTGTTGTTTGTATGGGCACAGCCAAACAAATATTACCTCACTGCAACAATAAACAACCTGTACAAAATCATTGCCTGAAGCTTATGAGATCAACATTGTAAATTCTAAGTGCCCATTCCATTAAGATGGTAATTAGCCACAGCAAACTACAATATGGAGTCATCCTGAGGTGTGCTCTCAACATGGGTCAGCTAAGATGTTTTCCTTCTATGTGTATGTGAATGGTGGGTGTCTAACAGTAAATGCTGTGCCCGGTGCATCAGACAGGCTCCCTGGAATGTGTTATTTTAGGTTAAAAAATTCAAATTCACCACAGAACTTCTGCAGTGTTCCTGCCAAAGCTGACGCATCTCTGCTTCACTATTGTAGACCCAGACATGTTGGCAAGTCATTTGTTTTGAATTAAGTGATTTTCTGTCCGCCACTGTGCAGTGGCTGGACAGCTGATTCACAAGTGACAATGTAGGATGAGTACCAAATCCTCAGAGGCCAATCACCTCTGTACAGTTCAGTTCTTAATTTAACCCTTGCTATATACACTGAAAGAGAAAAAAAATGAATGCGTGCTCTGGGGAATCTTCTCGTTGAGAATCTGCTCGTTATAATTACATGTTATCACTTCGGCACTTACCAGTGTGCTTGTTAGTTAGAACAGAGAGAGACATATTTGTGCATGTGTTAAACTCTCTTCTGGAAAAGAGCTTCTTGTAGAACCTACATCATGACTCACGCCAGTTCTCCCAGATATCCAGCTGTAACACTTCTCATAAAAGCTGTGAATGAACTGTCTATTTCGTGTGTAGCCACATCAGTTATGAGAAACTGTCGGGATACAAGCTTAGACATTAAACCTCTTCTCAGAGCTATAAGCAGCTATAAACACAGCGTGTTTCATCTCAACTGCTGGAACAGCAATAATCGATCTGATGACAGCTAAAAAAACATGTTGTTTTTCTCTGCCCTGGAGGAACATGACAGAAACAAACCCTCTAAACAGACAGTTTATCACAAGACAGAACAAATAGCTAAAAATACAACACAAGCCATTTGCTGTATGCCATGGCAAAGTCAGAGAAAAGTAAATCCTAATGCAGTGGCTGGAAAAGTGGAGACTAGAGGTCTCCAGGGGTCCCTAAAGGGTCTCCAGGGGCCACAGCAAAATGAGAAACAGTTTAATTTCACTATTCCACTCCCTCAATAAAAGCACAGTGGGAGCATAGTGCTCTAATCCATTCTCATTAGAGGTTTTAGTCTCCCTACTGTTACACATCTAGTGCTATACAGCTGATTGGTCAGTTGAAGCATTGAATGAAAGAAACCATTCCTTGGAGCAAAGATAGGGACAAAGCAAGAGAGCACGATAGCTATCTACCGGGAGGATCTCGATATTAAAAGTTTCAGGAGCTCTTCCTTTTTATATTAAGTGCCAAAGGTCTTGAGTGCTCATATAGTGTGTAGCCAGCGGAGAATAACCTTGTGAACTACGATTTGATCCATCACACCTAAATGTACTGACACAGAGCAAAATAATAATCCTTCAACCGAGGGAAGTGCTCGGAGAGATAGCCCTGTGACCCGGGTACAACTCATAAACTGCAGTGCGGCATCAGCTGTATTAATATCACACACTCGTCCCCGTGTATCCTTACACAGATGAATATTTCATTGCCAGAAACCTTCAGTGCGTGTTTTGCAAATTAAAGATGCGCTTAGAATGGCGCATCGGCTGTAATAATACATCTGCGGGGCAGTGTGGTGCATTATGATTGTGTCATATTTAAACATCTGTTTCATAACGCTAAAAAGTGCACGCTGTAGATCCACGTACCGTGGGGCATTACGACAAAGCAGACTTCGTCGTGGTTAAAATACGACTTAATTTTGGGGGGCAAAAGTTGAGACTTACTCACCCCTTTTGAACATTTTTGCAGGCCTAGGTGTTTTTCGTCTTATGTCCTCTGAGAATCATCTATTCTTATATTCCAGACTTGGAACTTGTGCCTTTTAGTTTTGAAGTTGATCCACAGCTTTCGTGGCTCGTCGTGCGAGTGTTAGCTGTCACTCCTCTGGATTTTCTTGCGATCCACTGTATTGAGTTGTAGTTGCAGGATGGCTGCCGCGGGATTGATAAATATTAACAAACAACAGTTTTCTTTTTCATAAAGTCTGGCAGATCTGGAAATGAGGCAGAAATCACCGGGAAAGCAGACCAACTAAAAGCGTCCCCCCTCTGTCCGAAATAATGTTAACTCCAATGTGAGTGATGACCGCAAACGCTCAGTACAGTCCGACACAGCCCCTTACAGCCAACTCCTTTCAAACCCGAATCACCGTGCAAGCTTCAAATCAGTTCTGGGGGGCAAGTCGACGGTGATCACAGGAAGACTCCGATTAAAAAACCCCCCACAGATATTTCAATTCAAGTGGCCAATCTCAAATTCTTCTCTCGGTGCTTCGGTGCCGTTCAAATCTCACCATATTTAAAATCTCTAATTAACATAAGTTATTTGGATTCACATTTCGCCTCTGATGTCGGATTAGCCTATAAACGTAGACTCTTCAAATCCTCCTTAATAGTGTAGACTTTGATGGCGTCGCTTTTCTTAAAATCCCCCACTTTTCCGCTCTCCCCTCGTAATTATTACATTTCTGTGATCTTGTCTGTGAATATCTCTCCCTCCCTCCCTCTCTCTCTCTGCTTTCTACCTATGGTTCAGGGCTTGCTGATGCGCTCAAGGAGGGAGAAGTATGTTACCGCCTCAGCCTCCCTCCACCGGGCAGCACACTGCTCCATCGCTCTCAGTGCCTCTGCCCCTGTCAGACACACTGCTCCCTGACACCAGCGGGCTTCGTAAAACATATGAAATGACATAAGGAGAGAAAAAAACCCAAAACAACAACAAAAACTTCAATCTCCGACAATAATCTTAATCAGCATACAAAATGTCAGGAAAACCAGGTGATGTGCTATAAAAGAAACTCATTTGCTAAAGAAATTCATCCACCCAACTGTATATATTATAGATAACAGCCCGATCCCCCCCCCCCTCTCTCACTCTCACGCACACACATATACACACACGTGCACGAAGTACTCACAGATTATAGAATAGAATAGAATAGAATACTTTTATTTGTCAATTTCTTCAAATGTACTTGCCATACAAAGGAATTGAAATTACGTTTCACACTGTCCCATGCGTAGACATTGACAACAATAAGGTGCAGATGCACAACAAAAACAGCCCTAACAATAAGGTAATAAATAGTAATATAATAATATAAATAGTGCTAAAAGAAATACTAAAAATATATACATAGCAGCAGGTGTGTGCAATTGCAATGCAAGTCAGGAATGTTTTCAGTTCTTGGTTCAGATTATAATCATATGCGTGGTTTTATTTAATTTTAAATGTCAGTTTAAAGCAGTTTGGAGCTGAGATATTGAAATAATTGTTTAAACGATTTTCTTTGAGTATTTTTTTGCGCCTTGTATTTATTTTCTATTTATTTATATTATATCTATATGATCTATTTATATTTTCTATTGTATATTTTCTTCTATTGTGTTATTATTATTATTATTATTATTATGAAATAGGTTATAGACCATAACATTAGTTCTATTTCATTAGATTTTATTCCCACTCCGAGTATTGGCTCTTGCTCTTTGCTATTGCTGTTTAACCTGCAGTATAGAAACGTTTTATACACAAGTTTTCAGGTCAATTAAGTCTGGTCACCCTGTCTTCTTGTCCCGATCAGCTAAATCGGTTGCATCGGTGCTCCGCTTCTCCTCATTGTTCTCTGTAATCGATTGGTTTCGCCTTTCTGTTCCTCACACGTGTGTGTGTGTGTGTTTTGGAGGAAAAGAAAGATGGCTGCGCCCTCGAGTGAAGTGCAACTTGTTCCTGCCAAAAAGCCCCCAGGTAACATTAATTTCGTCTGTAAATTAATTCATATAGAAGAAATTCTGTTTCGTGTGAGTGTTTTGTAGACATGCGGTTTCCGCAACGAAAACAGATATGGCTATAGTACAAACAAGAAAGTGAGTAGCGCGTCCAGCTTGTATGACGTTAAGTAGATAAAAGAGGTGTTCATTATACATTTACGTGGTAAAGCATTTGTATATTAACACTAAGCATCCCATCCACGTTTACACTTGTCGATGTGACTTCCTGAGATCGCTGCTGAGTGTCTGCAGAGAAACATTTCAGATATAGAAATTTCTCTGATGCCTTGTAATGCGTTGGGTTACGGGGCGATCGTGGCTCAAGAGTTGGGAGTTCGCCTTGTAATCGGAAGGTTGCCGGTTCGAGCCCCGGTTTGGACAGTCTCGGTTGTTGTGTCCTTGGGCAAGACACTTCACCCGTTGTATACTGGTGGTGGTCAGAGGGCCCGGTGGCGCCAGTGTCCGGCAGCCTCGCCTCTGTCAGTGCGCCCCAGGGTGGCTGTGGCTACAATGTAGCTTGCCATCACCAGTGTGTGAATGTGTGTGTGAATGGGTGGATGACAGGATATGTAAAGCGCTTTGGGGTCCTTAGGGACTAGTAAAGCGCTATATAAATACAGGCCATTTACCATTTTACCATTTATAGGTGCTGCACACGGTATCAGTCTGTGAAGGTTCTCAGTCATCCAGGTCATCGTAGTCTAAGGAGTTTGGAAAGAAAAGCGTCTGGACTTCTGACGTTTCACCTTCAGAACTGAAGAAGCTTCTCGGATGAGAGGTGAAACGTCTTCAAGCAACTTAAAGAAGTCCAGACGCTTTTCTTCCCAAGCTCCTTAGACCACATGGTATCAGATTTTACCCTTAGAAATAAATGTAGATAGTTAAATGTTCGGGTCAGCTGTCCGGATTTGTACTGGTCGCACACCGGCTCACTCCTTGGCGGCCGCTTATCGGGGCCTGGAGCCTGGGGCTCGCTCGGGCCACTTCGGAGGTGGGGTCTCGGTCACTCAGGCACGGCTGGCTGCCGGCGGAGCTCACGGGCGCGTCACTGCAACTCCCCCTGGCTTCTGCTCCTCGGCTGCTGAGTGAGCCCTCATCTGGGACTCTCCTCAGCTCTTACTGGGACAGTGGCGCGGCTGCCCCTCTGTTGGTCTTCCTTGGTCTCTTGTGTTCTGGGGGCCTCTGGATGTCTGGAGTTTTGATCTCCTCCATACCTGCTTCATACCCTGGAGGACGGGGCTGTGGCTCCCCACACTCCCTAGCAGATCGTTACATGGAGAAACCTTTGGCATGCTGATCCACACAGGTATGCACACAGGTGTACACACGGGTATTCACAGACGCGGACTACAGCTTTCTTGGCTGCTGCCTCAAAGCACATTGTGCGCTGTCTATCTTGCGTGCTGCACAATATCGTTTATTATTTAGTATCTACTGATATCTACTGCTAGCTAGTTTATTGTGATGGTGCCGTTTTTTTTATTATGTTGCTCTTTGTTGTTTGCTTTCTCTTCTGTTTTTTTTCTCCATACAGGTGATCCAGGTGTTTTGTTTTGTTTTTTCTTTCTTTCTTCCCCCCCTTCTCACCGTCTCTTCTCCCCTTTGGTTTTCTTTCTATCCCTCTCTTTTTTTCATTCTTTCTCCCTGTCCTATCCCCCAGTCATGTCTGTCCCGTTTGTAGCAACTGAAAATAAAATAAATTCATAATTATAATAAAGGTCAATCAAATGGACCAATATGGCAAGGCCATGATGATCCACTTGGTAAAATAAATCCGCTTGGCATCTTTCTTGGCCTTAAGACAACAATTCTGATGACTAAAGATCCAAATGGGACACACAAAAAAAAACAAAAAAAAAAAACAAAACAACCCAGCGGTTTCCACCTTGTGTTTGTAGGCCTTGACAATGGTACGCCTACTTCTTTCAGAGTGTTCTTGATTTGGTTAGATGTTATCAAGTTGTGTTTCCTTAAAAGTTTTGTCACTCATCTTGCCAAGAAGAAATTGCCTCTTCTTGAAACGACAGATTTAAATGAAAAGTTGATGCATGACTGCACAAATTTTAGAGCTGTTTCATCCCAGCACTAAGGTGATCACTCAGAGTAGCTTTGTATTGATTTGCTGTGACCTTTATCTTCAAGAAGATAAGTTGGCCTATTGCATGTCAGGAAAATGTTCCTACAGAATGGAAAAAAAAGCTAATTCATCACTTTAAGGCAAAAGGTTTTTGCATTTTTTTTAAAAATATGCCACATTTCTAACTCAATGTCAAATCTATTGTTAAAAAATTTAGGAAAATAAAGTGTTCTTTAGTATAAGGACAAGTAATAGTCAGTGTCAAAGTTGAATAATTATATGGTAATGTTGTATGTCTTGAGCCAGTGATCATTTCTTTATGTTTTTGCTGTAAGGGAGCCATATTTTTTTGTAATTTTTTAAAGTGGACTTGAGCAATAGTTCTCCAGGTTTTTTTGAAGGTCTTTCAAAGTTTTTGTTTAGGACATTGTTCGCTTATTCATTGTCTCTGTCGATTTTCAGAGGAATGTTTTTTCTCTCTTTTGTTTAGCCACTTAACACAGACCTCTGAATCATTCAAGCATGAAAAGGTCACCAAACTCAAGAGATGAGCCAGTGTTGTGTCTATACATAACAGATATTTTAAATTCTGTTATTAGGGCCTTTGCTATTAGCTATTTATTAAAAAAATGTTTGCACATTTTAAACAAATTGCTGCACCAATGTCACACTTTCCTAGAAACTATAAGAAGGCGAAGGGCAGCTCAAAACTTTCGAATGATACTGGACATTGTGACTGTAATTCTGGCTCTAAACTTCCCCAGTTTTCAGTGTTTCTGCAAGTTCAATGAGTAATAGAAAACTAAACTGAAAAAATTCCAAACACGTAGTTCTTCTTTAACTTCTTTAACCTCCTAAGACCCAAACTCTCCCAAAGCATGCATTTTTAATTTCTCTTTGATATTTGGGCATATTGGCACCCGATGAATGTAAAAACAAAGAATTACCAGATTTTTTTTAACCTTATTTTTGTTTCTGAGAAAAATGAGAGCCCTATATAAGGATATTTGTTTAAAATTTCGATAGAACAGTGGCAGTAAAATGTCCTCGTAAGTGGAGTAAGGCCCTTGTAGTGTAAAATTGAGTATTTTGATCTAAATAACCCAAAATGTGATGTCCACATATGTGGACGCCAGGTCCTAGGAGGTTAAAGCACTGTTTAAAATTAAAATAAATTCTAAATGCAGTTATTTGAAAATAATTAAAATACTCCATGTAATAGAAAACAGGACAAAGATATGATATCAGATTTAAGATATGCACATTTTAATTACTGTCAGCAACGCTTTTAATAAAGTTTTTGAGAAGGGCATGTTTCCTGCTGTGTTGAATTGCTTTTATTAAAAATACTCTGTAGAGACGGACTCCTGTAGTTTCTTTTTAAGGCAAAAACTGGCGTATTGCTTCACTTAAAGTCTAGTTTTGTGATAACTTTAGTGAACTTTCTATACAGACCTAGGTACATTATATATGCTTCAGACTGTGTTCACCGCATTGCTAACAGGTCGATAATTTAACTTTCTCTTTTTAGCTCGAGGACCACGGCGGGTAGCCAATCAAATTCCAGATGAAATCCTCCAAGACCCTGAGTTACAGGAGGCAATCAAAGCCCTGCCTGCGAATTACAACTTTGAGATCCACAAGACAGTTTGGCGAGTGAGACAAGCAAAATCTAAGAGAGGTGAGTTTCTGTTACATCCTATTTGTTTTTTTTAATGTTTTTTTGCATAAGCTTTTAATGGAAACAGAATCTGTAGTTGAATTCCACAATGTTACAATTCTCACATTCAGTCTGAGTACAGCTGTGCCCTCACCCAGATTCACAAATGCCTAAATTGCTTGTGCTATAAGCTTTTAAAATGCATGGCAGGCTTCTGATTTAACTGCTGAATTGGGTCAGAGTTTGGATGAAGTTATTTGGACGTAAAGGATCTGTAGCTGTCTTTTACACAGCCTGGGATTTCATAAGAGAAACGGTTCTAATATGTAGCCCAAATTATTGGCCAGCGTGAGCAGAAATGATGCTTTTCTTGAACAATATCTGTTCCATATCCTGACACGAGCAACTGTGCATTGCGCCCTCCTTTATTTTAACTGAAAAATATTTGTTTTATGTCTGTTTCATTTCATTGTCAGCTTAACATACGACTAATATTACCTAAAGGTTTATGAAACAATTCCACAAAGAAGAATTTTCTTTTGCTTTACTGCTGTTTTGAAAGCTTTTAGAACGTGTGGGAAGCAGAGCATTGAACATTTATATACAGAAATACCATGCATGCATGCTTTCATTCAAAATGTCGTCCCTGGGTGCATCTGTGCTTTGACCTAGTTTGAAGACTTTATTGTTCAGTTGTTAACGTGTAAGATTTATACAGGTTTATCCAGTTTGGGACAAGCGAAAAAGGTTCCCTTCATCATCCACAGTTACTGTCATTAAAATCAGCATCAGTGTAGGGAACTGAAGAAAATACATCAACACAAGGTCCGCATGCCTTCAGATGTAATATACATGCTGCTGCATTTAGCTTCTCATGTGTGGGCAGCAGATTCAGGCTGTATTGGTATAAATTATAAAAATTAAGTTGGAACAGCATCCAGCCTATGATCCTAAGTTGGACTGTCTCATTGAGTCCTTTATGGGTGGATGCAATAGCCTCAAAATGACATCAGATATTTGAAGGAAATTCGCAGCAGGGATATTTCTGATGATATAGGAAAAAAATACTGAACAGTGTTATTTTTTTATCGGTCAGCTAGAGCTGGGCGATAGAACGATAACGATATGTATCGCGATATAACTTTTATTCGATAGAGAAATTAAGCTATCGCGATAGACCTCGCCGCTCTTGTCCTCTTAAAAAAAAGAAGAAAAAAAAAGGTCGGCCGATCCAAATTCAGTAGCGCAGAGCCGAACCAATCACAGCCGCAGCGTCACGTCGCGTGACTTGTTACGTACAGCACAAGTGCCAAGCCGCACGTGTGTTTGTTTGGGAAGCAGCCAGCGGGTAATGGAGCCAGCGCGTAATGGAGGAAATGAGTGTGCCGACTAGAAAAATCAACCGAGCGTGACCGAAGAGAAAACAGATGATGGTTCCAATGCCGGAGAGATTGTCGAACGGAAGAGCCATAGAAGTTCCGTAGTGTGAAGGTATTTCGGCTATTTCAAGTCTGACAAAAAACAGAGTAGCGTGCACTGTAAATTGTGCCGAAAGCAAGTCTGGAAATACAATAAACTGGTGCATGCGTCACACTGTGCGCCACGTTATTGTTTCGGTGAAATGAATTTCTACAATACTGTTAATTCTACTCTCTGCAGTGTTTAAATGCTTACATATACACAGTTACTGTCCGTCCACACATACGACTCGGTTCTGCTTCTATGCCCCAGCTTTGTTTACTTTTTCCCACCGAGGCTTCTAGACTTCTGATTGGCCAACATTTCTGCACGGTTAGGAATCTAGCGCCACCTGCTGCTTTGGCATGTTCATAGCAGCGTTTTCCTTCATTTCTGCCTTTATGTGTGGACGGGATTATTTTTTAAAACGAAAACGGAAAATCTCCGTTTTCAAAAATACCCGTGTACGTGTGGACGTAGCCTCAGTCTCTGACTGGAAGCGCTAATTCGTCATTCGGCTTTTGTCAGACTAAAGTAACTGTTAAAACTGTTTGAAAAGCTAAGCTATACAACAAGGAGAGATTGAGAATTTCCTTTTAGTTCTCAGTTTATTTGATATTGACAAAAGTTAGTCAGTTTTGTCTGTTCTTCTGTAACACAAACTAAGATTTATTTTTAGAATAGCTAGGTTTCATTTGACGTAGACGTGACGTCGACGTAAAGCGCGAAATTTGACTGGCGGTCGGAAGTGAAAAAGATAAGCGCAAAATCACAGACAGACAGTACGCAAAATGCCTATGTCCTGTTGTGTTTACGGATGCTCCAGTAGGTCGACCAGAGAAACTGATAAACGGTATTTTAGGGTACCAAAAATAGCCCAACGAAGAGGAGAAAAATGGAAAATTCTAACCGAAAAACGTAGGAAAAAATGGATTTTAAATTTACGTTTACAGTCGGGAGGAGCAGAGTCTGCCAATGCCCGTGTCTGCAGCGACCACTTCGTCAGAGGTAATGTTATGTTTGCAAACGAACTTATTAGCATTAGGTAGTCGTTAAATTCTCGTTTACTTAGTGCTTTTAAGTTAGTAGTCTAATATTGACTTGATTGGGACTATAGGCTGCCCAAGTGCTTTGGATAACGAAGAGTCGGAGGACTGGGCTCCGAAGGTCAATCTCGGCTACGAACGAAAACCCAGATCGGAATCAGTTCTCAAACGAGAGAAAAGAATGAAGCTTAAGGCAGAACAGCATCGATGTGCAGAGGCGATTTTGGATATGCAACAGACGGCTGAGAGCCCGGATTTGAGCCTAGTGACAGTGGAGAACAGGCTACTAACCCTGCCATACAATTGCAATGAGCTGCAATCACTTCTCCATCCTCCTTTGCAATTACCCAAGTCTTCAGAGGTGTCTCGTTAGACCGCTGAGAATGGTTTACCTTGAAACAAACAACTGTCACTCTAACGAAGTCCTAAGGATGTGGCATGTTTGTTGACGTTAAAGCCGCTACCGCTAACTGTTAGCGTGTTTAAGATAAAGCAATATAAGAACAAACACTCACCCTTGCAAACACCAAACTGTATCCATCACGGAGACGTTTTGTTCCAAGGTTGTGGACCCACCCGCTGACAAAAAAATTGTACGCCTCCAGACTCTTGAAAGCTTTCATTTGCTGCCTAGTGTAGTAAGAAGTCTGGAGGACCAAGTAGTTGGTGATATCCACAGCCTCGATAGTAGGCAAATCCTTTACTTCTGTGGTGTATTCGGACATTTTCAAAGAATACGGATCACGTCCGATATATTTTTTAACTATCTGTTTATATCTCTCCCGAGAAACGGGGTCTAAAGTTGCACAATAGCTGCTCTCCTGACTCTCCACAGTGTCCTCCATGTTTACTTCCGCCCTCCACTCAAAAATCGCGCTGCCTCCGCACGTCATCAGAACCACGTGACCGCAACCCAACTATTAATACTTTATTTCTAAGTGGAATTGACAATTTAGTCTGTTTCATTTGTTCTATTTTGAAACTTAAACGCTTTAGCGGCTGCCTTTTGTGTAGTTTGCAATATTTGCCTTTATTTATCTGGAAAAAGTCTCATGTTCCTTAAGTACATCTACCCTGTTGAACTTATTATGGGAAATAAATATTTAAAAACAAGCTGCTGATAATTTCACATTTTACTTGTGAGCAACGGCACATTTAAATCTTACAAATATAGTTATTTGGCTTATATCGTGATAGATATCGTTATCGCCTGAAATGAAAAAAACATATCGTGATATGAAAAAATCTCATATCGCCCAGCTCTACGGTCAGCGCAACCTCATTTCACAGTCACTTGTATTTATACCTGCTAATAAGGCGCAGGAAGCTGCTACGGTATTCTCTTGAACGCTAGGTGTCACCACTCGGATAATATCGCAACATAAGTGCTGATAGAAGTAATCAAAACTAGAAACCAAGACTTTGAGTGTTTTTTGCAAAGTTTTCAAACTGTTCCATTATCTCCCTTTGGCTGTCTGTATGTTTCTGATATCAATAAAATGGTAGTAAAAACATGATCGTACACTCGTGTCTTCCACCTTGCTGTGGCAGCCATAGTGCAAGGTTACAAAAATCGAAAGCTGCATAATGGCCCCATTACATGACAGTGGTGATGCAGCATAGTCAAATATGAGAACAAAAGTAGCCTAGGTCATGTTTTCCCTGGAAATTTTAAGTAAATGTATAACTGCTTAACACTTCCACAATGACTAAAGTAATTAACTTGTTAGGAGAATGCACAATATTGTCACATCATAAAACTGAGAAATATTTTCTGCCTATGATTTTGTAGCTTTGGTTGAACTTTTTAACCAGTTGCTTAAAGCCCTGCTTTTCCATCATGTAACCAAATCTGTAATCTCCATCCACATTTGCTCTTCCTGTCATATGGAGTAATTTGCAAAGCGCTGTGCTCTGTTGGAGGCTGATGAAGTAGTTCCCTTTTTACTAAGTTTTTATTGGAGGCTGAAACACAGCTCTCGCTCTTAGATGTGTCTTGGTTAGTGTTATTGTCGTGTATGGAACATGACACATGGCATTGCTATATCATTGATATCACCTTTATATCATGTAAATATGTATATTACACCTCTGATTTTACTTCTTACTGACCATCTTTACCCTTGATTCTGTTATAAAAGTGTAATGTTGTAAGTCCATGCTAATAAAAGATCTATGCTGTGTGAAAAGTGTTGCTGGGATCAAATATAGGGATTTAAGTTTCTATTAAGAATATGGTTTAAACAACTTGCAAAAAATTACATTGTAGTTTGTTTGCATTTCACCGGGTGTCTGAACTTCTCATAAACAGCAGTTGCAGATACATTCAGTTCTATCAGTGCTTAGTAGGTTAGCAACAAATCTAATGGTAAGGTTTTTAATTTTTGTTTTCCTGAAAATGCAAATTGTGCTTTGTGTGCATTGTACTCTATTCAAATTTAAATGAGTTGTTGCACACAGACAATTTAGAGATTAAGATTGCCAGTCAAAAATGTCAATACTTTTTTCTCTTACATGCTTTCACATACAGACTTGTGGTTTTACCATCATGCATTGCTGCATGTATCGTCTGACTTTTCCCGATGCCAGTTTTTCTAGTGCAGCGGTATAGGAATAATGTGTCAGTATTTGCTTCCAGCCTAAAAAAAAAGATCCTTCACTAATATACATGTCAAAATGTGTATTTTTTCTACTCCTTCATGCTTTGGGTAGTAGTATGCAGATGGCATGCCAAGAGGATATAATTTTTTTTTGTCCCCGTGGGGAGTGTTTGTTTTATTGCAGCCTGCTTTCTTTGCTTTTTCTGTTAAGTGACTTCTTTTTATCAGAGCTTCTGTCTCTGAACTGTGAAAAGGGCATAACTCACCTCATCACCCCCGTCTCTCTTTGTTCCTCTTTGTGTCCATCTGTTTCTTTGTCCTCCTTTGAACTCTGCAGTGGTCTCATAGTGTTCTTTTAAAACTGAGAACTGAGCATCATACCATAAAATTTTATTTTGGTTCCCCAGCCTCTTTTTTTTTTTTTTTATAAATCTAATCTGTTATGCAATTTTCAGAACATTTTTGTTCTTCAGCAACTTTGGCTGTTGGCTGTCTTCTATCATAATTACATCATACATTAAATGAAAACAAAGGCAAGTGAACAATTTAGTTTTTCAGCAACTTTAACTTCTGCTGTTGCGATTGCATCATCCGTTCACTTAAAATAAAGACCCAAAAAGTAATAACAGGTCATATTAACTTGGTGACTTGAGGCAACTATGTCTTTGGTGTTGAGTTTCAAGTATTATATTTATAAAATTAAATAGATAAGAATAGTTCATTTTCTAACTTTGGTTAGGAAATGGATTGAAGCAGATGATTTATTGCTCAGTATAAATTAACTCCTGTATGTGGATCCTGGTAATTATTTTTGCATTGTGTTAAATGTGATTTTTTTTTTTTTTTGATGGGGGTAAAATACTAGTTTCCATGTAAATAAACATGTAAAAAAGCCAGAGATAATTAAATGAGTACATTTGACATTTTCTTTTTGATGTTTGCGTGAGCTACAAGAATTAAGTGAAGCATTTAACACCATCTTTTAGTTTCTACAGTAATCTTCCATGTTGCAGTTAGAGGCACGCTCAAGCAAAATAGGATAATATCTTAAAACTAACAATCCTGGTTTCATTGCAGTCATTAATTTTCTAAACTTTAAAATTAGGTTATGAATTAATTTTGAATTATAATCACAAACAATGTTAGCTTCACATTCGGGCTTATGTGGAATTCATGGTACTGTGTTTATGTCTATTTGTATTTACCTACACAGATACAAGGATTATATGCATGTAAACTAGTCCTTCAGAAAGACAACAGCACTTAACCCAACAGGAATTATGCGATGGGCAGCGTAGCAGGTTGAAAACTGGGCCTGGGCAGCAAAAGGAGCATAGGTCACCACCTAAAGAGAGAAATGTAAAAAACCTGATATCCAAGAACGGCGTGAGAAGCTTAGAGACTCCAGCAGACATTTTGCATTGTTTTAACTTGAGCTCTTTGTATGTTTTGCCTGTTGTCTTTTCCGTGGCTGGCTGAAGGACCAACAATTGCAAAAGCGAGATGAGGCCTAAATTCAAAAATCCTTTAAAATTCTTTTTGTACATCTCTGTCCACCTTTTTCTACATTCTCCATGAAAGTTGTTGGGTAGTAGTGATTGAAGTCAATAGTGAGCATTTGTATTTCTTTATCTATGAAGATGGGCAACTATAAAACACATTATTAGGTGTCAATGATCAGAAACTCCTTAAAGCACCAGTATACAGTCCGCATTGGTCGCTTTGTGCACTGTTGCAACATCATAACGCAGTCACTTATATTAATGTCTGCTGTTCAGGCACAGGAAGCTGCAGTATTGAACTAAGGAGTTTTTTGAGGTCTTTAGACACATCTCTCACTAGTTTTCCTACCAGGCTTCTTCTATACTAAGTGGCTCTCTTTGAAGATTATACTTCTCACTCCAGTTCTTGACACTCGGATATGCTGTGATAACTTTGTATGTCCATTGCTTGCTTTGTGAACAATTCTTTTTCTCAAGTCTAAACTAATTTCTTCTTTTTTGGCATAATGCTTTCTCAAGTGAAAGCTCAAACCCTTTATCTTCCAATTTACACAAAGTATAATCTTCAGTTTTAACTTGATTTTCCAAGCTTGTGTATTGCGAAATTAAATCACATCATTATACAGCTTAGGCAAAAGATTAATCAAAAAGAGGATTTTTAACTTGATGATTTGGTATTTGCTTTCCAAACCTAAACTGGACCTGGTTCAACAGGAGTGGGGCCTGATAGCTGAAGCAGTCACCTCTTATTGTACTACTGAAAACTCCAATGCAATAATATGGATCAATGAAGACTTTCTGGCCTGGTTTTTTTTAAAGAAGAAGCAAAGAAACTAGAAACAAATAGCAGAAATATGATTCATCTTTCTATGTAGTTTATTTTAGTACTCCAGCTGCAGCATTTTTGGATTAATTAGAGGCCACTCAAATAGCTTTTGGTCATCATTAGAACAAGGAATTACAGTAGTTCAGACTAGAAAAGAAGAATATTTTCACAAGATGCTCCCAGAATTCACAATGTTGCAGGAATAAAAAGTCTAAAGAGTAACCCTTTGGGTCACAGCAACTGATTTTGTCATTTTTGGCTGTAAAATTGGACAAAAATTCTCATCGTTTAGGAGTATAACTTTTCTCTCGAGCCAAGAGTCTGTCATCTGACAAGGGATTTAAAAAGAGTTATTTGAAATAAATCATTTCAGTGTAAGGAAGTCATCTAAAAGTGGTGTACATTTCAAATAACTGACAATTTGTCCAGGGCGTTTTGATGAGAGGAAAAGTCTCAGAAACATCCAAAATTTAATCAGTGGATCTGCAGGTATGCTTGGAACCGTTGTTGTCACAGTGGATGAGCCCATAATCATAAAGAGATTTTGCCTGTTAAATTCAAGGCATACCGGGAAATAGAAAAGCTGCTGGACATTTATATAAAACACCAGCATGAATCCATTTGTGCTGGAAGTGACTTTGGAGGATAAAGATATTCTTTTTTACTTGATCTGTTGATATCATTGTTGAATTAATGACTAAATCAGATATTTATATTTGTTACTGTTTGGTCCAGATATTTTGAAGTAGACAACAATATCAAGGTGATATACTTATTTTTTGTGACTGTAGGCAAGTTCATTTCTAGAGAATTATTTTGCAATTAAATTTTTGTTTAAAAGTTTTTTTTTAATTCCTTCCCCAATTAAAAATGTTTTTTTTTTTTAAATACTAAATACAAAATAAATGCCAACTTAAAAAGTACAAGATGTCCATTCCTCTTGTCTGAACAGTTTTTGCCTTTATTGAAGGGATGACACAGAGTTCTCACACAGAGGAATTGTGCTCATTGTGTTCAAATTCAATGTTTCTTTCTGTCTTCCATTTACTCTTCACACACTTAGACAATTCACACACCTATTACACTGTAGGTATAAATGAATCTGGGGAATTCCCAGCAAAATAAACCATTCTGCTACTACAACTCCAGTGGTGTCTCACTACAATAAAGCAGCAGTAAAATATAAGCAGTCTTAAGAGTTGCACTTTAAATACAGTTTACATAAATTTAATGACTTTACAGCTCTCAATAGTACAAGAAATTACAGCTTTAATAAATCTGAAACCATATCATTTGCTGAGGACCATGCCATTGTGCCCAAGGTTCTGGTTAACAGTACTCCGTCTTACAATGTAGCTGCTTGGGTTGTCATGGTAAACTGGTAATATCTGCTAAATTAACACTGCTTAGCTAGTCAAAGTGAAAACCAAGATGCTCTCTGTGGGCTGGGGTTGTAGCACAAACTTAAATTAATTGTTTATTGTGAAGAATAGCTGCTCAAATTATGACAAACCTTATACCCACATACACCCACATAGTTAGTCATTCCCTCATCATCAATCATCAATGGAAGACACTCTTAGTACTGCTGACCACTGCGTTAATGGCAGTGCCAATAGAGGGCAGATCACACAAATCAGTCACCAGATTAATCACTTGCTATGTATATACTATTAGTCAACAATATTTTTTTTATGTTTAATCTAAGCTTTACATACCTCAGCTTAATCTAAGATATGTAAAACTGTACCAGTAAAAGTGCTATTTCAATATGAAGTGGGCAAGTCAGATGTGTTATAAAAACTCATGAAAAAACTTTATTTTGTTTCCTATTTTTAATACTACTCATCTTGGAATTTGACATTATACTGTACAGATAGAAACACAGGGACATCTCATATAATCACATGTATACAACATGGTTTTTTTTTTTATGGGATAAACCCAGTCTATGGTGTGTTTTTATCCTTCTGGTCAGGTCTGTTGTTGTGAAAACTTCATGTAATCTTTGGCTTTGTTCATTCTCTCTGCCATCCACTGATAAATTGGTCTTTCCAGCACTTTCGCAGTTTGCCTCCTACTTTTGATTGTTAACATAATCCCACGTGTAGCTTTTTAGTTACCTGTGCAGCCATTAGTGTTGCAACAATAGGTATACAAAATTAGATGATTGTTGATTGACATTTCACTCATAAAGGGGATGTTTACTTTCTTTCCTATTGAGAAAGTTAAGAAAGGGGCATGTATATATGAACTGCATTTTTATTTAGCCTTGTAATATACTTATTTGATCGCTTATATTGGCCACATGGTTGGGTTGTTACTCTTATTTGGTCAAGAATGTCCAAACGAGAGCAAGAGGGAAGTGGCAGGATCTTTATGTAACACAACAACATGCATTCACACAGCCTAACACACCTCTTCTATCTGACTCACCTTTCATTTGATGGAGTAGATGGAGAAAGCTCTTCGTTTCTGTCAGCTGTGGCAGAGGTGTGGTCTGAAACCTTTCTCTGTTAATAAACTTGGCCTTTCCTGGGTAATGACCTGCCTCTCACAGCCTGCATGACACTTGGTGATCCCTTAACCTTTCATCAGCAAGAACTTCTCTGACTCTTTCTCCTTAGAACTGCTCTATCTATCACTCCATCTCATGACTATTCACTTTCAGCCTGCTCAGTCTTTTATTTGTCCCAGCTTTTATTGTTTAATGCCGTCACTGGCGCCGAAGTCTTGAAATGGTTTCAGGGCTAGTCATCTGAAAACATTTCTACACTGAATTCAAGGTCTTCGAGTTGTAATTCTCCACTGAGACATTGATGGATTTATTGAACTAAGGTGTGACAGAGTTTGACGGGAAGAAAATGTCACGGTTGATTGAAATAACGCCTTTGTTCCCAGATACTCGCTCAGTGTGTCAGACTTGGTGGCAGAGACTTCACACTGAACTGTTGAAGTCTTGTGCCTGCATGTCTGCAATATTAACTTCCACAAAAGGTATAAATAAAAAAGAAAACAACTGACAGGAGATATTGCTAGTATACAAACAGTGTAGACTAATATAATCCCAAACAGCAAACTACTGTAGCCAACACCTGTGTTTCAGAATTTTCAGACAGACATATACACACACAAAAAAAATCCTTTGTTACCATCACAGGTACACATTTTTCCTGATTTTTAGAATATCTATACGCAAGTCAAGTCTTTCAGCATCACAGTCAGCCTTTGCTGTAATATAAATAGAAAATTGGTTTCCAAGCATCTTAATAACAGATTAAATGTTTGCATCCTTTATCCAGACAAACTGTCGGCTTCTCAACTCATTTTTTTTTTTTTAAATCACTGAAAATCGTTTCTCTTTGAGTTTGCTTCTGCTGATGTCAGCATGTTAGCTTTTTTTGCTTTGTGAGGAAATGATAGGATTAATGTAACTGGAACATCATTGGATTCTTAGTGAATTATGTAGGAAACGTACTGCAAAAACACCACAGCCTGTTTGTCAAGAAATCCCAGTTTCAATTTGTAGTTACTTTGTTTTCCAAGTAAATCCAAGTATATTTGCCCTGTAACCAGTAATCACAGTCCACAACTGTTTCTAATATAGCTGGCAAGTGGCTGGGATATATTTTGAATATAAATGTTGTGTTGTTGAAAACAAAATGATAAGAATTTGTATATTGGTGTCATTGTTTTTAACATTAAAAAAATGTCACAAAAACAGATACAATTGACATTTTATTGATTTTTATGCTTTTGCTTCTTAGGTTTGGTATATTTCTAGTTTAAAAGCTTACAAAATGTTCATTTAAGCTAATTTATTTCAGTCCCCTTTGGACTTGTGTCTAGTATGATGTCCAGTCATCATTATTGAGAAAACAAAAAAACACTTCAAATTTCCTTGTCTATGACAGAGTACATTTAATAAAAGTGTCTGCTTTCTAGTGGCTAAGAATCTCTCATATAACACTGATTTGTCTTATTTATTTTTTTAAAAATGAATATGCATGAACGTGTTTCATTTCACTGATTGCAGCCAGAGAGCAGTTTAAGAAGAGGGGAGAAAAAAAAAGCCCAGAGATTGAAATGAGACACTAGGCACTTTGGTAAATGTTGCCCTATCATCTCAGGTGGTGTAGCATATCAGTAGAGGTATCGGTGCAAATTAACTGATTCATTTTATCTTCAGTGCTCGCAAGTGCAAGTGTTTTGCTCGCATTTGGGAATAAATTTAATGTGTGCAAACAAATACTCGACTTAAAAGTATTAAAAAAAAATTAAACTCCACCAGTCTTTCTCTCTCTCTTTTTAAAAAAAAGAAATGGTTAAAAACACAAAAACAATTTGCCGATCATTTGTGTCATAAGTTTCCCCTTTATATATGTCAGCCTTCAAACTCATACACATATTTGGAGACAGCAAATACACAGGATTGTGGCATAGACAGTGAATCCAAGTAAGGAATGCAGGTGAACATAAAGATATTGTTTTGCTGGGGTAAAAAAACAACCTCAGGCTGTGTAAAAATGAGAGCCTTTGTAAGTAAAAAAGCCTTAAAAAGAGTTATTTATCACAACACCTGTTCAAGCATCAACCTGTAGAAAAGTGATTTTTCTTTTCTTCAACCAGTCATATTGTTACGCCCCTAGTCTAGGCGGGTAGGGACGCACATAAGGTTGGAGGAGAGAGAGACCAAATCCCCGCCCTGGTTCCCAAGCCAAACATCCAAACCAGTTGTAAGTAAAAAAAGTGATTTTATTTAAGGACAAGAAGCATAGCTCCGGGGTGAGCCCAGGCCAAAATAATAAACAAAACCAACTAAGTCCCACCAGAAAAGACTAACTAAACCCTAAGAAAGAAAAAAGAACAAACAAATGACAGAGCTATCCCTCGCTCCCTGACCAAGAAAACAGGAGAAAACGATTCCAAAAGAAAAGGCAGCTCACCCCTTCCGCTTCAGCCCACGAGTGCCTAAGCTTACAATTCACACTCCCACAAATACACAAGATAAACGCAGGCTGGGAAAACCAGGGTCAGGACTGCGACGGCTGTCAGGCTACTCGCTCGTTCCACACTCTCTCTCTCTCTCTCTGGAGCTGTCAGAGCGGCTTTTTGAATGTGGTCACCTGTTCCATGGTCCAATCAGCTCACTACTCTTCATTAGGGGAGGTACCTGTAGAGAGTCTTAAGCACAGTAAAGAGACACAGAACAAACAGCCCACACAGTGTTCTTATGGCCACAGCCGTAACACCCCCCTTCCCAAAATCAAAGACATCTCCTTTGTAGATGTTTTGGACAGTCATGTTTAAGGGAAAACACGGGATAGGGCATCCGCTAACACATTCTCTGTGCCCTTTTTATGACGGATTTCCAAATTGAAGTCCTGCACCAGGAGGGACCACCTCATCAGCCTTTGGTTCGAGTTCCGCATCCGCATTAGGAATACCAAGGGATTGTGGTCGGTATAAACAATCACAGGCGAGGGACTGCCACCGACATACACCTCGAAATGCTGCAATGCAAACAGCAGAGAGAGGGCCTCTTTCTCAATCGTGCTGTACCCTCGCTGATGGACATTGAATTTCTTTGAGAAATAGCCGATTGGGTGATCCACACCATGATGGTCTTCCTGCAGCAATACGGCACCTGCCCCGTTTGCACTGGCGTCCACTTCCAACTTAAAAGGGCGTGCAAAATCAGGGGCGGCCAGCACTGGCGCACTGCACAGGAGAGTCTTAACAGCCCGGAACGCACTCTGACACGCAGAGGTCCACACAAAAGGTCTCAACACACTAGTGAGGCTAGTGAGAGGTGCGACCACGTCCGCGAAGTTTTGACAGAAACTCCGGTAGTAGCCCACCATGCCGAGGAAACGGCGAAGCTCACGCCTAGTCTGAGGGGCAGGAAAATCCAGTATGGCCTGGATTTTGGCCGAGATAGGGCGCACTTGCCCCTGACCCACCTGCTTTCCTAAGTACGTTACCATGGCTTTACCAAAATCACACTTGGCGAGGTTGAGGGTGAGGGATGCCCTTTCCAAGCGATGGAACACATCAGTGAGTGTCTCCATATGCTCTGACCAGGTGTCTGAATAGACGACAATGTCATCCAAATACACTTCACACTTGCAGACGCTGCCCAGCACGATATTCATGAGCCGTTGAAATGTGGCGGGAGCGTTGCGCAACCCGAAAGGCATGACAGTGTACTGGAGAAAATGGTCAGGAGTAACAAAAGCAGAGATTTCGGCCGCACGTGATGTTAGGGGAACTTGCCAATAGCCCTTTAACAAGTCCAGCTTGGTAACGAAGGTCGCAGAACCGACCCTATCAACACAATCCTCCATTCTGGGCAGAGGATAGGAGTCAGGCTTGGTCACACTGTTCACCTTCCGAAAATCTGTACAAAACCGTGGGGTCTTATCCGCTTTAGGCACTAGGAGACATGGGGAACTCCACACACTAGAGCTAGGGACAGCAAGACAATTCTCCAACAGATAAGAGACTTCTGTCTGGAAAAGAGCACGCTTAGTGGGATTCACCCGGTAGGCATGCTGTTTGATTGGAGGATGGTCCCCCACATCGATATCATGCTCCAACACGGTGGTACAGGATGGAGTGTCCGAGAAAAGATTAGGATGATTTTCAATCAACCGACACACGTCATTTCGGACATCATCGTCTACCCCAGTTAAATGTGACCTTAAATCACGTAGGATTTCAGAATTCCTAAGTCGTGCGCAGCCCACAGCACAACCGAAAACCAAATCGTCACCTACTGGGTCATACCGAGTTTCGGAAACCGGCACCCCCACAGTCGCAACTGTTGACACACCACCAGCAAAGTAGGGCTTCATCATATTAATATGACACACACGGCACTTTTTCCTTCGCTCTGGGGTGTCGATGACATAATCCGTGTCACTCAATTTCGCCTGCACTGTATACGGACCACTGAACTTGGCCTGGAGGGAAGATCCAGGGACCGGTAAAAGTGTTAAAACTTTATCACCAACCTCAAATTTTCGCTGCACAGCCTTCACATCAAACTTCCTCTTCATCCTACCTTGTGTTGCACTGAGAGCATCCCGTGCAATTGCGCACGCTTTATGCAAACGCTCTCTGAAAGAGCTCACATAGTCTAACACATTTTCCTTAGGGGCAACAGTGTCGGACAGGAAGTTCTCCTTAAGCAATCGCAAGGGGCCACGCACTGTGTGACCGAACACCAGCTCAGCAGGGCTAAATCCTAACGACTCCTGCACACTTTCTCTCACTGCTAAAAGAAGCAGCGGCAACCCCTCATCCCACTCCTTTTGAGACTCAAGGCAAAATTTCCGCATCATCGATTTCAATGTCTGATGAAACCGCTCGAGCGCACCTTGCGACTCCGGATGATAGGCACTAGATTTCCGATGTTTAATGCCAAGTGACTGCAAAACCTGAGCAAAAATCCTAGACATGAAATTAGAGCCTTGGTCAGTTTGAACAGCTTTTGGTAAACCAAAAATAGAGAAAAAGTTCACCAATGCCTTAACAACTGGTTTAACCTTAAGGGTGCGCAACGGAATTGCCTCGGGAAAACGGGTAGCAACACACATCAGAGTCAAGAGGTACTGGTGACCCGATTTTGTTTTAGGGAGCGGACCAACGCAGTCGATGAGGATGTGTTCAAAAGGTTCCCCTAAAACTGGAATAGGGTGTAATGGAGCGGGTGGAATGACTTGGTTAGGCTTACCACTAATCTGACAGGTGTGACAAGAACGACAATACTGAGCAACGTCATTCTTCAATCCTGGCCAAAAGAAATGACACAGAATGCGGTGATAGGTTTTCCTAATACCTAAATGTCCAGAAAAACTGTCATGGGCAAGACCAAGAACTTTGGGTCGGTACTGTTGAGGCACCAGAACCTGTTTAAACACATTCCAACCCAAATCACCAGCTGTAGGCGGATACCAAGTACGCATCAACACGTCATCCTCGACACTATAAACACGAGGGTACTGGTCGCTAGAGTTGGCCGCGGAAAAACAACTCACAAGAGTTGGGTCACTCTGCTGTGCCGAAACCAACTCCTTTTTGTTGATTTCCAAAGACAGTTGAGGTGTCACTGATGGGCTAATAGGCAGCATCGCCTCAGAGTCGCCCGTCAGTGGAACACGGGTTTCAGATTCAGACTCCGGACCACCACCAGCACAGAGAAAAGAATCAGATAAATCCACGTCACCGTACTTGCGCCTATGCGCACGAGTTACCGCGCAAGCAGGAAAAACAGAGGAGGAATGCTCCTCAGCGACAGGGTTAGGTAATGAAATATCAGGCACCGGTATCTCAACCACTCTCGGGGTAGAAAACACTTTTCCGTTAGCCAAATCATTCCCCAGAATCATCGCAACTCCGGGCACTGGCAACTGGTCGCGCACGCCAACCGGTACCGAACCCGAAACGAGCGGCGATTGAAGAAACACATTGTGCAATGGCACACGTAGTACATCCATTTTTACACCCCAGACAAGAGCATCCGAACCACAAAAAGAGTCATCAGAAAAAGGTAGAATACCCTTCAAAATAAGAGTCTGCGCGGCCCCAGTGTCACGCAGAATCATGATCGGCACCCGATCCTCCTCTTTTTCATTCAACGAAACAAACCCCTCCGACACAAAAGGGCGGTAGCTCTCATCAAAGCCTTCACTTCCCACTCCATTGCTAGGTGAAGTGGAAGCTGACATAGAACGAACGAAACCCACACTTTTCGGCTTCCTCACCGTGTTGGCCTGCTCCCTGCGCTGTAGTGATGGGCAAGCAGCAACGAGGTGCCCGATTTCATGACAATAAAAACATTTGCGATCTGACATAGGAATAGCAGCAGAACGTGTCTGGCGCTTAGGGGAAACCCTATAACTTCTGACAGGACGAGGTGAGGAAGTGTACTCACGGCGCTCTGTCGAAAGTGCAGCACGATGAGTTAACACAAACTCGTCGGCAAGGACCGCGGCTTTAGACAGTAACCCCACCTTCTGCTCGTTAAGATACACGACAATGTTTTCAGGGAGACATGTCTTGAACTCTTCCAGCAGGATCAACTCCTTTAGCTGAGTAAAGTCCTCCGCGTGACTGGCAGCCACCCACTTGTCAAATAAGACAGTTTTCTCACGTGCAAATTCCACAAACGTTTGACTATCAAACTTGCGACAGGCACGAAACTTCTGTCGATACGCCTCTGGGACAAGTTCATAAGCCCGCAAAATAGTGGATTTGACAACCTCATAATCCAAGCTGTCCGCAATAGAAAGACTCGCACAGACCTCCTGCGCTCTTCCCATTAATTTGCATTGCAGCAACAGACTCCAGACGTCCTTTGGCCATTTTAAAGTGGTTGCGATGCGCTCAAAAGCAGTGAAATATGAGTCAACCTCTCCTTCCCTAAAAGGAGGTACCAAAACAACCTGTTTGCTAGCGTTAAACTGGTCTATGGTGGGAGTGTCGGGGAGTGTACTTACAGGAACGGGAGCAGCGTCACTCGCTCGAGAACGATCAAGCTCCATAGCTCGAATGCGGAGATGCATGAGCTCGACTTCCTTAGCCTCAGCCGCCAACTCCACCTCCTTCAAGCGAAGGGCAAGCCTGAGATCCTCCGTCACCAAACCCGCCCCAACCTGGCCAGCCGGGTCAAATACAGGAGACTGAATGGCGACAGGAGCTTCCGCCCCCGACGGCATCCGCCCCTTGGAAGGCTTCGGGACGGCCCCAGCAGCTTCCGCCCCCACTGCCGTCTCCAAACTCCCAGACCCACTCGGCGAGGTTTTCTGCCCCCCAAACACTCCCCTGTCCACCAGTCTCTCCACCAAACAGTGTTTAATTTCCGCCTTCTTAGCATTCAACGGAACATCCACCCTGAATAAGTTAGCCACTACCAACAAATCTGCTTTTGTGCACCGCTCCAACTTTTCAATGGAGGGACGTTGCGCAAAATCATCCATGTCAAACGACATCACGAGCAAAGCGAAAAAGGAAAACACAACACCGCAGACACCCAACCGCATCCGCGCACTCCAGAGCCGCAAAACTCGCGCACGACGTTTCCCCCCCACCACAAACGCAAAAAGGAAACGAACCAATCACACGAACGAAAAGGGACGAGCCCCCATTTATGTTACGCCCCTAGTCTAGGCGGGTAGGGACGCACATAAGGTTGGAGGAGAGAGAGACCAAATCCCCGCCCTGGTTCCCAAGCCAAACATCCAAACCAGTTGTAAGTAAAAAAAGTGATTTTATTTAAGGACAAGAAGCATAGCTCCGGGGTGAGCCCAGGCCAAAATAATAAACAAAACCAACTAAGTCCCACCAGAAAAGACTAACTAAACCCTAAGAAAGAAAAAAGAACAAACAAATGACAGAGCTATCCCTCGCTCCCTGACCAAGAAAACAGGAGAAAACGATTCCAAAAGAAAAGGCAGCTCACCCCTTCCGCTTCAGCCCACGAGTGCCTAAGCTTACAATTCACACTCCCACAAATACACAAGATAAACGCAGGCTGGGAAAACCAGGGTCAGGACTGCGACGGCTGTCAGGCTACTCGCTCGTTCCACACTCTCTCTCTCTCTCTCTGGAGCTGTCAGAGCGGCTTTTTGAATGTGGTCACCTGTTCCATGGTCCAATCAGCTCACTACTCTTCATTAGGGGAGGTACCTGTAGAGAGTCTTAAGCACAGTAAAGAGACACAGAACAAACAGCCCACACAGTGTTCTTATGGCCACAGCCGTAACACATATCCACCCACCTTGTGGGGGAAAAAAAAAGAAACGATCTAGTAGCAGGCCTTGAGCTGCAGAGACAGACCTGGGGTTATTGGTTTGGACTATATTTCCAACAACCTGTCACCCACAAAAATAAACCAAGAGCACTACTGTGGAGAGAGGACAAATCCTATGAAATGTCACTGTTTGCTGTCAGTGGAGCACTCTGAACCAGAAGCAGCAGCTATGTATAGCTGTACAGTTGAGAAAGTATCAAATAACATCTTGTCATCCCTCTAATGCAAGCATGTAACTTTTCTATTTGTTTTCTTTCTCCGGTCTCTCTCCAGTTGCTTTGCAGCTTCCAGAGGGCCTGCAAATGTTTGCCTGCATCATCAGTGACATCATTGAACGGTAAGCCACATTTAAAAAAAAAATTTAAAAAAATGATTTCATACTTGCTTGAAAGATAATTTCAATCTCAGACTTCCCACCCATGTGTTGTGTTGTGGTTTTAAAAGCCATTCTAACTTTGCACTGTTATAATTTGCACTTGTTTGCCCCATGCAACTAATTTCTGTGTTCACCTTTCTGTCAGATTTGAGAACAAATTTAGATGGATTTGTTTGGAAAGCTGCAGTTAGCTTATTTAAAGCCTAAAGTTAGCTCAATAGGTTTTGGGGAATAAATACCTAAATTGTGCTTCGATAAACCATCACAGTGGACTTGAAATGAATAATCAAGATGGTGGAATTTCAGTTAGCCATTGCTTTTTTTTTTGTCTATAATTTGTCCTATTTCGTAGATGGTAGACCATATAAACATGACTATATTGTAGTTTATGTGGTGGAGAAAGGTCAAAGTCTCCACTTCAGTCATATCGTGTTTGATCCAGAGGCAAAACAACAAGTGTCGTTGTCAAAGTACTTATGCACCAGTGTGTAGATGTTCACACTCTGTTTTGTGTGATTCCTCTACATCAAAGTTTTAGAATGCAAAGTTAGCACAGCATCGAGGTCCACTGTAACCACTTCATAAGAAAATATCCATACATTCTCTTCCACTTACAGCTGGTGTAGAAACCAGCATCATGTCCACTTGGTATTGGAGAGCAACAGCCTTATCATAATTCCCCACCTTTGACTCAATCAGAGATTCTAAGGCATTACTCAGGTTTAGGACAGAGCAGATAACAGCCTCCCTTGCTCATAGCCCACAGCGGAGGAGGGAAGCGATATTATTCTTGTTAATTACAGTGCGTTTCAGCCTGCATATTCCCTATTACACACCAGCACTCAATCACACAGACACCACAACTTTTTTTCCCCCCTCCATCCCACAGTGAGCAGTGCTTAAGCAATAATGTCCACTAGACCTAATAGTTTGTCTTTGAAGCTACCCTGTGGTTTACCCTGCTCTCTGCTAAATAAAATTGGTTATTCAATGTTTAGGAAAACACAAATCATAAAGCACACTCAAGTGAGAGCACTGCTTTGGAATTTGTTAGTATAAGTGTCTTCTTTAAGAAAATGACTGTTATGATTAAACACTCGGAGTGGATTCCTTTCATATGTGTTTAGCCAGTGGCAGCTTCATTATGTTATGGGCAAGATAAAGAAGAGTTGTAGGATTTACCATAAATTTTTCAGGCAGGGTGCACCATTATTATGGTTTTCACAATTAGACATACTTTATATTATTATTGCAAAAAACTCTTTGCTAAAATGTGTTTCTGCTTTACGTCGTTTCCATTTTCTGTTCTGACACCATCATTTTTGTTCATCATTTCTCCTGCTGTATCATTCTCCCTCTATCCAGACTCCGGCTTTATCTTTCTGTCATTCTCTTTACAGACATTTCTTACTTTTTTATCACAAGAAAGATGATAGTGAAGTTTTGATGATAGGATCTGATCTTATCAGTCGTATTGCTATCAGACTGAGAGCTGCTACTGTGTGCTTCATGAAATTTAAACCACACAGCTATATAGTCCAGTTATATGTTCAAGTTATGACTGTTCATCATAAATCTACCAAATCGGCCACATCTCTTCTAATGAGAGCAATTAGAAGACACTAATTGCTTTTCTCGCTGTCTTCTACCTCGTTCTCTATCTCTTGTGTCTGTGTATTTTTCACCCCCTCCTCACCATCCACATTTGTCTTCCAGGCTGCAGAGTACAACATGGTTCTCACGGTTTTCCTTCATTAGGTTCTGCGCTATAGTTTCCCTGCCTCCAGAGACTTTTTCTTCTATCTCTGCTGTCTTAGTAGGAATTTCAGCTCCATACTTTCCAGAATTAACAGATGGGTTCTTTGATTACTGGATGAACATCAGAGCCTGTTCAAAGTACTGAGTATCTGCCATCTTTCCAACAGATTGACAAGTTGACAAGTATCATTTGAGTGCATCGACTTATTTTGACATAGTCTTCTCTGCAAAATCTTAAAAAAAAAAAAACGCTCTCAACGATGCTCATCCATGTTGGTCACAAGGAGCCCAAAAATGCGATTTTGTCTTAGGTTTCAACGTTATTGCAGTTTGACTTCTATTTTTTTTGGCCATTATTTGTAGTGGTCAGGTACTACAAGTCTACAAATTCCTCTGGTGCACATGCCGGACATGCCGTTAATGTCACATTGCAATGAGTTTACATTTACATTTCACATTTCTTCTTCTGTTAGGTAGAGTAAATATGATGGATATCTTCATATTTACAAAACTCGGGTTAAATGTTCGCTTATGTTGAGAATGATGACCAGAATTCATAAAAAGTTGTGAAGAATAGGTACTGTTTTGTTTTGTTTTGTTTTTTTAACTCTGACTTTTTTAATATCTCATCTCACCCTGAGAGGCAGGGCTTAGCTTTGGCTGACTCATAAGTACAGAGTCACCATGAATCTGTCAGTTTTTCTATGTCTAAATAGGAAACTGGTGATTCCCAGAAGTCATTTAATAGCACACAAGAAGTCCACTTCCCTATATAGCGATATCCTGATCTGGCTGACTGAGAATCTTCTTAGACATACTTTGTTTTAATTATGTGATAGCCACAAGGCTTTTTGGATCAAACAATTAATCTAGGAACCGTCATCTGGGGGCTCCTTAGGGTATAATCTTTGATCCTGGTGTGTCGATACTCTGTATAGTAATTGGAGCATTTGTAAGGTGGCCATGGTTTAACTCTTTTTTACTGCTGCAACAACCTTGTGCCCAGCAATTACGTACAGTCACGATAAAGGTCTTAAAATTGCAATATAACCTGAAATCCCTCTATAGCAATTACAATTCGGGACAAATGTTTTATTGATCGGAATTCTGCAAATCACCATAAGCATCCTAAGATGAATCTAGGACAAAATTAGATGAATGACAAGAACCTTTAGAAGTTTGCACAGCTTGCAGCTGACCTCATGTCACACAGCTTATGCTAAAGGCTACCAGAGGTCTCACAGGGCAGCTTTGCCATCACCATCACTATCACCCCTGTACTCGTGAGACGGGGCTGAGGTCCATATGAAAATGGGGATGAAAGGCCTAAGCTGCCCTCAGAGTAAGAAGCTTCAGCTGGATGGACTGCTAAGTCTTAATGAGGACAAGCTGCTCTGAATTATGGCCATTCCCATGGCACAGTTAATAGACTTCGGCCAAAACTGTATTAATGCATACTTTTAGCTTGCCCCACTGTGACTGTAAAAGAGTAGCATGACAATTCATAGATGGATGGATGGATGGATAGATAGACACAGCACCACAGACTACAGTGTCTAAAACACCTTAAAAATATTGCTATATTACATGTTTCTGAATGGTTCAAAAGAATTAAAGCCCAACAGTCAACAAATCAGAGACAATAGTGAATGAATAGAACTTAGATGAGATCTGTACCTAGAAATGTTAATGAATGAATGACTCACTGCTCTCTGATAGAGTTAACAGATCAGCCAGTCTCATATGTACCATGAACAGTGGTGTAATTTCCACTGGGGATTGGTGGGCATATCCGTCTTAATGTTCAGAATGGTATTTTTGTCCCTCCTCCAACGTTTAGAGTTTCCGTTTGGCTCTAGTATTAAAATCTATTTAAACATTATCCTCTTACTGTCCAGCTGCCAAAATGATACTCTGAGTGGTTAATGTGACTCATGCAAGTCACCTTCATTGTTATTATGCACTCGAGGAAATTAACCTTTCCTTGAGTACCAAGTCATTTGTGAACTTTAACTGCCCTAGGTTTCACCTAAGGCATTATACAAGGTGAGATAGACTATATATTGGCACATTGTCTTTGGCGTAGGATCTTGGAGTTGTAATCAACCTAAGAGGAAACCAGCTTGTACTATTCAGGGCTGAAAACTGTTGTTCCCTCATGTGCATTTTGTAATGTAATTTATTCAGAACATCTTAAAAGGTGGTGTTAGAAAATTAAAAGGTCTTTGTACATATACAGATATTATTTATATTAGTTATTTGCTAATATATTGATATTGACATGTATGATGACCAATAAATGAAAATATTAAAAATAAAGAAGAGATCTTAGAAACACCCTTCAGCTATGTTACAAGTACTGATATTGCATAGTTTGTTCACTATAGGGCAGTCTGCATACCTGTTGGCAGCGTGTATTTGGAACGTCACCAACACAACAACCAGTGGAGCAGAGCATAAACGAGTAATTAACAACTCATTGTGACCTTAAAACACATAACTTTTAAACCACATTGGAATATTATCTCAGTAAGGACTCATAAATGACTTCACATGACAAATATTAGGGAAGTCTGTTTTAAAGTTTTGTGTGTCTGAAAGAAAAGAAAATATGGGCTTATATATTAGATTTTTAAATCATTATATACAGGGAGTGCAGAATTATTAGGCAAATGAGTATTTTGTCCACATCATCCTCTTCATGCATGTTGTCTTACTCCAAGCTGTATAGCCTACTAAAGCCTACTACCAATTAAGCATATTAGGTGATGTGCATCTCTGTAATGAGAAGGGGTGTGGTCTAATGACATCAACACCCTATATCAGGTGTGCATAATTATTAGGCAACGTCCTTTCCTTTGGCAAAATGGGTCAAAAGAAGGACTTGACAGGCTTAGAAAAGTCTAAAATAGTGAGATATCTTGCAGAGGGATGCAGCAGTCTCAAAATTGCAAAGCTTCTGAAGCGTGATCATCGAACAATCAAGCGTTTCATTCAAAATAGTCAACAGGGTCGCAAGAAGCGTGTGGAAAAACCAAGGCGCCAAATAACTGCCCATGAACTGAGAAAAGTCAAGCGTGCAGCTGCCAAGATGCCACTTGCCACCAGTTTGGCCATATTTCAGAGCTGCAACATCACTGGAGTGCCCAAAAGCACAAGGTGTGCAATACTCAGAGACATGGCCAAGGTAAGAAAGGCTGAAAGACGACCACCACTGAACAAGACAAACAAGCTGAAACGTCAAGACTGGGCCAAGAAATATCTCAAGACTGGTTTTTCTAAGGTTTTATGGACTGATGAAATGAGAGTGAGTCTTGATGGGCCAGATGGATGGGCCCGTGGCTGGGTTGGTAAAGGGCAGAGAGCTCCAGCCCGACTCAGACGCCAGCAAGGTGGAGGTGGAGTACTGGTTTGGGCTGGTATCATCAAAGATGAGCTTGCGGGGCCTTTTTCGGGTTGAGGATGGAGTCAAGCTCAACTCCCAGTCCTACTGCCAGTTTCTGGAAGACACCTTCTTCCAGCAGTGGTACAGGAAGAAGTCTGCATCCTTCAAGAAAAACATGATTTTCATGTAGGACAATGCTCCATCACATGCGTCCAAGTACTCCACAGCGTGGCTGGCAAGAAAGGGTATAAAAGAAGAAAAACTAATGACATGGCCACCTTGTTCACCTGATCTGAACCCCATTGAGAACCTGTGGTCCATCATCAAATGTGAGATTTACAAGGAGGGAAAACAGTACACCTCTCTGAACAGTGTGTGGGAGGCTGTGGTTGCTGCTGCACGCAATATTGATGGTGAACAGATCAAAACACTGACAGGATCCATGGATGGCAGGCTTTTGAGTGTCCTTGCAAAGAAAGGTGGCTATATTGGTCGCTGATTTGTTTTTGTTTTGTTTTTTAATGTCAGAAATGTATATTTGTGAATGTGGAGATGTTATATTGGTTTCACTGGTAAAAATAAATAATTGAAATGGGTATATATTTGTTTTTTGTTAAGTTGCCTAATAATTATGCACAGTAATAGTCACCTGCACACACAGATATCCCCCTAAAATAGCTAAAACTAAAAACAAACTAAAAACTACTTCCAACAACATTCAGCTTTGATATTAATGAGTTTTTTTGGGTTCATTGAGAACATGGTTGTTGTTCAATAATAAAATTATTCCTCAAAAATACAACTTGCCTAATAATTCTGCACTCCCTGTATTGTCATTAATTTAAAAAAAAAACAACCCTCTCTGTATAAATTCTGTATCAGTTAGGTTTTATTATCAGAATGCAACATTTTTTGGCCACGCTAATCCCAATCATATGTTGACTTTGTTGTATCTGTAGAAAATAGAGCTCTTTAATAGTGGCCCGTTGTAGTTTCCTACAACACTCTGCAAATGTTGACATAGCTATGTGAATTCACAGATGCGAAGTGAGCAAAGAAAAGCTTTCAAAGCAAAAGAGAGACTTGTTTAGAGGCAGCAGTGAAGTATGTCCTGTCACAGTTCAATGCGTTTTTTTTGCCTTTGACGGTATGCCAGCTGTCTCGTTCTAGGTTTTAAACATACTTTCATGAACTTAAAACACTATTTACTTCAGCTGCTTTTCTGACAGTGTATGACTATAAAGAGACAAGGAAAAAGCATGTGTATCTCCTATACATGGAATTTACACACAGCTTCTGTTGTTAACAGCTGAAATGAAAAATGAAACATTCAGTTTTTTGTGTCTGAACACAAGGTTCTTATACTATATATTAATCGCAAAATATAAAATAGAACAATTCAAACACATCCATTATATAATTTTGTTTGTGCCTAATTTGTAAAAAGGTCTTCCGATAAAGCAGTATTTAAGTGTGTGCTTCAATCTGATGAAATAATGAACAATTCTATTATTTTTTGTATCCAACAAACATTTGATTTTTATTAATATTCATTCAATTCATTGATATTAATTGAATTAAACTAGGGGTGGGTTTTGATAATCGATTTATCGATTAAAATCGATTCTGGCTTGAATAACGTGATATCGATTCATTAAAATCCTGAATCGATTTTTTAATATTAATTTATTTTGCCCGAAACACCAGAATCTCAGGTTAAACCTCACAAAATTTCAAGAACCACCAAACAGCTAAAACAGTAAATGAGAGAAGGTACACAGATTCTGCACAAAGATGTAAACACAAAGCGCGACCCGCCGATGGATCAGAATCAGTGAGATGTCGCCTTTCTCACCTGATGGCATGGACACGGTCGGGGCTGAAAGCAGACAGCTCGCTGATTCTGATGTTTCGGTGGGTCCGAGCTTTGTGTTTACGCCTTTTTTGCGCTGGTTCTAAAGCTGTTAGTTTTATCTCTCTCCAAACATTATTGACCGAACCAGCTGCGAAAGAAGATCCAAACTACGCTTCACAAAAACATCGTCATGAATTCACTCTGACTTTTGCTGTTTTGTTTCCACCACACTTCATGCACAGGTCTCTCTCTCTCTTTTGCCACTCTACAATAGTAGGAGTGGCAAAATCTACAGTTTGGTACATCATGAGAAAGAAAGAGAGTGGTGGTGAACTCAGCAATCCAAAAAGACCTGGATGCCTAAGAAGACAACAGTGGTGGGTTATTGCAGAATCGTTTTCATGGTGAAGAGAAACCCATTGACAACAGCCAAGCAAGTGAAAAACACTCTGCAGGAGGGAGGTGTATTGAAGTCGTTCCACCACTTGACCTCCGTCAGACTCTCAGCCAGGTTCACCATAGCACTCCTTTTATTGTGGTTACATGAATATGCATAGGGTCATTAACATATGACGTCTACATACAAACAAAGAGTACCGTGTGTGTGTGTGTGTGTGTGTGTGTGTGTGTGTGTGTGTGTGTTTGTGTGTGGTCCTGCTGATCAAAGGGTCATATAACATGAAAGCACAAAAGGGTACATCCTTGGTCAGGAAGAGGGTAGTCTCCCCCTCACCCTAGATGGTTCACCCTAGATAACACGGTGAGGAAGTCCAGCAGTTCATCTAAACAAAAAGCACTTAGACTAGAACAGACGTAGCTACGTTAATCCTACCATAAAACAATAAATGGCCTGTAATGGTAAATGGCCTGTATTTATATCTCTAAGCATTCTTTCTTGAGCTCTCAGCGAAGGCGGTCGCACTTTCTCCTCTCCTCCTCACCCTTATCTTCCCTGCTTCGCCTCTATGTCCTTGTCTTGTCTTGTGTGAATTTACTTTCCCTGGAACAGTCTCTCACTGTCGTTCTCTAAACCTAAAAGAGAATTATGGATTTGATCAACTGGTCTCTGAGTGCTATTGACACCCTTAACGAGAAGTCGGGGCTCGGGAGAGCCTGAGTGCCCTGGAGGGACTTTCCCTGCCGGTTACACGATGGACGGGTGGAGAACTGGAGGACCGTGTGCCTGGCGGGACTATCGATCGAGGACGCTGAAGATATCTACCTATTCGGAACCATGATAACAGGGTTCATGCTGATCGGCGTTGGCTTAGCCCTGGTTTATCAGAGAAATAAGAAAGCGGAACCGGCTGTTCAAACCCCCACAAGGCTGCCCGCTGGATTCGAAGCGACGGGACGAGGTGCGACCTCTCACAACGAACGTAATATGGTCAACACCTTGGAGACGCTTACAGCTGCTGTGAAGGCTCAAAACAACACCATTGAGCGTATGAGGGGAAACATCAGAGAGAGGCCTGCTCAAAATGAGACCCTTGAGCGACAGTTGGAAAACATCACGGAACGGATCACTGCAGTTGTGAGGTCTCAGAATCAAAAGACTGACAACACCACGGAACAGAAGTTTGATACCATCATGGGGAGGTATTCTGATTCTGATTCTGATTCTGATTTATATAGCGCTTTTACTAGTCCCTAAGGACCCCAAAGCGCTTTACATATCCAGTCATCCACCCATTCACACACACATTCACACACTGGTGATGGCAAGCTACATTGTAGCCACAGCCACCCTGGGGCGCACTGACAGAGGCAAGGTACGACCTCTCTCATGCTCCTAGAGTGCTCTCTAATGCACACAAAGTTTGCAGACTATTAAGGATCAAACCTCTATCAATCTAAAACTACTTATAAAACTCTAAGCATACATAAGTAAATATTTCTAAGCATAAATGACAATCAACAATACAAAACCTAACACTAAGACTTTGTCAAAAAACATTTTAAAAAAGCCAGCACCGTTCTGGAAAAACATCCTTTTGACAGATACAACCAAGATTAACCTCTACCAGAATGATGGCAAGAAAAAAGTATGGAGAAGGTGAGGAACGGCTCATGATCCAAAGCATTCCACATGTAAAACACGGTGGAGGCAGTGTGATGGCTTGGGCATGCATGGCTGCCAGCAGGACTGGGACACTAGTGTTTATTGATGATGTGACACAGGACAGAAGAATCCAAATGAATACTTTGGTGGTAAGAGACACTGTCTGCTCAAATCCAGCTAATTGCAGTCAAATTGTTTGGGCAGCGTTCCATAATACAGATAGACAATGATCCAGAACATACAGCCAAAGCAACCCAGGACTTTATTCAAGCAAAGAAGTGGGATATTTTTGAATGGCCAAGCCAGTCACTTGATCCTAACTCAATTGAGCAAGACTAAACTTCAGACAGAAAGGCCTACAAACAAACAACAACAACTGAAAGTTGCTGCAGAGCATTAAAAAGGAGGAAACCCATCATCTGGTGATGTCCATGAGTTCAAGACTTCAGTCTGTCATTGCCAGTAGAAGGTTTTCAACCAAGTATTAGAAATTAACATTTTAGTTTCAGTTATTTCATTTGTCCAACTTTGAGTCCCTGAAATGAAGGGATTGTGCACTTCAACTGTATCTGAGTTCTTTCATTTAAAATTCAATACAATACAATACATTTTGGTTCAATATAGAACCCAAATGAGGAAAAAGTTGTCTCTGTCCAAATATTTAGGAGTCTAACTGTATTTATTCTAGTGCTGCATTTGAAAATCTGGTTTTGGCATAGGAAGTTCTAATCCAAATTATGCATACTAGTCTTTAACCAGTGTGATTCTGCAGTGCTTCATGTAAAAAAGCCTAGAATTGCGTTATTTACATTTGAAGTAGAGCAGGGCGATATGACCAAAAATATTTATCATGATATACATTTGAAAATTTGCGACAACGATATAACTGACGATATAATTGACACTAGACAAAACACTTTACAACTCCACAACTTTATTAGTTCAAAAAAACAAAAAAACCCCAATGTATTTTCACTTAAACAAGCAGCTGCTTTTTTATGTGCATTAAAGTTATATAAAAATGTAACAGTGCAAATGCAAATTCCTCGCTGACAGTTTAACCAAAAGGCATTTCCAGTGGAAATTGGCCAACATATCCTCAGCATAACCATGTATAATATCCACAAAACTTAAAAAGAGGTTATAAACACACAATACGGTAATATTATGTTGAAGCACAGTACGTATCACTCCGCGAGGCTCCTGCCTACGATAGCCGTAATGCTCCGACAATCCATCAAGCGGTGCGGGTTTGTAGTTTAGCAAATTCGTACTAAAACATTTGACAGATTTTCGAGCGCCATGTACCACATAACCCGAATTCATACATAAGCCACACGGGATTATAAGGAGCACTGTCGATTTTCAGAAAAATCAAAGGATTAATTTTAAGCGTGCCTTATTTTCCAAAAAACACGGTAATAACAACGGCCCGCTAGCATGCGTTACCAAAAATAGTGCTTTGTTGTGTATCTGACGGACGAAAGCTAAACCAGTTCCACACCACTGAAGTTGCAGCATTTTTACAAACCAATTCTGGTTCATCCGTTTCATTCAACGATCCGCTTTCGCCCTTCTCATTCTCCGTTGCCACCATGCTTTTTTCTGCCATGTGTGTATGAAAACAAAGGCACTGCGCATGCGCGTTTTACCCATATTCTATTGTGATATTTCATTTTCTTATCGTTGGCCAACATTATACCGGTATTACTGTGAACGGTATGATATGGCCCAGCCCTAATTTGAAGTTAAATGTAGTGGACAATATCAGGATTTGCACTCTACTGATCACATGACATCATCTCCCCCTTCCCCCCATGCTGTAAAGAATGACATATAGCACAACATCTGTTAAAAACAATTGAGTGCATAATGCTTAAGAAGAAGAAAAACAGACAGGCAAAAATTAGGTCAAGGAATCAGTAAAGATAAGTGTCGTCTTACAGAAAATCTTGGCAGTAACCAAAATGTTCATTTCCAGTGGACCTGGCAGTTGCCTTAAAATGATTACCTCAGGTTCAGGTTTTTATGCAGATTGACAGAAAAAATGTTCCAGGTTTTTATAGTGCCTTTTAATGAGGTCCATATTTATAGAAACATGAGTATGAAGGAAGCGTTCCCAAAAGTGGCAAAAGAAATAAAGATAGAACGGTGACTGAGCCTACGCATTGACAAAAATGGCCAACCACGGCATTTAGTTTACAGTGATGAGTCAGGGATTTGCAGTTTGTAACAACAGTGCACCGTAATAAATGGTGTCTAACTCATAAAAAAAAGAAGAAGAAGAAGAAAGTGATGTCACAGAAAATGACTAATGCAGTGTGAATGCTAGCATGCCAATGTAAGTATTTAGCTCACAGTGACACACACACACACATCCTTCAGTTTCCTTATGTGTTTGAACATGTCAAATTTCTAAAAAGACATTGACTTAATTTATTAATTTTTTATAAACAGTATATAGATGGAATATATTTTCACATCTTACATGGATAGATTTTTCCAGATGCGTGTGTTTAAAACTTTTTTTTCAGAAAAGGTAAAGAAGTCAAAAGACAAATGTCAGGAAAAAGTGTGCACTAACAGTACTGTCTGAGCAAGAATAGGATTCAGTCAGGTCTGACCAGTTAGGGGAGCTGATGTGGTGACAGTTGGTTCTGGGATGCTCATTGTAGAGCTGTCTGCAGAAGTTGCATAAACCCATGAGATGGAAAGCACTTATCTCGTGATTCGAATGTTTTCTGTCTTTCTCCATCATGTACTAACGTAGATAACTGACAACATAGGTGTTAGATGGCTCAGGTAAGAGTTGTGACAGATGTGGTCTGTTGGTAAATCAAGGTACAGTAGGCACACAGAGCCCTGAGACATCTCTAGCTCCTTCACCATAGCTATCTTCATCCATCAGAATAGATTGCTCTACATGCTGCACAACAAGTTGAATCATTTCTGTGGGAGCAGCAGCCACAGCCCACAGCCTCCCAGGGTAAATGTCAAATCCACCATTAGGAAGGAGCCTGGTAGGAGCCTCCAACGCCTTTTTGCCCTCACATCGTCACAGTCTTCACAGCTCCCACAGCACAGCTGAGCTGTAGCATCAGATCTGGGCATAGATGAGTGAGTGAATGTGTATATGTGCCAGAACTTTTTATTTTTTTATCTGCATATTTGTCTGGTTTTGTGCATACACACACCCTGGTTGTGTTTCTGTGTGATTCAAGCTTCTGCCTGTTATTCAGCTTTATAAGATATTCAAACAGGAGATTCTCATAAATTAGCTGGCAGCTCCCCCCATAAAGACATGTGCTGTCTAATTAGCTCTCTTGCTATCTATACCTTTACTACCCGAAACATATGCTTTAACAATATCTCAGTATCCACTACCTTTCTGTACTTGTGACATCTCTGCAAAGAAAGACTTGGAATTTATAATCCTGGCGGCAAAATCTAAACCTCCTGCCCTGTACCCCTTCTTACTTTTGTATGTGAAAACAGGCATTTGGTTTGAATATTTTATGTTGTATTTGAAGAAAGCAAGCTGCAACATTACTTATCTCAAGTTTAACCCCTGGTGTATGGGGTAAGGTAAACTAGAAGACCCACACTGATGTCCATGTGATCCTTAGAGGCAAAGACACACACACACACGCACACGAAAGCCTAAAAAAACTACTGGTTCTGTCTTTTCTAACCATAATCACATCTCATCTGGTTTTGGTGCGGTGTAGGTGGCATCATGTCCTAGAGTGGAAATCCTGATAGGTGCTCACACTTACACTGTGTAATATGAGATCTTCGAAGATAGCACCTTGGAAATTGCCTTAGCTGTCATGAAAGTACAATTGATTCCATCTGCAGATAGAGCAAGAAAAGAAGTAGCCATTTTGGACTTAGACAAGACTTGATAAGCCAGATGGATGTTGGAGTGTTTATTTTTAAAATCTAACCTTTGACTGTTGAATGAAATGTGAAGATAGTAATGGGTGAGGACAGTGATGAGACCACTGGGATTATCTTAGCATGGATACTTTATACTTATAAAGTAATTATATTAGCACATTTCCCCAGTGTGTCAAAGAGATAAGCAATGCCTAGTGCTGAAGGTTACAGTCCCGCTGTTCTTTCCCCAACATAACCACTCAGACTGGCCATAATCATTCTCATTTCATATGGCGCAGTCCCAGGCAGTGCCATGTAATTGTACTCACAAAGAGCCGTGTAATATTATGCACACCCTAGAAAGAATGTATCAGAAGAATATTACACATGCTTTTAAAATGTCCTTTTACAGTAATGAAACTGACATTGCTGTGGCAGTTGAAGGGCACACAGTGGGGTTGCATAATCTGCAAACTGGGAGGAATAAAAAAACGTATAAAGATATATTTTAAAGTTTTGTGGGATCAACTTAGTATTTCAAATCCCCATTAAATGAACATAGACTGGTCAGGTGGACACAATGTCTGGCATATTTTTCTATTTGCTATAGAAAAGTAGTAGCTCAATTTTGTTTCCTATTTTCAAATTAAAAAATTGACATGCATTCCATCCATCGCCCACTTATCTAAAGTGAGGTTGTGATTAGGGGTGGGTTTTTATAATCGATTTATCGATTAAAATAGATTCTGGCTTGGATAACGTAAAATCGATTCATTAAAATCCTGAATCGATTTTTTAATATTAATTTATTTTGCCCGAAATGCCAGAATCTCAGGTGAAAGATCACAAAATTTCAACAACCACCAAACAGCTAAGACAGTAAATGAGAGCAGGTACATGGCTTCTGCACAAAGACGTAAACACACAGCGCGGACCCGTGGATCAGAATCAGTGAGATGTCGCCTTTCTCAGCTGACGGTCGGGGCTGAAAGCCGACAGCTCGCTGATTCTGATCCGCGGGTCCGCGCTGTGTGTTTACGCCCTTTTTGCGCTGATCATATGGCTGTTAGTTTTATCTCTCTCCAAACAATATTGACTGAACCAGCAGCAAAAGAAGATCCAAACTACGCTTCACATAAACATCGTCATGAATTCCCTCTGACTTTTGCTGACTTTTCAGGATAAAAATCACACTTCATGCACAGCTCTCTCTCTCTCTCTTTTCTGCATTATTCGCTTGCTTGTTACGCACAAGTCTATCGTTGTTTACAGCGCTGTCGGCCGACGTTTTTTTTTCCCTTTTACTTACTTCCGAAAAGTAAACCTAATTTCTGCCGTTCAATTTTGAACAAATTTAAACTTTTTAAAATTAAGCAAAATGCAAAACGCTTAGCCGTGTCTCTAATAAAACCGCTGTAACTTCAGAGGTAATGTTCATGTGTTGATTAATGGGTTTCTTTCGTTTTTGATGTACTGCAGATTATTGTTATAAAATCCCAGGCCAGGAAAATCACCTTCATGTTTTTCTGTGTTTTATCTTCAGCTACTTTGACACAAAGGCCTCTGGTGTGATGCTCACACCTTTGATAAAGTCTTGCATGTGTCAGCTTCCTTTTAATAGATACAAAAATATGTAAATGTACTGATCTGAATTATAATATTTCCGACTGTCAAAATTTCCCAGATTCAAATCGAATCGAATCGAATTAAATCGAATCATGGATCGAATCGATTCGGGACCTTGTGAATTGGAATTGAATCGATTCTAGAAATCAGTGACGATACCCAGCCCTAGTTGTGATGGCACTAGGCTAACCTGGATATTTTAGACATCCCCTTTCCCAGTCAGGCTTTCCAGTTCCTCCTGGGGAATCCTGAGGCCTTCTCAGGCCAGTTGAGATATCTGAACATAATCTCTCCAGTAGGTTCTGGGTTATACCCTGGGCTCTTTCCCAAGTTTAGCATGGCTGGAAAACCTCTAAAACGGGCCGGCAACCTTTCTGATAACGAGTGCCATCTAAAATTTCCTCAGAAGTCAGTGTGCCATATGATTACATTAACAATAAATTTAATAACGCTCTATATGAACAGTTACACACTATATAGAACAACTTTATAGAATTATATTTGTTTGCAGATGTTGGCAGCTATCAGCGAATAGTTATCAGATATTTTGGAACAAAAAAAAGACACTTTTTATCCATAACAGCAAATGAACTGTACAACAGAAAATGCAAATGCTATTTATAGTCTCCTCACAACAATGATAAGAAAAATAATCTGGGCCAATATGGCATGTTTGTTAATACAGAGATACACATGTTAATGTGATCTCTGGTCTCCCACTCCGAGTTTCCAGCATTCAGACATGTGAAAGAAAATCTGCTCACACAGATAATGTAGAGCCAAATACTGTCAATAAGGCCTGTGCAATATTCTGAAGGCAGTTAAACTTGTGAGGTAGTGATGTCCAGCAGGTGAAAAGGCAAGCTCCATGAACACGCACAGCTAGTATCAAGATGGCGCCGGTGAGGTCGGCTGCCGTCACAACTGCTCCGACCACTTTTTCTTTGTTTTTTAAGTTAGTTTTCAGCGTTTCTAAATCGGCAAAATCATCACCATTGGGTACATTAGGTATGACAGTGACACTCTTGTTTCTATTGGTGTACAATGTACTCACAATTCGAAGTTTTTAACTCCGGATCCGAGCTGGCCGAGTGAGAACTTGAGGGAGAACAAAGGGAAGCAGTGGCGGCCTAGAGGGAAGCGAGCCGGCGTCAGGAACAGGCTGAGAGCTCGTGCACACCGCACACCTCTGCCTAGCATCCTGCTTGCCAACGTCCAGTCACTGGAGAACAAGCTTGATGACCTCAGGGCCAGGATAAAGTTCCAGAGAGACATTCGGGACTGCAATCTCCTCTGCTTCACCGAGACATGGCTGAACCCAGCGGTCCACGCCATCCAGCCGGCCGAGTTCTTCTCGGTTCACCGCATGGACAGGACACGAGACTCGGGGAAGTCAAGGGGAGGCGGCGTGTGTTTAATGGTGAACAACAACTGGTGCAACAGTGCGAACGTTGTTCCTCTCACACGCTCCTGCACACCAAATCTGGAACTACTGTCCATCATGTGTCGTCCTTTTTATCTACCTTGGGAATTTACATCGGTCATTATAAGTGCCGTTTATATTCCACCACAAGCGGACACGGTCACCGCCTTATGCGAGCTGCATGAGGCACTCACACAGCACCAGACACAACACCGGGATGCTGTGCTTATTGTGACGGGGGACTTTAATAGTGCCAACCTCAAACGCGCAGCGCCGAACTTTTATCAACACATACCTGCCCCACCAGAGGTGAAAGGACACTGGACCACTGCTACACTACGGTCAAGGACGGCTACAAGGCACAATCTCGCCCTCCGTTTGGCAAATCTGATCACGCCGCCATCTTCCTCATGCCAAAATACAAACAAAGGCTGAAACAGGAAGTTCCGGTTCAGAGAAAGGTCGCGCGCTGGACGAATCAATCGGTGGCCGCGTTACAGGACGCACTCGATGACGCAGACTGGGACATGTTCAGAAACAGCTCCGATGATGATGTCAACGTGTTTACGGAAGCGGTTGTGGGATTCATCGGGAAACTAGCGGATGATACCGTGGAGACAAAGACTATCACAACGTTTCCCAACCAGAAGCCGTGGGTGGATAAAACCATCCGTGACACTCTGAGATCCCGCACCGCTGCCTACAACACGGGACTCACGACGGGGGACATGGACCCGTACAAAGCCGCGTCATATAACGTGCGGAGGGCGGTGAAAGAGGCGAAGCAGCGCTACGGGAGGAAACTAGAGTCACAACTCCAACAGAGTGACTCTAGGAGCCTGTGGCGGGGACTAAGGACAATAACGGACTATAAAGCACCAACAACCGGTATGACGAACGCGGCCGTGACTCTGGCAGACGAGCTGAACACTTTCTATGCTCGCTTCGAGGCTGCAGCTAAGGACTCCAACGATGCTAGTGCTAGCGGCGCTAACAGCTGCAGACAGGAAGATACTGCCAGCACCGGAAACGTTCTCGTCATCTCCGAGCATGAAGTAAGGAGAGCCTTCAAGAGAGTGAACACCAGGAAAGCAGCAGGACCAGACGGCATCCCAGGTCGTATCCTAAGAGACTGCGCATACCAGCTAGCTCCTGTGTTCACTGAGATATTCAACATCTCTTTATCTCAGTTGGTGATCCCCACATGCTTCAAAGAGTCCATCATTGTTCCTGTCCCGAAGAAACCCGACCCTGCTTCTCTCAATGACTACCGCCCTGTAGCCCTCACCTCAGTAGTGATGAAGTGTTTTGAACGCCTGGTCAGAGACTTCATCATTTCGTCACTACCAGACACACTGGACCCACTACAGTTCGCTTACCGTCCAAATTGTTCCACAGACGATGCCATCTCTCATCTCCTCCACACATCACTCACTCACTTGGACACTAGAAGGGGGAATTATGTTAAAATGCTCTTCATAGACTTCAGCTCTGCATTTAACACCATAATTCCCTCCACACTCACCACCAAGCTGGAGCATCTGGGACTCAGCTCATCTATGTGTCAGTGGATCTCCAACTTCCTAACTGGCAGACCACAGGCAGTAAGGATGGGCGGACATGTCTCAGCCTCCACCACTCTCAGCACTGGAGCCCCCTAGGGGTGTGTTCTGAGCCCCTTGCTGTACTCTTTGTACACATATGACTGTGTGGCCACTACCAGCTCCACCACCATCATCAAGTTTGCTGACGACATTGTCGTGGTGGGCCTGATCTCTGATAACAACGAGACGGCCTACCTGAAGGAGATTAGGAATCTGGAGAACTGGTGCCAGAGGAACAACCTCCTTCTAAACGTCAGTAAGACAAAGGAGCTGGTAGTGGACTTCAGCACTAAGCAGGAGAGGAACTACCAGACCCCCGTCATCAACGAGTGCCCAGTGGAGAGAGTGGACAGCTTCAAATACCTTGGAGTTCACATCACGCAGGACCTGTCATGGTCCTCTCACATCAACACCGTGGTGAAAAAGGCCCGTCAGCGTCTCTACCACCTCAGACACTTGAGAGACTTCCAACTGCCCTCCAAGGTGCTCAGGAACTTTTACTCGTGCACCATAGAGAGCATCCTGACGGGAAACATCTTAACCTGGTTCGGGAACAGCACCATGCAGGACAGACGAGCTCTACAGAGGGTTGTGCGATCAGCTGAGCGCACCATCCGCTCCGAGCTCCCTGACCTGCACTCAATCTACAGCAGGCGGTGCTGGACCAAGGCCAGGAAGATCGTGAAGGACCTCAGCCATCCCAACAACAGACTGTTCTCTCTGCTGAGGTCAGGAAAGCGATTCCGCTCCCTGAAGACCAACACAGAGAGACTGAGGAGGAGCTTCTTCCCGCAGGCGATACGGTCTCTCAATCACACCACCACACAGTACTGACCCACACATATAGTTCTTACACACACACTGGACATTCTGGACATTGTTTTCACTTCATCACTTAAATCACTTTAAGCATATTTGCACTGCACAAGACATAATGTGGATTGCACAACACTGGTCACTATATTCTTAATTTCCAGTTAATACTTGTACAGCTGTTGTTATTGTGTATATATTTATTTATTTATTTATATTTTTTCATACGTTCTTATATAGTTCTATACTGTGTATTGTGTATTTTGTTGTACAGTTATTTTATTTTCAACTTTAATTTATATATTTTATCTTATTCTTTCCCAGTTAAATTTACCCTTTTTAATTTTTCATATTTATTTCCTATCTTATTCATAGCCTTTTCCCCTTTTTTTCTTTTTTTTTTCTTCTTTAGGTCACGAGCAGTTGTCTAAGCATTTCACTGCATATCGTACTGTGTATGACTGTGTACGTGACAAATAAAATTTGAATTTGAATTAGAATTTAGCTATGGATTCCAGCTGCATTCGTAGTTCTGCAAACTTTGAGTCAAGCTTTTCAGTTCAATCAGCTGTATTTCGATGTCCTCTGTGTCTAGCCAGTTAATGTGAGGTAAATCCAGCTGCTTATTAAAGCTTTCTGGTTTGATCAGGAAAGAAAATATTGGTCCACACCTGAAAGTCCTGAAAACACATTGTGAATTCTGTCTCGAGTCTACGGATGTATCCGTGTGTTTCCGCGGTGCTAATGCGGCACTGAGCCGACAGCTCCTGAAGCTTTTGAAGTGTTGTAATGTGGAAATTTCAACATCACTTGAAAAAACTGCCAGCTAGCAACATCCCTCTCACCTGTAGGCTAAGTTGTTTTTAGCCAATTACAAGTTGAATCTGGTAGTTGGGGTTGTTAGTTAAGGTACTGTCATTAAGAAGCGGCACAACTATGCGAGCTAATTTGTGATGTGCACCGCTGGCCCGGCCATTTATTTTTTTTAATGCACCCTCTCAGATTAATTCACTGCGTGTCATGCCCAGGGCTGGACTGGGACAAAAAAATCGTCCGGGCATTTTGACTAGAGACCGGTCAACCAGGTATTATAGGAAAAGCCATAAAGCCTTGATGTACACTGTCTTGTTGGCATATGTAGGATTTCTATACATTTTACATCAGATGAAAACTTTGGTTGTAAGATTCAGATAATTATTTATTAAAAGCTAGATATTTTAAATGAGAATAAAAAAGTATTTCTTTGTGCCCCCCTTTCCTTGATAATGCCCTACCTGGCCCCCCTGGCAAAACTTTGCTAGACCCGCCCCTGCACAGTTACCAGCTGTCAGCTACATAGAAAAGGATCCTGGTGTTATTTGTCTCTCAGAAACAGTTCATAACTTCCCTTCAACTCATTCATGTCACCTAAAAGGTAAACCTGTTTCTCCGTCACCTGTTCAGCTCTGATGATTCAGTAAGGACATCTCCTGGTTTCATCTTCATGTTTCCCTCTCACCAGATAACCAGCTGACATCATGGCCAGCAGCTTTTACAGTTGTGGCTTAAATAAATTCTAACAACAGCTTATCAAGCTTAAAGGTGCTGCTGTTGTTTAATGCGACCTCCGCTGGTTTCTTCTTTCTGGCACAACGTGGGCGATAAATAAGCTACACCTAAACTTGGTTTATATCTGACCCAGATAGACTGCAGCTCATAATTTCTTACCTGTTATGAAGTTCAGTTCACCTGACAATCGGAACGGTGGCCGGCTTGGGTCTCTCCTCCTGCCTCCCCTTTCCCTCATCCACCTGCTGGCCTCTGTGGAAGCTCCGCCATAACCACCACCAAACAACTGAGTTATTTTTACACATCGGCCACCATCTGGCCAATCCACCACCTTTCATTGTTTATTTGGGGCGATCGTGGCTCAAGAGTTAGGGGTTCGCCTTGTAATCGGAAGGTTGCCGGTTCGAGCCCCGGCTCGGACAGTCTCGGTCGTTGTGTCCTTGGGCAAGACACTTCACCTGTTGCCTACTGGTGGTGGTCAGAGGGCCCGGTGGCGCCAGTGTCCGGCAGCCTCGCCTCTGTCAGTGCGCCCCAGGGTGGCTGTGGTTACAATGTAGCTTGCCATCACCAGTGTGCGAATGTGTGTGTGAATGGGTGGATGACTGGATATGTAAAGCGCTTTGGGGTCCTTAGGGACTAGTAAAGCGCTATATAAATACAGGCCATTTTTATATTGTTAGCCCCCCTCAAAAAAACACCAAACAAACAAAAAAAAAAACCCTGTCGGATCATAAGAACGAAAAATCACCATCAGCCCACGGACAAATGCCCGGTATGCCCGATGGCCAGTCCAGCTATGGTTGTGACATAAGTTAACCCTTTGCATGCCAGCTGTGCCAGCTCTATTAAGGGAAATTTTGTATTCATTAAATGTTTTAGTGGCAGGGATAGCTCAGTAGGTAGAGTGGTCGCCCCATGATTGGAAGGTCAGGGGTTCGAATCCACTGAACGGCTACCCTGAGGTACTCCTGAGCAAGGTACCGTCCCTAAACACTGCTCCCCGGGTGCCTGCCCCGGGCCCACTGCTTCACTGAGTGAATGGGTCAAATGCAGAGAAAGTAATTTCCCCACGGAGATCTATAAAGTATACATTATTATTATTGTTATGTTTTATATTATTATATCAACATATTAACAAAATTAAACATAAACTTCTCCACAAGAGAGGGCTAACTCTTGCTCTGTTGTCCATTTCTTACTCAGCTGAGCTTCCCGTTCACCATGCAATGAATGAAACAGAATTTACACTTGTCTGCACAGGCAGAGAAGATGTTCTCTGACTGTTCGATCACTTTTTGCTGTTATATCACAACCAGTTTTGACTGGAACAAATTCAACAGTTTCAGACACATTTGCTGGTGAGTTTGTGTTGTCTTCTAAATGTTGGAATCTTGAAGTTTTGTTCTTGCACTAGAAAACCTTGTGGAAATTACCTCGAATGTTACTCATGTGGTTCAGCCTTGGTTTCACGATGTTTATAGTTTATTTGCTTGTGATGTGATTTATTAAATATTGAATTAGATTAGCAAAGGTGTTGAGTGAACATCCCTGTGTTGTCATACACAGTGTTCACCCTACTGGACTTGCTCAGTGGACTGTAACCAAAATCAACTATGAACAGCACAGCGAGAGTGCTCTGTAATCAACAATTTCTGGGTAAAAAAACCAAAGATATTTAAGAATCCAGTTTTGATAAATTGAGGATTTCTTCCATTTTTTTCTTAGAATTGTAACCTTCTAACATGTTTTTGCATGTTTTTCAGAAATGGTTCATTTAAAAAAAAAAAATTTGATTTAGTCCCCACATTTTTTTTTTACATGTGGGCTTCCCATGAATGCCTTTGGTGGGATTAATTACATTAGGTCGAAGAAGAGATGAATGCATAGTTCCAGGCAGTAATCGGTGTCTTCAAGGAAGCTTTGGTGTTCCTGTGATAGTGCAGTGGAATTTAATACCCTATTATCTGTCCTCCTTAGTACTTACACTGATTCCTGTCTTTATGCCCTGCAGATCTGATAAACATTGTATCAAACTCAATTTAGTTGTCTGTATTATTTCTTTTGAGATCCCTAGAGATTAGATGCATTCCTGGTTATAGGCCTGGCCCTGAGATTTTTTTCCTTTCCTCCTTAAGCAATACCAGCCCAACAGCACTCACTTACAATAGCTGTTGCCATTTTTTTTCTTTTTATGAAATTGGATTGCAGCTCTTTAATTGTGCAATGCTATGCTATATAGATTGGGGGCTCTATCTTGATAAAGCTGTAGGCTTTTCCATAATGACCCATGGCTCAGGCTTTTGAATAAATGCCATGACAAATAGATGAGATACACTCACAGAAATAGTGGTAATGATGCTGTTTTTTGCAGGGAGTTAAAGGATTATCTAATAGCATTACTGAAAACATCTGTCTAAGCATCATCCCATATTTGCTGTGTTGCCCTTCTCTCTATTTACTCATTCCTGGCAGATGTTCAATGACTCTGGTTAGACTGTCATATTTTACTGGGGGTTTTTCTCTCCTATTTTTTTTTCTGTGGAAGACAGGCAGCCCAGGATTCCTGTGTCAATATGACATTGAAATGAAGTGAAATATGTAAGGGGAGAGGCATCAACTGCAAGCAAAAGGAGTGGAAATCATTTAATCCTCTTGCTCAGAGCCCCATGCCAAATTTATTTTGGAAGGGAATAGTTTGTTAGGATATCTATGTTATATGTGCAGAAAGCAGATTATAGATATCAGATTTGCTAATATTACGAGCCCAGCAGAAAACAGCTCATCTGTCTTACATAGGCTGTCATCTCCTCTTTGTCAGTATCATCATTTTCATCTTTTGTGACCTGCGCTCTCTTGGTGCTCTGTGGCAAGAACTCCTGTTCTCTCGTTCTGCCTTTCAACACACGTGTTTGTCATCATTTGCCTAAAATGAACTAAGAAATAATGGAGGTTCATCTCTAGTTAGCCCCCCTGCTGCCTTTGGGGAAAAGCTTCTTTTCCTGGGCCAGTCTGTTTTTCCCCTTGCCAAAGCTTACTCACACAGTAACAATGGGCTAATGGGGGCAGATATCTGAAATGTAATGTAATTAAAAGATGCACTTTTTCCGGACATAGGAAATAATGCACGTGTTTTCTGTGTATAGGAAAGTCAAGTTTGTGTCCTAATACACATATTAGCTTGTGTGTGTTTTGTCTTGGGATGCAAACGCACCACATATTCTCATTTGTGCTGTCTGCCCTCAGTGGCAACTGTGTAAGAGCAGTGTTACTGCACCTGTACCCACCTTGCCAACCTGCTTGTCACTTTGTTTCCTATGAGGCCATTGTGCTGCCTTTGCTATTATTAGATTTCAGATGTTAAAATGTCGATGGTAACACAGTCATAAGGACAGCCCTATGGACACTTACTGTGTTGTATTCTGCAGCTGCACTGTAGTGTTTCCAAGGGTAGACTATAACAATACAGACTATCCTGTCTGGAGCAAGTTCTGTGTTTATGCTTTAGCCAAACCCTATTTAATTAATGCATGTTATGTTACACCGACCTCTTTGATGCATTTACTTGGAATGCACAGGTTTGTCAAGAACCGATAAAATACCACTTTGCCCTTTTCAACCCTCAGCTCTTTTATTTTCTTCATGCTACATAATGATTAATTCTGCTGTATCGCTCAGATGTGTTAACACAAACACGTGTAAGGGTAGCTATGCCTTTGTGCTATGGATTATACTATAATACTTTAAAGCTTATGTTAAAACTTTGTGATTAATACTTTAAAATGCTTTAAAAAATGTTTTATTATCTGTACTTAAATATTCCAACTCTTGCTTGATTCAGGTTTTGAGCTCTTTTGGGGGAATTATGAAGATCAGTGATGTGCATTTTCAAATTCTTGATAGTCAAACAATTGATCTTCCTCTTGTCTTTCTAGATTTCACCAGAATCTCTGAGTGTTTTATTTTTATTATTTACCAAAACTTATGAAGTCCACAATCTGAGAAATTCAGAAAAACAGAAATAACAAAATCCATTCTGGAAAGTAATTGAAACTAAACTGAATTACAAAATAGAATCTAAGTAGAAAATACAAAGCTATAATAACTCTGGCAGGTAAGCCTTGAACCATTTAAGAAGGATTTATTAGTATGTGTAAGAGTGTCTTGCGTGTCTTGCATAAAATTTAGTAAAATGCAGCCACTCATTGCTTTCATTTTTAACCAGCAATATAGTTCAAACACAATTTATTGAGGCATTTCTTTTATTATGAGTTGAGCCAGCTAATTCAGAGTAGCCTTCTGACCCTACTGTTTATATGGAAAATAGCAGATGAAGGTATAAGCTAAGTGCCTCTGCACACCTTGCATAGATCATGGGCCAGATTTACTAATGAGGCCACATTAGCTTTAGGATACAGTTTTTAGAATTGGGTTGATGGGAGAGGAAAGATCTGTGGGTGGTTCACTGACAAAGACACAGGCAGTTTATTTCAGCCATGACTGACACATTCAAATAAAAGCAGTTCAAATTAGCAGGACAACAACAAGGAGATATAATGAGGGAGAATGTTAATCTACTATCAGAAATAATAGAGTGTAAGTGCTGATTTTAAGCATATGTTTCCCTTCGGTAACAGCATGACAGTTCAGATCCAGGAGAGGCAAGTAAATCAGAATCACTTTGTTTGACTGAAACATAGAAACACTACAAGATCATCTCTCACTGTAAAATGTAACTTAATGTAATGTAATGGGCATGTCAGACATCTAAGTTAAAACATGTATGAATTTTGTATTGGAATTACCCACTTCCCTCTGTTGTTAACTTCAGTTAAGTTCTGCTTCATCAAAATACTAGTATTGTAGAAAACCATATAGGGGTTTTGGCTATACTCAGGGTCAGGACTTCAAAGCTTTGAGCCATCCACCCATTCATTTATCTGCTTATTCTCAAAACTTCTTCCTCTGGCTTTCAAAGAAATTACACCTGTAGTGGAAGCTGTTACAGCCTTTTTTTTTCTTAGCATTATGCATAATTTGTGGAAAGTTGTCTGGTGCAGACATTAGTAAATTATGTTTTTATAATTTATTTTAATCATATTTTCACCATATTGTGTGCTTTGAAAGGGAAATGTTTACAGATATGTATGCCAAGGCCTGCTGGAAAAATCCCATTTCCACACATCAGTTGCAAAATTGACACTCAGCCGCTTTAGTAAATACAGACAGGCAGGGTTTTATGCTGGTCTTCATACCATAAGGTGAACCTGACAAAAAAACTGTTGTAAAATTCAATTCAATTCACCTTTCCTAATTCAGTGCCGGTAGTCTCAGAGTGCTTCATATTGCAAGAGTAAGTACCCAAGAATTTGGGAGGAAAAATCCGACAATTAGAGAGTTCATTGTGAACAAGCACTTGGCGATAGTGAAAAGAAAGAACTCTGTTTTAACTAGGAGACACTTCCAGAATAACCAAGATCAGAGAGGGGCAGCGATCTGGAGCAATCGGTTGAGGTGTGATGGAAAGGGAAAGACAAGTACAATAAATAAATAATAAATAAATACAAGGCAAGGCAAGTTTATTTCTATAGCACAATTCAACAACAAGGTGATTCAAAGTGCTTTACAGAGATATTAGAAACAAAAACAAATAAAAAGCATGGACAAGGACAAAATGCAAACTGTAGGGAAAACTTGACATGCAGTAGCGACATGTAAATGCATTAGGAATGGAAAGGAATGGCTAAGTGCATCTTGGGAAGTAACCCCATGTAACCTGAGCATATGCCAGCATAATTAATAAATGGCTCAGGGTCACCGATCTAGCTGTAAGTACATACGTCATCAAAAGGAAAGTTTTTCAGTCCTGATCTTTATAAACTAGAGAGTGTGTCCGTCTCCTTAATCCAAACTGGGACCTGGTTCCATAGGATGAGCAGCCTGATAGCTGATAGGCCTTCCTACTGTTCTACTCTAGGAACCACATGTGCTCTATTGGGATAATAACCAATTTAAGGACAAGACTTCGGTTGGATGCACATTATAATTCATTGTGATAAGCTAAAAAAATGTTCTCACCTTCAGTTTTTGCTGCAACAGCTTTTTCATTACCATGGGCATTACAATATGTTTAGTGACACTGTATAAGAAAACACAACAGAGAAGCAGTTGGGTGTTTTGATCAATTAGACACTTATTGATATTGGTTGATAAGTTATTATACTATTAATATTGAAATATGCATGCATAGTTATACTGCTGAGAAATAGCCACCGCTATCCCTTAGAGATAATGGATATCAATTCTCGAAAATGAACACGTTTCAGTTTATAAGGTTATAAATTAGGATTACCATTTTGATTCAAAATGAAAAGCACTGCCATTAAGCCTTACCTGCCCTTTATATTTCTTTAAGATCAATCAGTAATCTTGTTTAATATCCATCTGTATCAGTAACCGCCTAACTGTTTATTTTCAATAACAATTAAGTATTTGTTGTACTGTTAATGCTCAGTACGTGCATGCCAAAGAAAACAAAGTTGCCAGATGCTGCTGATGAGTTTCAGTGTGGCAAAGATATTACTCTCCAAGATATTCCTCTATAGTGCTTTTCTGAAAATGGTACAGCTTGCAGTGTATTGTAATGCATCCTAATATAGAAAACCACAAGACTCGTATATTGGTCACCTTGACAAAAGAACATATAGTAATACTTGGTTTTCTGAAAACCACAGTCTAGAGGATCCCATTGAGTCCACCGCAGCATACACTGAGTGAAAGGCAGTGAGACAGTCTGGACAGATATCCAATACATCAGGGTCAACATATTCACAGTTCCGCTTGGCAATTTAGAGTCAAAATCTATTTGCATTTCTCTGGAGTAAAAGAAATTCAGCGACCCTGGAGGAAACCCACACACCCACCAGGAGAGAATGCACACCTATTATAGCAAGGGCTTTGGCTGAAGATTAAAAATAGAACTCTATTTTGCAAAAGGACCTTGCTAACTATTAAACTCTCCTGCCAAAGTAACAGGTTTTGGGTTGCTGATGTTCACTGTCATAATACCATTTAAATTAAATCAATAAGCTGTATTTAAAAAATAAAATAAAATAATGAAAGAAACCTTTCTGTAGCATAAAAACTGTTGTTTACTGATGTTTTACTACAAAATATGTAACATTTAAAACCTTGCAATTTTGGACAAACTTTCATTATGTTCTTACTCATTTTGCTCTTCTTGTAAAGCTACTGCTGAACAAATTCATTTACATCAGCAGGGAAATAAGGAGGCATGCAAATTTGTAAATTGGATTAGCCCACCTGATGATCATGGATGACTGTGAAAAATTCAGCGGTTAACCACCCTCAGCCCACTCCACTCTACTGCACCCCACCCACATACACACAATACGGACATTATCACCCTTAAAAACAAAAAGATCTGACAGTCTAGTTGACAGTTCCCACACTTGCTGAGTAATTCATGGAATACATGTTATTCTAGTGAAACAGGCTTGGTAAGTTGGAAAATGTGGGTTTGGCAGATAAGCATTTTAATTACCCCTGGGTCAAATTTCAAAAATTTTTTTGTATATTTTACCTTTAAATTTACTGGTTTCTCAAAACAGAAAAGTAATGATGTTAGTTAGCGATACAGTTAGGGCACATAGATAATATATAGGATAACAATACAATACAATCACAATACAATACATTAAAAAAAAAAGAATATAATAGAAAACGCTATAATTTTGTAGTTAGACTCCCCAGCTGCTTTATTAGGTACATGTTGATGTTAGCGTGTTAGACCCTGTTTTGACTTCTGAATTGCTTTAGTTTTTATTGGCATAAATTCAACAAGGTAGAAATTTTCCTCAAAGACTTGAGTCCATATTGAACAGGATGGCACAGTTACTCTACATCCATGAGGAAACTCTCCCATTTCTCCCATTTTGTGGTATGATGTGTTACTCTGTTGAAAACAGACATCAGAAAATGGGTTATAAATATGGTTATATATGGACATAGTTGTCACCAATATTCAGGTAGGTTATTGCTTTTAGATTATTCTAAATTGATACTAAGCGGCCCAAGGTGTCCCTAGAAAAGATTAACTAGCACGAATTGGGACTCCTCTGTCTGAAATCTTGCGGGAAGCACTTCCAGATTTATGGTCCTGACAGTGATCACTGTCTTAAATTCTTCCATAACTATTGCCATCATTATGTTTTTCAACAGTGAGGTCTTGAGAGAGATCATTGGTTTTACCCACAATAAGATGTTTCTTGTCTGATACCTTGGTAACGAGGCACTTCTTTAAAGGCATCAGTTGGGACTGACCCAGCTGATATTAATTTGCACTATGCGGCAGGATTGCTTTTTATTTGTGTTCCTGTTTCTCTTTAAACTTTATCCGGTCGTTAAGTCTGATGTCACTAGCCGTGTCTGGGCCTAAACTCCGCTGCAGGTCCATATATCAAACGATCACTATGGCATTACTGAGAGTTGAAAAACGGTCTAAAGTCTTTCATCTTTAATAAAATGATCAGCGTTCTGTTCTACCAGGTGTAACAATTGAGTTTAACATCCAGGCATCCATGAAAACGGAATTTATGACATTTAACGGAGTTAGAAGTTAGCAGGAAGTTAGCTCGCTAGCTTCTATCTAAATACAATATAGCATGTCCTGACTGCGGGGTTTTGGAAACAAATTAAAACGTACAGCTCTGTTATCACTTCCAACATAAATGAAGACAGAAAACTAAACAGCAGTGACGTTTGTAGGGTTACTGAAGTTGGGCTAGCTGATATATAATGATGTGCTACGTGACCGCTAGCGACACAGCTATGTTAGCATAATATAAACAAGATAACTTTCTTTCCACTCGATAAAAGTTAACGTGAGTGTTCTCGGTGGTCAGGAACAAATGTAATCGCATGGCAGGATGCTGTAAAAGGACCAAACTTCAGCCAGGAGAACAACTGAGATAATCCATCCATAATACGAGGTTAGTCATTCATATACTGTTGCATGGGCTGGGCTGTAGTTACATCCTAAGGTTTTAAAAACTGAGCTTAAACAAATGATTAGCAGTAATAAAAGCCGAGGGAGGTCAACAGTGATGACTGACTGTTTTAGGAGCTTTTTGAGATTAAATAGAAGAAAATACATAACGTTAACAACACAAAAGCCATATTAAACGCAGACTACTTTAGGCCCGGAAGTAGGATTCATCACGTCATCACTTAACGACCGGATTCTTCTACCTTATTCTAGTTTCTTTGCCGCTTAACTACTCCCTCAGTTTTCATCCGATTTTCACCATTCAAATTTTAAGCTGTTCTGCTCATTCTGCTAATGTCAGCTATATGTTGTGGTGCTGATAACTTTTATACTTTTTGAAAATTAAGCTTTTTATGCCATTTTTGGGCCCATTTTAATGACTGGAACCACTTTATCAGTGTGATTACCAGTTTAGCTTGCCAGGCTGAGCCGTGTTTTAGCTCAGTGAGATGAGCAGCCGTTTTCAGAGCAGGAGGCCGGAGTTCGAATCCTACTTATGGCAACATTTTTTTCAGTAAACACTTTAACTTTTTTTTAACACTTTTCAGAATAAATTTCAGCTTCTACACCCCTTTTCAGCAGAAATTTCAGCTCTTTCACCTCTTTTCAGCATGATTCAGCTTCTAACGGACCCTTCACATTTTTCTCTCACCATATCTGTCTTTGGGACAAGAACTAGTTTGGCTCAGTGAGATGAGCAGCTGCCGTGAGACCTGGTGGTGCAGGTTTGAATCCTACCTGTGGCGGTTGTCACACTTCTTCTCTGCTTGCACTCAGTGTGCTTTATTGACATTGTTCAGTGTACCCTTTCATATACAACAGTTTTCAGCAAAGACTTCAGTTTCTACAAAGTGTTTTCAGCAGATAGTTCTCCTGCTGTTTTCAGATTCCACTACACGGCATTCACACTGCATTTTTGCAGGAAATTCAACTTTGTCTAGTTACTGATAGATTTCAGCTGGTGCTGTGACTTCCCATGCCTTTTTAAACCTCCCTTTATTCAGGTATTCAAAAGTTTTTTTCCCTTTTGTCATTTCTCATCATTACACATAACTGAATGTATGGACATCAATGGTTTGATTTCTTTACATATGTGGATTGAATGGTTTGTTGCCAACATCTGGTGAAAATTTCATATTGATAGCACCTTTTAGAATTATATTTACACTGAAAATTGGTGATGGGTTCAACACTTTATCTGCTGCACAGACACAAATAGAAATTAACTCGCGCTACCAGAGCAAGCAGTGTTAATACTATAAAATGTATAATGTAATCATAGTTTTCAGCTTGCTCAGAGTTTAAATATGTCATTGACATATTAGCTGTGGTACAATGGAGTTTTATAATGGAAAGTTGTTTATATATCATTTTTTAAACAGTCGTTTGTTTTTTCTCTCAGGCTAATGGGCCCAATAGTAAAACTGTCAATGAAATATATCTGCAACTTAACACATCGCAAAATACTCAGAACCTTAAATCAAATGTTATCTAGACAGATGGTGGAAGCCTGTTAGTTTAATTTAGTCTGGTAATTTTCATGAACAGATAAGTGTCATCTGTGACAGAATGGCTTTGTGTGGCGCAATCGAATTGTTCAGAGACGAGAGAAGTTTTGCATTCTCTTTGTCTGCTGCAACATCTTTGAGGTGTAATGCACTGGTACCAACAAGTTCTCTGCTTTATTGTGACATCAGAAGAAATTCCTGTCAAAGTCAGGAAAAGGAAATTGGCATCAGAGCACAGACCAGAAAGATGCATTTACTTTTATGCTTACTCAACTGCATTAGGACAATGATGCAGTGAAGAAAAATGCCATTTATGTAAAAACACATCAGTTGTTTAAACTATTGATAAGTGGTGATACAATCAGCTGGCAATACTTTTACACCGTGTGCGCGTGTGTGCACATGTGTACTTGGATGCATGTATTCCATTCTTGCTGCAGACTCAAGCTTGTTTTTGTAGCACACACCAGCACAGTGGTTTTTGTAACGGAGATTCAAATCAGTTGGCAATTTCTCACACATATTGAGCTGTATGCTAAAGAGCTAATTAACAAGGGCTGTTATAGAGTTCACAAGCTCCTCTGACATCTTAATTAGATCTTAATGACATTTCAGTTGGAATGGCTGAACTGAGTACCACAAGATGAGGCAAAACCACTGCTGATATGCAGAGAGAAATCGGAACTGTGCAAGACACGGGACACCAGTATGTGAAGCAATAGAGGAGAGGAGTGATAGTTGAGGATGTGAAAGTGGAAAAAATCTAAATAGGGATGGATCGAAGGACATTTTGGCTTTATGTCTGTACAGTAGTGTCCTGTGTTGAGATAATGTGATTGTGATTTACACTGATACACATTTCAAGTTGTTGTCCTCTCTCTGTTTTTTCTCATCATGCGTCTTCGTTCTGTTTCGCTCTCCCATTGGGATATGGGACTATATGTTTCCCAGTAATTACTCTGTCCATGTCCCAGTAGCATTACACATCTCATATCAGCCTCTTAAACAGATTCTTAGCATTTATTACCATAAAATTTCAATGTACTTACCCTGGAAATAACTAGATACAGCTTGCACTGCCAGTGTAGTAATGATATTTCTGGCAGATAGATGGCTGATTAGATACAATAATCTTCTGTAGTGCTGTGTTTTGCATTGTAGATGGTTTTGCGTGGTCTGCAGTGAATTGCAGGGGAAATCTTTTTTTTTCTTTTTCTGGTGGACAGTATTTTTAGCTGAAAGGTTGTTGCACGTTTATGAAAAATAATCTTTCCAGTGAGTGAGAAACCTTAAATGATCCCTGTTATTGTATCATTTTTAGTGATCCTTAATTACCTTCCTGCTATTGGCTAGACATCCAATGGTGCACAAACAGATGGATGCAGACAAAATCAAAACCCAGAGAAAGAGAGAGAGCCACTGATTCAAACCTTTGAATGCAAATATTTATTTATCAGATGAGTTGCTCTGTCTGTGTTTTCCTGGGCTCAGCTGGCCTGTACTCCTTTCACTTGAGAGCTGCTATTATAGGAGAAGGGACAGGGACATTTGGAGAGGAACTACGTAGAAATCCAGGGGACAATGATGAGGGGCCTAGAGAGAGCACAAACTAGAGATTACATGAGAGAAATTGAGAGAGGAAAGGCTAAATAGAAACTTTGTGTGAAGCCCCTGGCGAGGTGCAGAGCGAGGAATAAACAGAGTAGATGTTGGTTGAAAGATTGGGCAGCAGGAGACGTATTACTAAGAATCTGTGGGTTTCTACAGATGTTGTATTGTGTGCAGCCATTTCTGTTTATCACTTTCCTCTCCTTTCCCCAAGTCCTTCTTCTCGTCTCAGTTCTACCTCTTCTGTCTAGCCTAAATCTGTCAGAATACAGCCACGAATACCTGGCAACAACTTCATTTTACAAACACCCCCTTGTCTACCCATCTTCCCTCCCTTACAATGCCTGAAGCTTCTGTTCATTAGCTCTTTTTTGCTGTTACTACCCGCTTTTATTCATTTTACTTAGTCTTTATGGGTTTACTTAGCATTTTATTTGCCCATAAAGGGTGATATGTGTAGGCACTTGTTTTTCAGTAGCACAATCTGCAATTATTTTTAACAGTACTGAGTCCACAGATGCCTGTGTAATTTGTTAGTGTTCCTTTCAAGAAGGCCATGATTATTTTCTCCTTTTACATCTGCAAAGTGGAGCATTAGGGCCCACATGGTCTGTGTATTTCACAGCCTTCACAGCAAATCTGGGAAATAGATTGTTAAAGACCTCTGCAAACTCTAATCTATTTGTATCAGTCATACATTTCCTTTTGTGCTTCTCCTCTTCGTCTAGCGTTCTGTCTGTGGCCAGGCTAACTGATGACCCATTAACCCTCGTCTGGCAGGGCTTTAACTATCAGACAGCTTGTACTGTACTTTGGCCGCTGGCTCCCAGTTATAAGGAGCAAAAGAATAGCAGTGTGTCACCCTGATGTACTGTGAGTCAGTCATTGACTGGTAGCTTTGTCAGATGCTATATAGTCTACTCAATCTGCAGCAAGTGGATAGGAGTTGATCTTACTCAGCTCGCTTATAATCACACCATGCCTTGGATGCTATGTATGTTATTCGCTATGGTAACAAGCAACAGCATATATGGTCTGTAACAACAGTGATTAGAGCCTCTGCCCAAATTCCAGGTTCACAGATGCAGATACATTTGTGATGGGGGATGTGACGTACGGCGCCTGCTGTGTGGATGACTTCACTGCTCGAGCTCTGGGAGCAGATTTCATGGTGCACTATGGCCACAGTTGCCTAAGTGAGTCTCTGTTTTTTTTTCTCTCTTCATGACTCTTCGTGTAGAGAATGTCAAGTGATCTAGCATCGAAGACACCCACTTACTAAGAGTGGGTTGCATTAAAAAAAAAAGAAGCTTCAGAACATAGACATACCAACAACGACAGACTCACAGACAAAGCCATCGATCAATGGAAAATGTTACTAGTTGGTGCATTCTTCCCAACTCTAGTTTGGAAAGCATATCAGATGTTTGGAGCCTGGGCATCACATTTACTCAGCAGATCAATGGAGGACATGCATTAGAGCCGTTCTTTGAAAACCTCAAGCAGTTCTCGAGGACCTTCACCCTCGCCCCCACTGTCTGCCTTTCGCAGAACATGGGAGGAAATGTTAAATCAATAGTTTTGATATATCTCTGCCAGAACGACCTCACCTATCCCAAATACCAGAAATGACCAACAGAATTTTAATACTACTGAAAAACTCTCTCTTTCGCTCTTTGGCTTTATTGTGTTCATTGTGTTAGTCTTTGTGTATGTGCTGTTGGCATATTTATAATTTGATTATCATAGAGCAATTATGTGTGCAGGCATGTATGTTTACAAAAGATAAGATATGTACCTGTTTCTGCTGAGAGTAGCCCAGCAAATGCAAGGATAAAGGCGTTAAAGTCTTTGCGGGTTGGGATGGAGATCAGATATTAATTGATGGAAGAGATTAAAAAAACAAACAAACCCAAATGGACTGCAGATCCTGAGAGAATGCAAATGTAATGGTGGTGTCGTGCATCCGTTCCTGACCTTCATCTCTCAGTCGTGAGGACATCACTGCACTGTTTCCCCAAGATGTCAGCCACCTGTGGGAGATGAAAGACACGGTGTTTTGTCTGACTCACAGAGGAACTCTCTCTCCCGCATTCATTCATTTCCCTTTCATTTCCTCTGCAGTATCTGCTTTTGAGAGTAGTGGTGTCCTCTCATATTTCCTCATCATAAAGCACCTCCAGTTTGAGCCGGACAATATGGGCAACATCATAAAACCGTGTTTTAAAGTTCTAACATTGTTTGCAGATATGAGTTTGGGGACTTTTTTGTTGATGTTTAACCTGAATACCATAGTAGTTGGAACAGAACAGCCTGAGATAAACTGGGGAACATACTGGAATCAAAATATAGAATCCAAAATTGAACTCCAGGAAGGAAAACTGTCAGGAGATAGAAGCTCTCCTCCGATAATGGCAGGAAAGTTTTACTGGTCTTCCTTAAACATCATGAGTAGATCCTCACTATTAAAGTCATTTCAGAGCATGGCCATGGCACTGATTTTAGAGTAGCTAGTCGTATTTGTGTGGTACTGGATAACAGTTTTGTAATTTTTACAACAGCCCAGGTAACAGTTCCCATCTGTAGACACTTGCTGTGGGATTGTTATTGTATACGACTTTATTGATTGTTTTGAGCAGTTGAAATGTTGTCAGCAGTATCAGATTATGACATTAACTTTAAGTGAGAACCCTCTCATGTCCTGCTGTTAATGTTTGAATTCATTGTGAATCAATACACTGTTTGGATTGCTCCATCAGGTAATAGAGAAGTCTTCAGATGATTGTGGCTATGGTGAATAGCTTTAGATAATAAATTTAATAAACATATAACCTTGACTGCCCTCTACAACGCCACAGTACCATATTGTATTACATTTCTATTTTTATATATTGCCCTCTTCACTCACATCCGTTTTCTTGTTAAATTGAGCTCGTTTGTGTATTTTGTGCCATTCTCAGTTATTTATTTTATCAAGCTAGGTTGCTTTAACAATGTAATTCACCAACTTTTGGGTCAAATAAATGTCATATCTTATTAAACCATAATAGCATAGCAAGCGTCTCTTATTTCATTATATAAATGCTAAATCCATTCTCCAATCCAAGTTAAATGCTATCACATTTCCCCACATAGATAATCCAGATTATTTCAGGACCACATTTTCAATATGCCAAACGATTGGCTTATTGTTCATGAATTATACAGAGGTACAATATCAGAATAGATTTTGTTTTTACATATTGATTTTTAACAGACCATTTGTAACCAAGCCAGTATAGCACTATGTCCACCCTTTTGTTCAATTTGAGTGTGCATTTGTGTTTGTTTTCATGGGCATTAATAAGCAGCTGTGCTAAGTGAGCTTATTGCCATGAAAAGGATAAAAACCAGTGATGGTGCAAGTGAGTCGTGTCTGTCTCATTGACTGTGTCTCTGATTGCAGCACCTAAGTGCTCTCAGGCTACCATGCTAATGTGAACACAGATCGATGTCACTTTCCTCTGCCCTTTTATGTTTTGGGAGTGTCTATAAACAAGCAACAGACGGTTGTTGGTCTCAGTCTAGATTTTTACCTATCTCCCCCTCATGATGTATTTAACTCCTTGGTTTCTCACTCAGCGTGTGGCCTGCAGCAAACCCCACTGTTTTAAATATCTATCCATCTGTTCTCCTTTACTCGGTGCTGAAATGTGAGCCCATTCATCACCTCTGTTCCCAGTTAATTGACAACCTACCCTTCACACTCAAACTAAATACCCATAACACACACGCTCGGTATCCTGTTACTTTTTCCACTCCTGCCTCCCATTCCAAAGCATTTGCTCTTTATACAGTTTATTATAAAATCATCTGCCCACACCCCCAAATTAAATTTCTCTATTTTCCAGCCTACTTTCATGGGAATGTTTCATTCTTCTCCCATTTCCATCACAGCTGCCTTCAGTCCTTTGTTAAGACGGCTCTTATGTTTTCCCACTATCCCCTCTTTATTCACTCCCTATTATCTGCACATTGTTGAGCCTTGCTCCCATATCGCTCTCTCTCTCAGTGTTGCTTTAATCTAGGCCATCAAGTGAGCTGCACTTGTTCATAAAGCATTTCAACCATAATGGGCCATTTGCTTAATTGTAACAAAAAAGTCCCCTCGCTTCTGATCTGCAAATTAACTGTAGCATGAGAGGAAGACCGATTATAATGATCAACACAAACAATAATTCTTCGTTCTTATCTAGACCCTTTCCCCCCTTGTTTCTTGGACTCTCCCCTGCTTTATTCAGCATCTAACTCAGCATGTCTGTCGCTACGTCTCACAGGCCCGGGCGCGTAGTAAATGGTCTGTGAAATTAATGGCATTAATAGTAATCACGTGTGTCCTTCTCCTTCCCTAAATAATTGAGGTCTTTGCATCAGTTCCTGCACGTGCTAGACTCTCACTCATGTTTCAGTTATGTCACATAGGTGCGTACCGTAGGATCTTTATATTTGCAGTATGCTCACATACGGTTTATTTGTGTAGCTGTATTGCTGTGTATATATGTTTATGTTTTGATGTTGCATATACAGCAGTCTAAAGAAGCAGGACTGAAGTATTCATCTGTCTTTCTTTTGTCTTTGTCTTGCTGCAGTCCCCATAGACTCGACTGCAGGTATCAAGATGCTGTATGTGTTTGTGGATATCCAGATGGACAATGCACACTTCCTGGACACAATCAAGTTCAACTTCTCTCCTGGACAGTCTCTTGCACTCGTCAGCACTATTCAGTTTGTGGCGGCGCTGCAGGTGATTAAGCGCCGGTTCTGTCAGACTTTGTGTGCATTTGTGTGTGATTCTCGCGTCGGAGAGAGCTGACGCACACAGTTATTGTCACTTGTATTTTCCATATTACATAAAGAGTATATTTTTCTGTACAGTACAGGAATACACACACACACACACACATCTCTGCATTTGTACAGTATACTTTTTTTTGCAGTTCCTGGCTTTTATGAACAAGCTCACACGCCGCTCTTAAAGCTCAGTTCAAGTGTGGGTTTGACAAATCCGGCAGCAGTTATTTTGGATTTGAAAGGTGCAATGAACTCGGAAGGCCGCTCGGTTCAGCATCGTGCTCAGTAGTGCTCTTTATATAAGCAGTGGCAGCAGCTATAGTATTAAGCTCGAGCAGCCTTCTTTCAGGCTGGCTGCCTCCCTTTTCTATAATGCATTTTGCTGCTTTCATATGCTGTGTTGAACCAGCACCACTTTGGACCTTTACTAATGCAACCACTGCTATTTTTAAATCAAGCTCTACCGTAACAGGTCACATTATATGATGGGATGTTTGAGTCCGCCTATGTGTATATGTCTGCATAAGTCTCTATGTTTTGTATGCATGCTTGCTCTCACTCGTGTCTTATGTGTGTAGGCTTGTTGGGGTCACACAGTACGGGCGGGAGAAGTTCACCCGTATTCCTTGTGGACTGCCTTAAATTAGCCTTAAATCGTTTGTTTATCCTCAGAACACACACACTTTTTCCCTTTTTTTTTTCTTCTTATAATAATTGTTCACTCGTTTTCTCTTTTCATCTAAATGAGTACACATGAACTAGTTCATTTTTCTAAAAATTAAAGCACTCTTTTTTGGTGCTTTGCAGAAGCATGAGGATTTAAACACCAGTTGTGTGTTAAGAGTTACACTTCTGGCAGAAAATCATTCATGACCCTTTCAGTATCACTTGAAGTTGACATTTTCAGTCTTTTAAAAATATTATATTATTATAATATTCTATATATTTGCACCAGTGGTAATAGTGGGTAATCCCCTATCTTCTGACTTTTAATTCTGTTTTTCCCTTTTGCATACATTGAATCGAGACCACAGACAGTTGCACGTTTTTATTCCACTGGTTCATATCTTTAGCATGCTCAATTTAAAATAAAACAATGGACACTACATTAAAGTGCAGGTCTCTGCATTAATATCACTTGATTTACATCAAATGTAAAATTGCAATGCAAACCTCGAAACCCATTAAAAGGCAGACTTGGCTTTAATGTAATATCTATTGTTTTGTTTTACTTAAATGTCCTACAGCACAGAGTCTGATGGAAGATGAAGAAAAATGTTTGGTCTGTATGTTTTCTGTAGGTTCAGACTCAGCCACATTCATATTCAATGCATCTCTTGTTATCTTTCCATTATTAAAAATGTAAAAATGAACCATCAAAAGTGAAGAACCTGATTAAATACGTGCACAGAGAATATAATCTCTTCTCCTTCCTCCATATTCTAGGCTGTGAGTGCAGCCCTCAAGACAGAGTATGATGTGCATGTCCCACAGTGTCGCCCTCTGTCACCGGGAGAAATTTTAGGCTGCACCTCCCCTCGCTTGGAGCGCCATGTCAATGCCATTGTGTAAGAAATCTTATTCCTCCTGTCTCCCACCTTACAGTGTCTGCCCAGTTCCTTTTTTTTAGTTAGCACAGATTAGATAGCTGCAGAGATCCAGCATTGGCTCATCCAGCCATTGTCTTCTCTCTCCTTTCCTTCCATAGTAAAGCCTGCTATTGCCATGCCCACCCATGTGGCATGAGTAATAATCTGTATGCCATAATGCCTGTCACACCAGACAGAGCTGGCTGTGATAACCAGCCATATCTGTGAGCTATAAGGAGCCAGAAACGGCCACCTTGAATAGCTTGAATTGTATGTATTCAGACACCTTTGGCTTGTTTCAAGCCAGAGTCAACATATTCACATGTTTTATAGTTTAGATTTAAGGAAACGCTTTAGCAAAATATAACACCTACTATACGTTGCCATAGTAAGGATTGACAGGTTTCCTTGATATATTAGTTTCAGCTTGTCTGATTGCCCGTTTTAATTTCTTATTTTCCCCATTTATTTAATCTTAATCAGAAAAAAAAAGATGATGCATCCAGTCAGGAGCTGCATGTACCCTAAAAGACTACTTCCTGTGTATTTTCACAAAAACACCGTTCATGTGCGATGTGTCAAAGTGATGCTTATTTTGCCTGTGCTGCAGGGAGGAAAACGCTTGGCAAAGTAACAGGTCCAACTAACAAACAACACCTCCGCAGCTACTGTGTGTCTATACATCTGGTGCTGGTCTGCAGTAGATAAATCTTATGCTTTGTAGTGCACAGTGAGATGATGTTCCCTTGATATAATTATGCCGAGGTGCACAGCCCCATATGTCTGATCTGCACACATCTAATGTTTGTCCATGCGATTAAAATCTCCCAGTGCGTAACAGCTGCACAAGGACGGGCTTTGCTATATGCATAAGTGGATACAAAAGTGATGTGTACTGTGTGTCTGTTTCAGTGTGTCTCTTTGTATGTGTTTCACCTTCTAATCCAATGTGCGTTGTCTTTGATGTGTCAGCTGGCTTGTGCAGAGGTGTGCTGGGAGAGAAAATCGATTAGCCTACCTGAGGGATGTATGTTGCTCTCTTTCTCATTTAATCCACACGTGTTACATTGAACACATGAGCAATGATGAGGACTTTAACCTCACTGGTAGCACCATCCCCTAGTGTTAAATTTCAGTCTAAAAATATATAGCTGAAACATTTTATTTTGATGTGAAAGCTATATCAGAAGTGCAGCTACAGCGAAATGGTTTCCCTCTGCTGATCAGTCTCTTTTTACTTTAACGAATTATTCGGGTAATAGCGCTTTGATTGTTCACTGTCACTAACGAAAGCAGAGCAGATCTGCTCTTAATATGATTTCTTTTTTACAGTGCATGGTTTTGTTCAGCACCTGTATTATAGCAATAAATGAATATTTAATATCAAGTCATCCTATATGAATTCGAAATGAGCAAGTTCCCGCAAAAAGTGGTGTGTGCTCAAGCTGTAATTGCATTTTATCAAAGTTTTGACCCGCTTGAGCAATATGAAGAATGAATAGTGATGCATTAGTCTTTAAGGGTGATTTTGAAGCTCTAAAAGGTCTTAGTCTCTGTCATTTCCATAATGAAAAGTATTTTTAAAGTGTATTGAAATGGCCATTCGCCCATTTCGATCTGCCACCTCTAGCTCTCACTCATAATAGAACAATATGAAGATGTGAATGTGAAAATAGGCAGTTGCGTAACGCACAGGCACACAGCATTCTGCCATTCTAGTGAGAGCACTTTTGAAAAATAAAGAATATAGATAGAAGGACTGTGGTCATAGGGAGCGTTAAAGCACACCAACCTTTTAGAGCCGCAGAGTGCTGAGGACAACCGTGACTGAAATGCAGCAGGCTTATTGTTGGGAACATAATTATACGAGGGCCTTGGATGTTTCTAAGCAAAGAGAGGCAGTGCAACAGAGGCTCTCCTTGAGTTCATTTTGTGTTCAGTGTTATTACACAGATGCAAACAGAGACAAACGTGCTTACACACAACCATGCACTTGCTAACAAATAGAGCCTCAGCTAGTCGTGTCTCTTGGTAGCCTGTATGGCAAACCACCCACAGCCTGCTTTGAGCCACTCTAAACACTGACCAATTAGTGGGTTTAATTGCACGTCCTGGCACAGTAGGCCTTTTGAGACACCTGCTAAGTAATAAGTAGGGGTACTGACCTGAGTCCCCCTCAAACTAACAACAGGATTGTTCTCAGCCTGACCCCAAGGGGCATTTATGTAAGAGACCTTGCATTTTTAGACACCTCCATGTCACTCAGTGTTTGCGGTTTGTGAACTCCACGTCTGCTTGCGCTCTGGCGAATCCCCAGCACCAGACCCCGGGTTAATTGGGAAAGCTTGTATTCTCTGTAAACAGCGTGCTCCGCTCGTTGAGGTCACATTCCCAAACAGCAGAAGTGGGCAGACCCTCCACCCAAGCCGTAAGGCTTCTGCCCGAAAACACTTTGGTCTTCTGTTAAGAGGCTGCAGACATAAATTAAAAGACAATGTTAAAAAAAAAAAAACAGAGAGAAAACGCTGATGGAGAGAATAAGAGAATAGGTCAGCATTTCTTATGGCTGCACAATGAATTTTAATCCTCTTCAGGGAATTTTCTTTGCACACTTTATTTTTCCTCTCGTTTCATTCACCTCAAACATTGAATTGATTGGTATCTTTCTACAGTTATCTTGGAGATGGAAGATTTCACCTGGAATCAATCATGATTGCAAACCCAGACATTCCTGCCTACAGGTATTGTCACATATTTCATGTATATCTCTCTTTATATGATACAAAATAGTGTTTATTATAAAACTAGTGTTAGTTTGATCATTTGGGGGCAAATGATGTCAAATAAACTTTTTGTAATAATTGCAATGAAAAAAGTAAAACATTTTTTTAAGTACGGAAGCGATCAACATTCATAATCACCTTTTTGGATCCTCAATTTATGTTCTAGGCTCAGAATCTTATGATGCTTTTTAGTGCTGTTTAAATTTAAAAACTGCTTGCAGTCCTGATTATTCACCTTATCGCAGTGGCATGATAACATTATGTGAAGCTCAAGTTCTGTTTTGATAAGGCTTGCTTGCATGCAAAGTGAAATTGTGTTGTTATAGACATATGCACTGCTGCACAGATCACAGGTCTCTCTCATAAACAAGATTCTAATCTCAAGTGTACCCCTTGTACCAGAGAAAAGGAGATTAGATGCTCAAAAATACATCTATTTTTCCCTCAGATACACTAACTCCTGTTGTATTTGATGACTTTTTGTGATTGGATTTTTCACCTTTTTTCTTTTCTTTTTTTTTTGGTGCATTTATGTCCTTGAGATTGATGCCAGAACAATGGATTGTAATATGTGTAATCAGGTTCATTCTTTCAAAAGTATCGACACGTCCTGTTCACATCTGTGATTTTCAGCCTTTTTCTGCCTGGCTATGCTTGTAGATACGACCCCTACAGTAAGGTGTTCTCCAGGGAATACTACGACCACGAGGCCATGCGCGCTATAAGGCTCCAGGCTATTGACAAGGCTCGACTGGCCCAGAGATGGGGACTGATCTTGGGCACGCTTGGCCGACAGGGCAGCCCTAAAGTCCTGGAGGTGAGTTTGCATCCTCATTTCAACACTCTACATGTCCCGAGGCCACTTGTGCAACGGCTTGTAATATTTCTTAGCGCGAGTTTTTTTGACAAGTGATTTGGTGACATGAAGTAGTAATAAGACAAGAAGTCGTCACACTGGGAGCTTGTTATTTCAAATTTAGGATGATGCAGCCAAACAGCCATGGAAATCTTATCCTTGATCTCGCTGCTGGCTTCAAGCATGACTGTGTTGGAGTGTTACTAGTGATGTATGATTTTGAGCGTTTTCTGTTATTGCTTCCACAATACAAACATTAAATAAACAACTACAAATAAACATCTCAAAGCATAAAGAACAGTCTATACTTTTCCTCGGTGAAAGCTTTTGCAGCACAGTCCCATCACATTATTTGCATAAATTAACTCTGGAAAATTCAGCCACTTAGAAATGCAGCTCACGTTCTTGTTCAGCAAGCATTTCTAAGCAGTATTCAACTGGTTAATTGTAATAATTCAGTGAAATGTGGGGTATTTTTATACATAAATGATTTTAAATTATCTATCGGTACCTGTTTAATGCTCTCATCACACTTTGTAGGTAAGAACTATTGGCATGAGAATTCATAAATAGTATAGTAAGTGCACACAGTCAAAGGCTGGTATATTTGGTGCAGACTCATAAGTGAGAAGCTCAGTCTCTGCAAGTACAAAATATTATGTATTAGCATGCGTGAAGGTCTCTAGTCACTCTTAACTTGCAGCTGGTCCTCCTGCTTTGCCCTCTCTTCAATTGCCAGTTTGTTTTTCTCCTGTTTGTTCCTTTTTCTTTGTTTTGTTTCCCCTTCTTTTCCCTACTGTTTTGAATTTTACTTATTACTAATTAAATCATAATTTAATCAGTAATAATTCAGTGCTGTATGGATTGCTGTATGAAAAACTGGAGCCTCCATCTAAATGCTAGATGTAAATGGTTTAATACTTCCTCAGCGAGTGTACATGCATAGACTTGACTTGTTCGCAAATATCCAGACTCAAGAGATTATGTTAGCACTGATGTATAAATGTCAACTAGAGTGAAAAGTTTAATCTTTGTGTTGCATTCGGGGGTGGATTTAAAAAAGGGATTTGAATACAAACTCACCAGAGATCTTTTAAGATTAGGAAGTGTAGTGTCAGATAACCTCTCAAGTAAGGGGGCAGAACTATCTGATAAGAGCACAGTGATCTAAATGTTGCAAGATACTCCCAAGGACAGCGGATAACAGTCACATTTTACCTATATCTCATCAAAGAAGGATTTATGGGATATCTTCTGGTTTGTCTGCCTTTTGGATTCCCAAGTAACGCCTCAGTCCGCTACCCACAACTAAAAAGACAGGGTGAGAAAAAGAACCAAGTTCCTTGATTTGGCTAAACAGTTTAATTTAATGACATGTTTTATAAGGTCTGGTGACTGGGCTTGTGCCCATCAGGCCTTATTCACCGACCCTGAGGAATGATAGCCACATGTGACACCGCTACTCGCCAGTCACACTGTCTTTGTCTCGCTTGTCTGTCAGTTTTCTGTTGTGAAAAATGTCTTTATAATGGTATAATGTTTTATAACTTCTGGCTAGACTGCCCTTTTCCAGAACTGCCAAAGTGAATTTTACCAGATGGGTGTGGGGGACACTGATGATTCAGTTGCTAACTGTGTTGGAAACTTTCCATGCAGAAAAAGCTCAAAACTATTGTGTACAATACCTCACCAAGTAAAGTGTGTTCTGAGTTGTAGCTGGGCTGATTTATTTATTTGTTTTAAACCTTTGTTCTGTCAAATCTATGGACAGAATCTTCAGGTGGACTTAAAGAGTGGAGAGAAACCAGGCACATTAGAACTGCAGCTTTGCTGGTGATGTAATTGTGTAGGTTTCATCAGACTGTTCAGCACCCGATCTAACAGTTTACTGCCAAGCCTGAAGTGATTGCGAGATTCAACACTTCCATGTCTGACGATGTAAGACTCTGCCTGAAAACACTGGTTTTGGGGATGGTAATTAATTTTATTACTAATCAAAGGAGTGGGATCATATGGTCTTCTTATATTAGATTGACAGATGAGTTAGTTAATCCACCACAGGAATGCATACACTGTAAAAAACATTTAAATGAGCCAATCTGAGGCACAAATGCTCAATCTAAATTCCTGCCCTCTCCTACAGCTTTAAGCTCTAGGTGGAGACTGCGAGAATGGGATTTCAGTTGTAAGTGCCCAATAAAGAATTATCTTTACAGTGTGCCTGGACACATGGCAAAAGGATGAAGAGATTGATTGTCTGTATAGAGGCTGGAATAGTACACTAGGCACTTAGCGCTGAACATAGTTTGGGGGTCTAATCTGTAAGCTTCCCTGTTGAGGTGTTGAGGCCAGAGCTAATTGGAAAGAGATTGAAGGGAAGAATCACATTATACTGGAGGGAGTGTAAGATGTTGTTTCCAATGTGTAAATGTGCATTAGCAGAAAAAATAAATAGGCGGAGATGCAATAGTTCAAAGCTTGATGTTCAGATGAAAAAGTCTAGTCAAGCTGAAACTGTGAAAGCACAAAACCTCTGGAGTGATTATCAGCACATGTTAATGCCATAAATCATGTGACCTATACCTTATTATATGTGGCTGAGTTTCACAGCCTATTTTATGTCTAGAAGGCAAAATGTTTTCATCTCTTTTTCTTCCAGCACCTGGAGTCAAAGCTCCAGTCCTTGGGCAAGTCCTTCACTCGAGTGCTTCTCTCGGAGATCTTTCCCAGCAAACTGGCTCTGATACCAGATGTAGATGCGTGAGTATTATAATGCATACACACAGTTTTTTTTTTCAAAATGTTATTCATTTGATGGTTTGTTTGACACTGTCACATTTTAAAAGAAATATATATATATATATTTTTTTTTTGCCCAGACATATTAAAGACATATATATGGTCAAGGGAATGCATACCACTCTAGAAACACAGTATGAGTATGTATGAAACAGCCATTAATTTCTCACTGTGGTGTTGTGGGTAAACTTCTCAAATTAAATCTGAAACTCTGCCCTTTAAACCCAAATTCCTGAATATGCGTTGCAACAAATATAAATATGGACTTATTTACACATGCGCTAACGCGTGCCCTAATTAAAGCGTTCTTTTATTTAGTTAGAAATGCTGAGCCAAAGCAGATGAAGCAAAATGATTTCTCATATTCTCTTGCACTGTTTTTCATTCTGTTTTGTGCTCATTTTTCCTTGTTCGTGTGCTATGCCATACAGCAACATTAAATCCAAAAATTAATGAACCTACACACATCCCTAAAACTCCTCCTTTGGCTCTTTGTGTTCTTCATTTGCCAATTCTTTATCACTGCTGTGTCTCTCTGATATAAAGGCTGGGTAATTTATCTTTCACATCAAGGACCCTGCCAGAAATCTAGTGTTCAGCAGCTAGTAGTCACCTAAAATTTGCAATCAACAGCATTTGAAATGTATTCTGTAAGCATCACTGCACACTTAATTGGGTAGTCAGCATAATTTGCAAGTGGGTGCTATAACAGGGAGCTGACAAACAGAGTTTATAGCTTTATACACAAAATTGGCATTCAAGTCCTGGGAAGAGTCCATGATTTTGCATATGGCATAAAAGCAAACAGTCCAATGTAATGAACTTGAACGAGTCATAAAATTTAAGCTTTGGCACAAAGTGAATTGAAAAGGGATCTTTATACACAAATCATACATTGAAGTGCATACTTTTAGTCTGTTTTGCAGTAAAGTTAAAGTAGAAAGTACATCAACCTTGCCCTTGATGAAGATTCAGGGTTTTTTCTTTAGGTTTTACTTCTGTTTATGTAAGAATTTTACTTCTGAAGCAAGAAACCTGAAGCAACTTGATAAAGACATTCTCATTCTCTCATACACTAAGATCTTGACTTTTACATCTTGATATTTGTAGTGGTAGGTCCTGAAATATTTTCTGCTGTGTAGCACTGTAACCCAGTTCAGCAACTTACAGGTGTCTTTTAGACATGGACTCCTCACGTTTTATTCAATGAAATATCAAGTACTCTGGCTCCAAGGTTCAGTTTGTCTGATTTATCTGACTTCCAACCAGAAGAGCAGAGTTGAAGATGGATAAGGGGTTAGTGAAACACTGATGTGCAGCAGCGCCAATCACATTCGCACAGGCACAGCACTCACACTCCCTCAGATTGGCCTCTCACTGTGGAGTAATGAGAGGTGTGATGTGTGAGGGAGGAGTGGGTGAGAAAGGGACAGAAGGTCTGAGAGACAGTTGGGGAGAGAGAGAGATGCAGAGGTAGTTGAGGGGGCTGTGTTTGGAAAGCGAGCGATCACGGTAAAAATATTATTTTTTTATTTGTTTTTTTGGCTCTTGTCTTCAGACTGACGTATGAGTACAACTCAAACATTATGTAATTCAGGCACGATTCACTGAACCAAAACAAACCCTCATTACAGACAAAAAGGTTTCCAGCAAGATCTGTTTCACTAACATTAAAACTAAAGTCCAATCTGCACATGTATCACAGGTAGGAATTTATTGTATGGTTTTACACCAATTTTTTATCCCATCAGTAAACCCTAGATTTTATTTTCCTTTAATTATATTAAAAAAAAAACTGCTTTAAATAGATGACAAATTCATGTTATTACCCAAAGTGACCATGAAGTTGAATTAGCGCCATACTACAGCAGGTCTGGAACTAGAGACAAAACCAGAATATTATTAACCTACAGGGTGATGATTTATTGCTATGCTGTTTTATTGGTTTGTAATAGTTTTATCTAGGTGCACCTAATAAGCTGTCCATGGAGTGTATATACATCAGAAAATAGTGCTGGAGTAGTCTGCCTTTGTACTACTGAAGACTAGGGCTGTTTATCATTTCCGAGTGCTGGAGCCAACACAAAACCTGAGTTTCTGTGCTGGTCATAAAAGGTATCCGAGAATCTTGTCTAGAAAAAAAGTTCATGTTTGGTTAAATAGTTCCAGTTACTATTGGGCCGGTGGTTATGGGCTATTCCTTCCCTGTACACCCTGTCACATCAGCATGGTTTGCTGACATTTATTCACCAATAATAAGTCAGACTCATTTCTGATAGAAGCTGGAGTTCACCCGGTTGGTAGTCGTGGAGGATTTTAGGCTTGATGGTTTCCCTGGGCCGGGGATTGGAACGCTGTACTAGGAGGCTTTTTATGGACACTTGTTGCTGCAGATGCATTTCAGCAAGTGCAAAAGAACAAAAACAGGACTGATGCATGATTGTAGGCTATTTAGAGCCATTTCCTTCATTTTTAATAATGTGGCTTTGTCTGTAATCATAAAATTGTTCCTTAACAAGCCTAAAAAATAGAATAGAATAGAATAGAATTCAACTTTATTGTCATTGCACATGCACAGGTACAGGGCAACGAAATGCAGTTTGCATCCATCCAGAAGTGCTTTAGTGATATAGATATATTACAATATATATTAGCAATAATATAGATATGTGAGTATATTACAGAAATGGGTCTATTATGGTATGTTATAATGTACACGGTATGAAGTATGTTGTGAATATTCTATAACTATAAGTATGTACAGGCTGTAGTGAGTACAAGCTATGTACAGGATATGAACAGGATATAAATATGAAAAACTATACAGAATATGAAATAAATAACTTTACAGAATCTGGGATATACAGCTATACAGAAATGGGAACTATGCAAGTTGTAAACAGTTGTAGGATTAAAGATTATCGAATGTACAGAATGATTATTTACAGTGACATTTGAAGATGACTTGCTACCAACATTGTCCATATTACTGGTGATAAATATTTATTGGGGGTGACGACTTTAACCCTTTAGAGCCGATCGGAGCGGGAACGCTCTGTTATGCGTAACTATTTTTAAATCCCGGTAGCACTGCAACCACGTAAGCTAGCGCAAAAATTTTTTTTGCATATGAAACCGGAGGAGTTGTACTTACATATTGTGCCATCAGCTTGTCCTAGGTCACGGTTTCCTTCCACATAAAGCTTTGCAAAAACTGCATAAAAAGCGCTTGCAGGAACAAAAACATAATATTCCAGAAACACGCTTTGCCGGTCCGATCAGCTGTTCAAAACACTTCCTACGTTGGAATAGACGTCAGCGCGAACTTTTGCATTTCCGCCATTACCTGGCCGAAACCGGAAGTGACGTCATTTTCGCGGAAATGTAGTCTTTTTTGCGATCAGGGCCTCAGGGCCTATACTGCTCTTTTTAAAAGTTATCTTTGACTTTATGACTTTCTGTGTCGTTTCTGGGATGCTTAGGACTCATATTGCACTGCTGGAAATAGTTTATTTTGACGCATATGCTGCTTTTTTGCAAATTTGCAGTATAATATTTATTTTCGTTTTTCCTGCAGTGTATAAAAATTGGTGTATTTCAAAAATAAAACTATGAAGACACTCAAAATAAATTTCCTGTGGTGGGAAACTATTTTGTGCAACTTTTTTGTATTTACAGTTTTGAGGGATAAGCCTCTTAAATTTCTCTAACTACAAATATATGTTAAAAAATCAAAAACGATTTTCAATTTTTTTGTAGTTTATTGCACTTTTTTGCAATTTATGTAATTACTATGCACTTAATGAATACATATTATTAAAATCTGGGCTATAATGGTTGTATTAATGTATAGCAACTTGAAATGCTCCCAAAAATGGCTCCACAGCATGTAAAAATATAATATAAGCTCTGGCGGACTTGGTTCTATGGTAGGTCTTAAAGGGTTAAGTAGAATTCTTCTGATGATAAATTTGACATTTATTTATTTATCAAACCATTAGTTTGTTCACCTCTAGTATTTTTTCACTTTGCTCCTCCAAATAGTTTGTGAGACAATTATAGACAATACAATTCACCAAGTGTTTGAAGCTGTGTCAAATCTGCTTGTGTTAAAAGAGGAATTAAAGAGAGAGACAAAGCGAGGGAGATTGAAAGATAGATGGTGAGGCAGTAAAAGACTCACTCCTGCTCAGCACTAACCAACATAGCACACTGTACAGATCCCACCCTCAGGCTTTCTTTGTCATTAGACACACACATACTCACTCATATAAAGTGAGAGGCACCATTAACATATGCTCTTAAGAGTGTAATTAGGCTGTCCCCAAGCAGGTTCTAAACTGTTGTGCAGACATCTGCACAGCACACACACTTATCTCAGCCAGACAGCAAATGCCATCCGCTACATTTCAGCCTTTTATCTCTGTTCGAATATTTTTGGGGTCTGGGAGGGGGGCTCCACAAAAAAAAGAAATTGTTTATTTTAATTCAATTAGCTAGTTTGCAATCAAAGGTGAAGAAATTGTTCTCTCCTTGGAGTTCTGAAAGGTTAATTGTTCTTGCTCTTGGCAGGTCAAGTTTGTGAGTGTAATTGAAGCAGAGCCACACAGGTGGAGGGAGGCTGCGGTGTAATGGGCCACAGTGGGTAATGCAATGAACTCAGGCTGGAGCTCACATAGCATATCCAGATTTAAATGTCAGGCAGTTTTACCTTTATACATCACTTGTATGCTGCTCCTCTAAACTTTATATGTTGTGTTGTAATGAAAGCATCATGTTTTTTAGAGCACACAGATCATTTTGAGAGAGGCTGACTAAACAACTGTCCACAAAAGTCTGTGTGGTATGAAAGACTCAAAGCACTTTCCTCCTGGAAAGTAATTTCCTGGTGACTTTTAGGCACCAACAACTGGGTGTGTTCCTCTTCGGTGAGGGTGTCACGACTAACTCGATAAAGCCTATGCTTAATCAATACAAAATGCGGGTAGGTCAGCGCTGCTTCAGGGTGCCCCATGTAATCATCAGTTTTTATCACATGGTCAAAGACATTACACTCTGCTAAAGGCCTTAAACGCATCCTCACACGCTATGCCAAAAGGTTATTAAACCCCGGGTCAACCTGTCCCCAGAATTAATTAATTTGAAGTGGCTCTATGGGATATTTGTGCATGTCCCCATGCAAACACCTAACCTCCACCCACTTTGCCTCCAGCAAAGCCCCGGGCCAAACTAGGGTTTGGTTGACCAGGTTCTGTATGTAGCCTGAGTCCACCATAGCCTGGCCGAGGGAGTGTGTTGGAGGGCTGGCGACACGGAACACTTCCAGCAGTCCTGCCCTGATCCTCATGCAGCTCCCGGTGAGTGAGGTGTGCCGTCTTTAGCCGGTGGGACCTGCAAAGAGACAGACAGGTGTGAAGGGTAGATGATGCTGGTGGCGGGCCTCGATGGTGATGCATTCCACAGCTGCCTCCATGGAGCCGGGACCAGCCAACTACTCACTGCTGGTTTCAGCTGCCCCACCAATCCTCTCAGCTGCCCAGACAGGTGGTCCTCCACATGCGTCACCGCACCAGGCCGACTGGTCGGTGGTAGCGGACCCACTCTGCTGTGTCCACTGGGGGCCTCTTCGTGAAATGCTAGAGCATGATCATATCCAGCAGCGATGCCTCTCCTTTGGTTGGGCCAGGCTGCAGCCACCTGGCGAGGGCAGATCTGCTAGCCTCATCAGGTCTCCCTGGAAATGGCAGCAATGGTCTTCCGGTGCGAGCTCCAGCCAATCCAGTATCGCCTGGCGAACACACTGGAAGCTGACCTTCACCGTTGTGGGGAGGCTCAGCGCTGCCACAAGTACCTTGCTGGCCACTGTGGTACCAGATCCTTCAACACTCTGGTCCAGTGCTCGGCCAGGTGCTGCAACTGGTCAAACTGTTTCCAGTGCACCGTCGCCTGCTCCATATGCATGGCAGCTAGCTTCACCACCATATGGGCCAGCCCCTCCAATGGCTGTGCCAGACGCCGGTCCATCATCCTTCACCGGACTGGGTTTTGGCCCCATTGTGGTATGAAGTACCCAAGGCACACAATATGGGTGCTTTTATTTGCCATACTTCCTTTTCTTGCGCAACTTTCGCACTGCCTTGTCCCCTTACAGCACACAGCTCTCTTGTCAGGTCCCTGCATCCTACTAAAATAGGGAAGGCATGACCAGGTGATGGAAAACAGCGTTGTAGGTCAGCCTCCCCTGACACCACACCCTAAACCCACTGCTCCACCCCTCCCGTGCAGCTGAGCTACAAACCACACCCCGCCCACAGTCTGTTCCACTGTTTGTTTGGGGGATTTTTCTTGGTTTGCGAGAAAATTGTGAAACAAGGGTCAAATGAGACAAAAGCCCACCTCTTTCAGTGTCTGTGTAACTCTCCTGTTTTTTAAAGTCTTTGTGCTTTACTGTACGTCATAGGTGTCAAACTCTGGCCCGTGGGCCAAATTTGGCCCGCAGCCTAATTACATTTGGCCCGCGAAGCCATACCAAATTATTATTACAGCTGGCCTACCGGTATTATACAGCTAATATATATATTGTTTAGTATTAAGCTTTGCTTGTTCCATGTTCAGTTTTTCAGCAAAACTTGTTTGAGTCTATAAGAAGAGATTCATTCTTAAATCTGGAGGAAGATCTTTTTTTCAATAAATATTAATGTTAGCCCGCAACCTTGTTCCAGTTTTAAATTTTGGCCCACTGTGTATTTGAGTTTGACACCCCTGCTGTACGTCATGATGATACCAGTTCTCTTCCACACTTGCTAAAATGATTTCAAAGATAGCGGCTACAAATACTGTTTCCACTGCTTTTAAGGAAAAATACAGTGGTACTATGCACCTTATCACACTGCAACATTCAGAAAGTCTCATTGCTAACACTTTTAAGTCCCGCCTCAGTTCATGTGCCAATCAGCTATCTTCTCCCTATGAAGGACGAATCCTTTCTTCCTTCCCTTTTCATGCTTTTTGTCTTGCTTCCCTCTCTACACTGAGTTAGCCCTGAGGATTTACTCTTTGCTTATTAATCACCCTCCCTCTTTTTTTTATCACTTCCAGTGTTCTTTTTTAATCTTGCACTGCAAATTTGCATATTCAAAAACATGTTGCATATAAAAACACACATATACAAACTGTTGGTTTTTCTCCTATATTTAGCCCTTTCCCCCACTGTTTTCCTGCACTAAGGCCGCTTTGATGCACGTGCAGTGTTTGTCTGTTTAAAGGCTCAGGTTATGAATAGCGGCTGATAGACCTAAAGGTCACATTTCAGATTCCAATCTCCATCTAAACTTGGCCAACTTAGGACTGAGGAGATTGGTGCTTGGTTGAAATGTCTCTGACTCAGCTGGCTCTCAAATTAGGAGGATGAATCAGAATTCACTCTTTGGGGGGAGCCTTTTTTTCCTTCTTTTTTTTTTTAAGTGTTAGTTGAAAATGAGAAAATGCCATGCATTTGCCCAGAGGGGGTGGAATATTTCTGTGACAGAAAGCAGAGTGGAGTGAGCGTCAGCGGTGCAATCAATTCTGCAGCCGAGAAACTGTGTGAAAGTTGGAAAATGAGGGAAAGACAGAAAGGAAATTTGACGCAGTACCATATATTTGAAAGTAGTCAAGCACTCACAAACTAAATCTCAAACTGGTGTGTCCTTATTGACGTTTACCTATCATTAGTCTTTATATACACTGCAGTTCATTTTGTATTTATCAATCATCCTGATGGATCTTCATCATAAGGATTAGGGACAGGGAATGTTATGCTTCCTCAGTAGAGACGGAGCTGTGAATAGCATTGATCTGTGAAAGCTAACCCCCCGTAGCCCCAGCCACTTTCCGTCTCCATTTTCCCATTGTTCAGTTTTCCCTGCAGCTGTTTACTTCCACACACCCTCCTCATCCTACTCCCATGCATTTTCCAGAGTAAACACGTTCCTCCCTGCCTGTCTTCTTCCTCTCTTCTGCCTCACTTCTGTCTTCTCTTCTTGCCTGCGCCTCTTCAACCCCCCCTCCGGTTTTTCATCTTCATTGCTCATTCTCCCTATCTCTCTGTATCTGTGTCCTTCTCTCTCTTTTTTTTCCCACCCCCCTCCCCATCTCTTTAATACACAGCCGCTTCACCACTAAACCTACGCCCACCCCACCCCATCCCTCCGCCACCCTGTCTGCGAGCAATGTAGGCTACCTCCGTGGAGACCGGCTGGTGCGGCTTTTTTATTCACACTCACCTAACCTCTTCCTCTTTTCTTTCACAGCATTTCTTTGTACCCCTGTTTGCATCTTTTGCAGTATTTTATTTTCCTCTCTGTTTCTGCCTCTTGCAACCAGTCGGCACCACTAGACCACTTGAAACCTTCATCCCTGTCTTTTCAGCCTCCCTCTAACTATGCATTCAGATGGTGTAGCATGGCTGTCTTTAGAACTGTTGCAAATCAGGACAGATCTCTCCAACAGATGCTGGAGGTCAGGTGGAGGGAGTCTCCTCGCACTAACCCACTGCATCACGTACCCACATGCAGTGTGGAGTTGTAGATGTGCTCTGCCTGTCTAATAGGATCTTAGTCTCTCAACGTTATTGCTTAACTGTTACACTCGCATTTGCACTGATTCTGAGGTGTACGTTTGAGCTAAAATTTGCACCTATTCCTTACAGGTGGGTTCAGATCGCTTGTCCACGCCTTTCTATCGACTGGGGCACTGCCTTCTCCAAACCCCTTCTCTCTCCATATGAGGTAAGCATCAACCTTACAGCCTCTCAACAAGCCGCTAATCGCTTTTCATACAAGTGTCACACATTTCACACACACAGACCTTCCTGTCAGCACATAACCTGACTGATGTCGTGTTGAAGCCTTCATCAAAGTGCAGAAGGAGAAAGTTACATTGTTAAGTGATTTTTCACGTTGTATAAGACTCATCAAGGCCTTGCTTGTGCTGTAGATGAAGAATTATGTCTAGTTCTTCCTCCCTCTTCCTCTCCCTGCCATAAAGCACACCAGCACACGCATATAAAACACCATCAGTAGCAGACTAGCCCCCCCTGCTGGCTGCAGAACCATATAGACACTCCCCACCCCTTTCAGCTTGTTTTTCTAAAGGGAGAGAAATGGATCGGACAGCATCCCATAAAGATCCATTTCAAAACATGTGTTTGTTTGTCTGCAGCTGTTGTCGCAAAAAAAAAAAAAAGCAGGCTTGTTTTGTGATGAGCTTGGCAGTTATGTCACATTATGCTTTTATGTGACCTCACTGGTTAGCACCTGAAGTCAACTATTAATTCGTTCAACGGGGTTTTTTTTTTTCCTCAGACGTATGCCACTGATTTGAATACTGAAATGGCTGCAAGGGGAATTGCTGTCTTGAATATTGGATTGTGATTTGAAATGGTTGCTGTTATATTCAGACTACACATCTTTGTGCGCCGCACACAACGTGAAAGCACTTACATTTCAGAAAGGGGCCATTAAGAATAATGATAGCATTCACCTTAGAAGAAGAAGTAATGGTTATTTTGCATTGTTTTTGACTGAGGTCTATAACGGCGCGTGCTGTAATGAGGAAAGCAGCAATCTGTTTTCTTAAGCCCTTTGTGCTACAGTTTGCTTTGCTCTCCCCGCCAGCTATTTGGGAACGATGTTTGTGCATTTAAATAATTTGGTGCTGCTCTTGTGTCTGTATATGTGCGCTTGTGATAAGTCTTAATTCACCCGCATCTCATACCTATGAGTGTTACACGTCTCGGTGCGCTATGCTTTTTACTGTGGCATTTAGGAGGAAGATGAAGAGGAACGAGATGGGAGGGTGAAGTGAGCAAGGAGATTTATTTTCAGTGCGTCTCATGTTATATTTATAGTCAATAAGACACACTTGGCTCTCCTGTCAGAGCAGGGATTAGCAAGAGAAGCTAGCTTCCACAGAGAGAGGCAGTTGGTGTGAGAGGGGAACGAGAGCAGTGGGGAAAAGAGAGAGAAGTGATTGAATAAGGGGTAGACGAGAGGAGGAGACTCTGGTAGAAGGCTGCCTGGAGAAAGGAAGGGATGGTTACTCTGTAGTGTTTTTATTTTCTGATAGATTGTGTTTTAAAATCTGGATATGAAGAAAGTTATTTTGCCTGAAAAACATATATTTAGGAGATATATTTTTTTTTTACAACAGGTTAACATAACTGGGATGCAATTATATCTTAAAAGAGAAAGAAGCTTTATTAAGTTTCCAGTACTTTCTTTTAAAGAAAAACAGTGTTTTTACTTCTGGTTTTATTCAGGAAACTTCAGCCTTTGCGTAAGAGAACAGAACACTGTCTTGTCGGTTTGGGTGCGTGCTATACTAACGAACGACAGTCACAAGCTGCGCAAGTGATGAATTATGTCGCACTAGAAGAAAGATTTCATCACTTTGAAGCTGAATTTTTCATGTCTCCTTTGAACTAAATTCTCTAACGGGTGTATTTGGAGTTTTATAAAATTTCTATGACTTGTTTTCTCATCATAATTCCATACATCATCGAAATTATTCCAAATAGTTCAAAGCTGAAGTTAGGTCTTGGCATCTAAACAGCTTGAAAGATGAACGAGTACTCGGATAAATGAATAAATGAACAGTCAAATGATTTGTTCTTTCATTCAGAACGCTTGTTATGTATGCTTTTTCTTTCGTTCGGAATCAGTATTCACAGGCATTTCTCTTCCATATGGAGCAGTCTTCACTTAAGTCACAGCTCTGTCATGCCACTGTTGTTGTTCCTCTCTAACAGCTGTTGTAGCGTTCAGTGCAGCTGCATAGGGATAACATGACAACTCTGCCTGTTATCCAAGCTTATTATTATGACACCTGTCTTGTCGGTATAGTCAGTCTGTTGTGTCTTCTCATCACTCTTTGGTTTCCTGCTGCTTGTTTGTCCAAAACGCTGAAAACTGCAGATACAGTACTAGGTGACAGTGAACATCAGCGGAATCATGTACCATAACACCTTGAAGGGTGCCATTATTGCACCTTTTGCTCATCGTTTCTTGTCCTTTTTTGATTTGGTTCTGATTTGTCACTGTCTCGCCATCTGTATTTCTTGGTATCTTTCAGGCAGCTGTTGCTTTACAAGAGGTGGGCTGGAAGGAAGTCTACCCCATGGACTTCTACTCCAATCAGAGCCTGGGTCCGTGGGCACCTAACCACCCTGACAACCAACCTGTGAGGCCTGCTCGTAGACAGACCCAGGTGAATAGAGCTGGGAGATAAAAAAAGAATGAGTGACGGGTGGGGAACGCTGATAAAAAGTGATTACACTCTGTTCAACTCATGCTTGATGGTCTTTATCAGAATGTCACCACACTGACACCCAGTGGCACAGTGACAACAGGACATGTATCTCAACATCTCTTTGTAAGGCGTGGCTATGACCTTGACCTTGATGTTCCTTTTAATTATTAAAAAGGAAGAAAGGTGCATAGATATTGATTGAGTTACTGCTCTGCGGATACATCATACAGTAGCTGTATTTCCAAGTATTATCATTTGTATGCCTGAGGTAGGTACTGTCACTGCTCCAAGTGTTAATGCTATCCCTCTGCCTGCCTGCAGAAAAAAGGCTCGGAGCCAGCCATTCCTGCCAAGCACTGTGAGCAGAACCAGTGCGCCCCCTGTGGCTGCCAAGGGGAATGACACGCTAACAAGCAGAGAGAAGTCAGACCAGAAGAGGAACAATTGGAATTTGAGTCAGTCTAACTTCAGAGGAGTTTTCAGCCTCTTTTTCAAATAGATTTTCTGCCGATATGATGAGCAGTTGAGATGCGACCTGACCCTGTTTTGCTTTCTTCTTTTTGTGGTGAAATTGTGAAGACAGTAAATCAGAAATGAAACCTTTCTTGTTGTGAGCAGGTTTTTTTCTCCCTAAATGCAGTGCTGTTCTGAAGCTATGAGCCTGTTTTTAAAGCTGAGTGGTATGAGTTCCTAGATGCGTGCAGAGCTAGTCACGACTGCTCTCCGTTCTCATTATTTATTGATGGTGGAGTCTGTCAATAAATAAATAAATAATCCTCCTATTGCTGTTTGGCCGTTACAGTAAAAACTGATTGACAGGAGCCTACCGTGGCCTCAGCTGATCCCAAGAACCCTCCCCAGGTGGCAGCACAGTGTGACAGGTGATTTTTGGAGAGTTTTAATTCTAAACAACTACCCAGCTTCTCCAATCACATCCTCCCTCTGCTTTCCACCTTTGTATCACTTCAGCAGCAAATGGCAGTGAGAGAGAGCGATACTGCCAGACATATCCGGGATGCATCACGTGTCCCGCTAGCAGCTACATTTTTTTAAGAGCTCAGTATTTGCCACAGTACTGTGTGTGATGCATAGCAGTCGGGAATAAATTATTGGCCAGCAGAGCTCTCTTTCAGCTGATGTTCGATTTATATTCTAGTTTGTTCTTTCACAGGCAAAAAGGAAGAATGTTAATAATCTGCCCTTTCCTCTTCTCATAACTCTTCAGGTTTGTTATCCCAGTCTAAAGATTTGTCATGATTTAAATCAGAAATGATTTACTGATTACAACATAAATAAAAGGGCTTTTTTGGATTGTTTAAAATACAGATCATATACATTGAACTTTATGGTTTTAAATTTAACCATAATAGAAACAAGAGCTAGAAAAACTGTATATTTTAATATTTAATATCCAGCCATTTACTTTCTGCTGCTTATCTGATTTAGGATCACAAAGGTGATGTGGCCACTCACAGCTAAGGCGAGAGGCGGTGTACCGCCTTGACAGGTTGTCAGTCTGTCTACTGCATGATAACACAGACAACAGCTCAGCATTCACACACACGGCAGGTTTCGAATTGCTGATTAGCCTAACATGCATGTATCTGGACTGTGAAGGGGTATCAAGCCCGGTATGGGGACAACATGCAAACTGCACATTGAAAGGACCCAGGTGCTTCTTGTTGTGGGGCAAGAGTGCTAACCATTCCACCACCACCACGCCTCCCTTATATTTAAATACAAAATTGTTAAATTACATCATGATTACTTTCTTAATCAAGTAAACTTAAAAAATTATGAGGACATCAAATACTGACTGCTGAAATCTCCACACAGTGAGTCCTTCAGGTTCCAAGTGTGACATGACAATAATCAGACTTGTGATCTAAACTTCATGATGATGGCAGTTAGTGAAACAGGACAAAAATCTCCAGGTTCACAGGTTTTGTAATGTTTTGTAATGCCGCCTCACCTCCCTGCTTATAGACCCCTTAAAAAAAGGTATGTGAAGAATCTGTTGGAATTTAGAGTAAGAAATGAAATATTTTTATATTTGCAATCCACTGTATTTATTAGCCATTTACAAGTTTTATAAAACACCAGTTTCCACACAGGGAATAGTTATCTAGATAAAGTTCATATATAGCTAACAAAATCATTTTTAATCAGCGAGTGAAGGTTATTGTTTGATTATTTAACTGTAACAAACAAACTAAATCATCAATAATAACTTTTTTTCTGATGCATTTAAATCTTCACTGAGTAACAAATTACATTTACAGCTTCTATATGAAATACGCTGTATCAATACTATGGTAATGATAATAATATCACCTTTATGCCCATCACTGTATATTTACATAAGAACTTAACATACTAAATATATCATTTGAAATTTGACACTTTCTAGTTTGATTTTTAAGCACCTTATACTTCATTTTGCTTTTGCTTCCTTTTCCCTCATGAAGACTTACGATTTATTTTTTTTTAATGTTCAAAGCTGATGCTCAGTTTTATATGTAAAAGGTCCAAATAACTAGGAGAAATTAAATTCTCTCTATAAACTAACCAGTCTGAAAAGAGAAGCTGAAATGATGAAAAACACAAACCTGTTACGACCCCAATATGTGAAAATGTGTAAAATGTAAATAAAAACAGAATGTAATGATTAGCACATCTCATAAATCCATATTTTATTCACAATAGAACATGGCAAAAAAAGTTAACTGACACAAATTCAAAGAATCCGGAGAAATCTCTGTGCGCAAAGGTCAAGCCAGAAAATCAGCACTTGAATGGCTGTGATTTGGAGGGCAATGAAGTTGAAGTTAAAACCCTGTATTGTGTTTTGGAAATCACTGCATGGGCTGTGAATGGTACAGCAGATAGTAGTGATGATACTGTAATGTTACGGTGTGGATGGTATAGCACACTCTGTGAACAGAATTTGGCACACAATCCACAAATATGAAGATGATCCAGAAATACTGCCATCTTCTGTGGACCAAGGCTAATTTTAAATGGACTGAAACAAAGTGGAAAACGGTTCTATGGTCAGACACATTATTTTGAAATCAGACCGATCAAATTTCAAATTGAAATGTGAACCTCTTGTTATCAGCTCTCAGTCTCAGCAGCTGGAATCCTATATTACAATAATAGAACAGCATTCCCTGTCCAAAAGCCTGCAGCTGGTTTCTTCAGTTTACAGGCTTTTACAGACTGTTGTTAAAAGATGAGGCAAAGCTACACTGTGGTAAAAACACAGGCCTGTGCCAGCTGTTTTGAAAAGTGTCAAAAACGATTTAATACTTTTCTTAAAGTTCTACATTTTCTCAGTATAAATATTTTACATGTTTTATGTGTTTTTTGTGGATAAAATGTGGGTTTATGAGATTCCCAATCATTGCATTCTGGTTTTATTTATGTTTTAAACATCATGCCAACATTTTCAGAGTTGGGATTGTATTATTCTAGTTGGCTGTAACTGTTTCAAAACATATTGTGATAGCTTAATTTGTGCACATAGCTGCAAGGCTGTGGGGGAGGTAGACCTGAAAGTCAATGAGCTTCTCATCCACAGCTCTGCCAGCCTCTCCCAGTCTGACCTGTTACCTCAAGTACTTTCTCTTCCATGCCAAAAGCTGAGTGACCACACAGAGGCGCTGTTTGCACAGCTTATTTGCATTCTTTTAAGCCATTCAAGTCACTTTTCACTTTTCATTCTAGAAACTTTACACTGCATGATCACACGTGATTACGTGTACTTGGCTGAGTGCAAGTACCCAGTGTGCCTTTGGTTGCTGGTGTGTGCAATTATTTTCCAGACGTGGTGGGAATTTGACTCCACGCTCCTTCATCCTGCTTGGCATCCCTTCTGCCCTGAGTGTGCTTGCCATCGCACTTTGTTTTGTGTCAACATCGAGTGTCTGGTCCCACGGAGAATTTATGACGTATTTATTATGGGTCTTATGACTACACAGGCCACACGATTTAGTTATCCTGGACAACAGGTGCTCAGGTCACGTACCATGCGCAGTGATACTGATGTAACCTGACTGGATGGTTAGCTGGTTGCCATTGGTGCCCAGCATTTGTTTGTGTAGCCCGCAGTGATGTGACTCAAAAGTCATCGGCTAATGCATTCTCGACAACCACTCATCATTCAGAAGCCGAAGACTGATTGAAAACACATTTTTAGTAACTCTGAACTGTCTACCTGGGTTAATGTTTTGGGGATTTTTTTTCTCTCTATGTGAAAGCAGAGAAAAACATGTCAGCACCTGTGATGTATTTAGTCATTGTTTCTCTTATCTAGGGAAAGGCTGAGTCACAGATGGCTCATCCGACCTTTATTTTCACCAGCCCCAACACCTTAATGCGTTTTAGGTAACTCACAGAGTAAACTCATCTTTCGTGTTTTTCATATCGCTTATTTGTTTCTTCTTATTTCTGTCCAAAAAGGAAATCAGGTGTAAGTGGGGGAGGGGGGTAGAGGCTTATGGTGTATGGTACCACAACAAAAATAAAAATGAAGAGGAGTAGATTTGCTTTGCAAGTTTGATTTTGTGTGTTCTTTTTTATATATATATATATATACCAGTTTGTCTTTGATGTACAGTTTAACACATACTGCATGTTATTAGAGGGTGGGCAGGGGGAGGTGGGGCAGTAGAGGGCATGTATATAAAATCCAGATGGATGTTTGTGTTCCAGTGTTTGCTCCTGTGTCTCTGTTGGTTTTTTCCTGTTTCTCTCTCACACTTTTCTCCCTCTACCATTTATTGGATTACATTAGAACAGAAAATAAATGATTTTGTTTACATTGCCTGTATTTACTTCTGTCAGGACACCGTAGGTGGGCAAAAAACTGTTTATAAAGGCATGAAGGTGAAAAAACTGTTTGGAAGATTGAGACTGCTGATTTCTCGTTGTTTGCTGTGTAATAATATGCGTGTGGTGAGATGATGCACGTGCGATTTCGATTTCAGAAGAATGGCCCTCGGAAGAAGAGCTGCATGCTGTCACTGTGCAAGATGTTTCTGCATAATCTGGATATTTCCGGGATCATTTTCCTTACAGCGTGTGTAAACCAAAACGCAGCAAGGCTTGTCGTTTCCCATTTCTGGATTTTGCTAAGAAGCATCAAATCTGTAATACAATGAGGAAAGCAAATCCTTCAGAACAAAGGTTACTGCTCTATTGAGGACAGAATTATAAAAGCGAACAGCTAAATTTGTCAAAACAGCTTATTATGTAAAGTTTCAAATGCTGTAATTCTGAGTATTTCTTTGAATTAGTTTGATTAAAATGGTTTCAAAAAAAGATTGAGCTCTTCTTCAATCTATTTAATCACATCTTGATTAAATCACCCTTCAGCATCCCTGGGGAAATTTGAACAATAAAGCTGACTCGTTGTGTGTGGGGGAGACAAGAAGGCTGTGCAGCAATGTGAAGAAAGGTTGCTAGAAGGTTGAATAAGAGTCTTTTGTGGGAGAAAAAAAAAAGTGGTGTAAAGTGATGACTAATTCTGCGTGGGAGGTCAGCCTGTCCATGATCATCTGGCCAAGCACCACCCATGCACAGGGCTGTCACAAAGTCACCTTCTTCCTCAACACGTCCACGTCCTGCACTCTATTCTGAGTGTTTTCTTGTCCTCATTTCGTTCAGTCCTTTCTTATTCATTTTAGTGGGGGAAACCTGTTGAACGAATGAGGTACCAATTGTTACAGTTTTCTTCTTTCTTTTGTTGATTTTTTTTTCCAGGTCTTTTATAGCCATGCTGTGAGGACAAACGAGTCCTATTAAAAACCTTCAAACACTTTTTGGCTTTTCGTGAAAACATTATTTCATAATAGTTTATCAAGATTTTGATCATCCAGGAGCAGCAACACCCAATTTATCTACAGTTCAGTCTAAATACATGTTAATCCAGTAGCTCGCCCCAAACATACGTCATGTAATTTTATCAGTATCTGTTAGTTAATAATATAACATATGGATGTGAATATTAATAAAACGCCCTGAACATTATTGAGTCTTTTTTTATACACTTCAGCCATCTGCCTTGTGCCATTCATGAGCTAATGATGCTTTCTTAGCGAAAGCTGTGATTGTTATAATTATTGGTGGGATGGCATTTGCATCTGATTATAAGTTAATCAACGGAAAATCCATTAAGGCAGTGGTAAGCATGCAGATTCAGAACCAAAAGCAGACTGAGTGCAGCTGGTTCATCTCGGAAAATCACTACCACAGTGTCTAGGAGTCGACTCTTAAGAACTTTTTTTGGTTTTGATAGCATGCCGTAGTTATTAAGTTTTTCTCACATGTTTCTTTCTTTGTAGCTGTGGTAGCTACTGAAAATAAGAATATTTCATATTTGAATGAACACTTGAAATCTAAACATACAAAGAAGCATTTGTAACTCTTGTCATGACAAAAGTTCTTATCTTGGCATTTTCAGTAGAGCCAGTGAATGTATAAATAAATAATTTAACATCACTGTTATTTTTCTGCTAATCTATTATGAATTTACATAAATGATTTGTTAGTAGTTTTGACAAATTTAAGATAACACTGCATATAAGTATATAAGTGCTTTATTAAGATTTTCTTTTATAAAAATGTCTAAGTCACTTATTAGTTTCTCATTAACAGTGATTTGGAGAACAGCTAATGGATGCAATAGAATTCTATTTAAAATATTTTTTTAATGACTTTTACCTTTAAAATACGAGCATATCAGTAAGATTGATGTCTGGACTGACTGCATCATTGCAACACCTTGATTCTTTTTGTTTTCAGTCATTATATTTCTGATTTCCTGCTGTGCTCGGAGTCATTGTCCTCTTGCATGACTCATTTCCAACTCAGCTGTAGCTATTGGACAGATGCCCTCACATTTGTTTCTTTGGTATACAGAGGACTTTGCGGTCGGCTCAATGGCTGCAAGGTGCCCAGGTCCTGTGGCTGCAAAACAAATCCAAATCATCACCTAACAGCAGATGCTGCCTCCTATGTAGCGACCCTTTTAAATAAGTCATAATTGTTCTGTTCTTATTGTATTGTCAAGATCTTTAGCTGTTTAACATGCTAACTGACACCTGTAGATTCTTAAATTCAACTCAGTCGTTTTCCTTGGACACACACTTTTGGCAAGATTAAGAATGTTAACACACACCCACACAGTTTCAACCTGTCTTTGTTTGCGCTGTACCTCTTAGTCATCGATGCAGATGTGAGATCGAAAAGTCTCTGAATAGTTACTAAGACTGGCAAAGCCATGAATGACTAATAACTGACAAATGAAAAATGGAGCATAGTCTGCAAGCTAGTTCAGGAAGGCGTCTCGAGCAGCAATGCGACATAACTCACTCACTTCATGTCACGCCATAAGTTACCAAACACATCCTCCCAGTCTGGTAGTATATTTAAACTGTAAAATGTCCTTTCTTTAACCCTGACATGTCACTGCTGCCTGGTGTTTTAACCACTCCAGCATCCACCTGCAGACTCCATATGGATCTTTACTCATCACTGGCAGTTTCTCTGTATTATATTTGCACAGCATTCTGATTTGAAGCCCACACGGCAAAATCAAACTGCATTCTGATACTTTAAGTGATCCTTTTGAATGTGATTTCTCTGGGTGGAATAAATTAATAGTTACTGTTTATCTAATTTTGCACTTTTTTGTGCCCTTATATAAAGTTAGTAAAGGTCCAAAATATATCACTATAAGCTACAAATAACAAGGCCAGTGGAAATTCACTTCATTTCAAAGACTATAACATTTTATTTTCCAAGACTGTAAGAGAGTTGTGTTTGTTTAAAAAAAAGAAAGAGAGAGACAGAAGCTAGCTGAGCCATATTTATGATATTTTCTGAATGTGGAGATATCTTTTCAACTGTATACCTTTTTTATCCTTTCTAGCTGTCAGATTCAGAAAATATCATGCATATTGTTCAGCCAGTTTCCTGAACACGTTCTGTTACTTGGAATCCTAGCTCTAAAAGAAACATGTTTTACCTTGAGACTACCTTGTGGAACAGAAGATTACCATGAAATTATGAGGCCACTTGAGCGCAATTCACCGAATGACGCTTATTTATGGAGTCCTACATCACATCATTCACTTTATTCATTTCCTCTCATTTGTTTTGGCACCAAGGACACAGCATGATTTAGAGTCTTCTTTTGAACCCTTTACAATCACCCTCTTCTAATTTTAAATTGCCAAAAATGCTGCAAAGCATGAAAGAAATATTCAGATCTTTACCAAGACTCGGATCAGGAAATTAGCCCAGTAAAGGTAATCAATCAGATTTTAATATCTCCACATTACTACATCTGCAGATATTAAAATCTGATTGATTACTATTACTGTGCTAATTTCCTGATCTGAGTCTTGGTCTCTGAACAGTAAATTTTTGTGATGATGAAAAAAAACCCCAGCATTTGTTGATCTACAGCGCAGAGACAAAAGACAAAAATCACCTTTTAAATAAAAAAACAGTTGATGGTGATTGCATTCTCTTATCTGATTGATTTGACTAAATTTTTAAACTGATTTATCCAGCCTGTGTCCTTCCCCAAAGGACCAAATTTATGTTAAACCAAAAGTCACCCCTGTGTGGTTAAATTTGAGCTCTGACTTGATTATTTAAAAGCAGCTCCAATCATTAAAAACACAAAGTGGCGTGTGCTCATGTTTAAATAATTTATTAATAAGAAGCCATACAGTGGTAAGATTCAAACATGCAGCTCAAGAGTATCTATCTATCTATCTATCTATCTATCTATCTATCTATCTATCTATCTATCTATCTATCTATCTATCTATCTATCTATCTATCTATCTATCTATCTATCTATCTATCTATCTATCTATCTTCTTATTACTGTGATTAATAAGTTCCTTGTTGTTTCTTAGATGTATGATGTGTCTAATGTGTCTTTCATAAACTTCCTCATGTGAACCACTCTGGTTCAGATGTATGTTTTGCCCCCTAGCGACCATGGCTGTAGACTGTTACCACTGGTGCTGTTACTACAGTAACAATCTAATGCCACGGTCACCATGGAGACAGCAGGAGAAATATGATTGGCTGTGGTAACCACTGACGTCCTCTGTGGTTTTATGATGTTGGTGATGCAGCCTTCAGTAGTGCTGGGCTCCGACAGGAAACTTCATACAGTACAGCAGCATCTTCCCACTCAGCTTAATTCTTACAGTCACAAAGGTGAAATTTGTCACTCAGTGCAGAGGCTTGCCAGACGTCAGTAGCCATGACTGTAGACTGTTACTGTACTTTGGAGGAGTTTTAGCAGTAAGCAGTCTAGAGCCAAGGTATTGATGCACTGACTGATAAAACAGAGCACTAGCATATTATTCAATCTGGCTGCAGTGAGTAAAGTACTCGCATTCCAGCCCATAACAGCATGCAGAAGGAGAGGTGGGGATGCAGAGTAAGGGATATAGCATGCTGTTGCCCTTTGCTGAACAATGTAATGTCAGCCATAATTGCATTACATAAACAAGTCAAGGTGCGATGTGCAAAGGAAAATGAGCTCGTTGCAGTTTCTAGAATATTGCTTTGGCACGTAGTATGAAATTAGCCAAATTAGATCATGCACTGTGACACATTACTCTAGGACACAAACAACATGGCCTTTCCTGCCAGAGGCCCTAGGCAATGCAAGGCCAGACTGGCGGTTTCATAGCTCTCTTGTGTTTGTGGTATTGATTTCCATGCCGATTATCTATGAGTCAGCCACAAGATAGAGATGGACGGAAGAATGGGGTGAATTGGCGGCTTATGCAAGCCCAGCTGAGTAACTCTCAGACTTACGTCAGCAGTCAGGAAATTTATGTACACTCAAGCGCTCATCGGATATTTGTGTATTGGCTCTTTGGCCTCTTTCAGACAGGGTAAAGTGGTTGGTGATGGTGATTTGTGTATTTTCACATAAACAGTTTCTCTTCTGGAGGAATCTAGAAATGTGTGGAGAAAAAAAAGGGAAAAGCACTGTGAGTGAGGATAGTGCAAAAGTTGGTGTTGAAGCCCAATCAGAGGTTACCACTGACTTCAGCTTGTTCCTGCATCATATTTATTTTTCTGTTTATCTCCAATGGTGTCACTGTCAGTACCTTACATTAGTTCTCACATTAATAACATTTATCAAAGTGTTAACTTTTACTCATATAGAGCAACAAATGTAACAAATGTAAGAATATTTTGTGGGTTTCATTCATTCAAATGAGACCAATTAGTTTGAACAGAGTAGCTGGATTCTGTCACTGTCCATGGTCCTGAAGATCATCCAGTGACAGAGAAACACTGCTGGCCGAGTTTCTGCAGCTACGTCAGCCGTAAATATCCCCAGAGATGCGCGACTCTATTTTTAAGAGCCGCACACACGGTAGGCAGAGGTCAGAGAGTTTAAAAAGTAATTGGTGTTAAACTATGACGCAAAGCAGAACGAACACGGAGGACTGGGTAAAGGTTTTCCCAGGTCACGCTGAGAAAAATCTAAAACATCTGTTAATTGACTTTATTATTATTATTATTATTTTTACATTAATAATTTTCTGGAGGATGAGAGACTCTACGGACACAAACCATCGGCGCTTTGCTCTTAGTACTGTACTGTCATATTCATCAGTGTCATTTACATGCCGTCAAATGCGGGTCAATTTTCAAACCATCTACAGGACAATGGACAGCGACACTAAACTAATGCACTTGTTAAATCCTTTATAGCCCATATGGATACCTGGCGCAATTGAACATTAAAGCCAAAAACCTGTGGGAGATGTTATTGGACCATGCACATTTTAATTCTTGTCATGCCCCCTTCCAGGAGTTACCTTGGGGAGTTTTCATCAGACCCCCCAGGCCTTCCCACCCCCTCACCTTTCTCCTAGTATGGAGACACATCGCAATGCAGGTGGCAGACGTATATAGGCGGCTCGCTCTGTGTCTTTAAAACCCTCCGTTGTGTGATTGGAAGTCGTCTGCATGTGCGCAGGAATGACGCAAAATTGACTTCATCTCAAGAATACGTCACGATGTCATTTTACCATGAGGGGGGAAAAAGGGAAAACTGGCGAACTATAGAGAGGATCTCCGCCTGAATAATAGGTCACTGTATTTAAAGTACGTCAGGTATGCATACAACGTTAAGCTCACCGACTGGCACCTTAAGATATACGCTATGATGCTCGTTATAAATAAGATCATCTTGAATCTAATAGTCATGCCTTCACGTTGCTCTGTCTCGCCCTGATTACACAGACTGGTCTTTGGTGTTAATAACTACGAAAAAAAAAAACAGGCGGTTCTGATACGTCCCACAAAGAATGATTCCCTACAGGGGAAAAGGAGAAAAAGGGGAACAAAGAAAAAAAAAAGGATTCAGTCTCTTGTCGTGATTCGCTTACTATCTGCGGGGATCCAACCTGGTTAACATGCAATCAACGTAGCCTACACCCTACAAGACATTCTCCTCTTTTTTTCCACAGTTGTCACTGCCCATGTGCGCCAAAGTGACTCACACTGCAGTAACTTTCAGCCTCTGTAGTCTACCGTATATTCACAAAAAGACACGCAGAGGAAAATTATGTGAAATGCTACATAGAGTGATGTTACACTAATTTAACGAGCTCGTCACTATTTCGAATTTCTTGCTACATGTGGTTCGAGACAACTAAAACTGACATAATGACAAGAGAGAGGAAAAAACTTACCTTTAGACTTCACTGGCGCAGCTGGTGTTTCTTTAGTTCAAGACTTGATCAAACTGTAAAGAAAACACAAGTTTTGCCATTCCCACCTCGTAAAATTATAACGTGATGGCGGCAAACGTGTTCGTACATAAGTCATATCCTAACCTCATCCTCGGCACTACTGCGTAATTTTCGGAAAACTAAATTAAATGTATTTTTTTCAATGTCTCTCAGCATCTCGCTCTTCCACCTCAGTATCGCATGAAATTCAGCGGGCTGTCCCGGCGATCTGCTCTTATAGACATCCCGTAGTACTAGTAATGGAGATGGGAGGGGATACTCATTCATTCAGAAGCATCACCTACATGGCCGTCGTACGTGGACTCTTACGTCATCGAGAAAATTTAGTCAACAGGAGGACGCTCAGGGTTCCGCGAGGGGAGGAAGGAAGGAAGGGCGGTGGGGGGGAGGAAAGCATGATTAGGGGTAAAACACTTTAGCTTTTCTGGTGGGTACAGTAATACCACCCTCTGATGCAGCTTGTACTTTTCGGGTATGTTTTAGACCAGCGTTGTAATTGTCCTCCAGGAAATTGTTCTGGAAGTGCACAAGCCTGTTTGCGACAGAGAGGTGTGAGCAAGACATCTCGCAGGAGAGGTGGAAAAGTTGCTTCCTATAAAACTATCTTAATCTGTTTGACTCTTATGTACCATCTTTGTGTGTGCCAAGTAGATGGTCCTTAACATAATTCATCCTTTGAACCAGTTTTATAAAAAGCACCCTCCTCTCCTCATTAGAGAATAATTATAAAGATCCAAGTGATCTTTGCCATTTGTGAATCATCTCAAGGAGGCACAATGGAGCTACTGTACTTTAGATCAAGGCAGAGCTTGAGTGGAGATTGTGGTATGAACCTGTTTGATGTGTCATTTTTTAATGTCATATAATTACAATTACAAGGTGGCTCCATTCTAGGTTGGAGTAACAGAGAGGTATTTAGTGGATTATTGTCAGCACACCTATAGTTAATATCTCTAAATAACCTACAGATGTGTCTGTAGTTTTGAGACACACATGATTAAGTCAGAATGCACAAATTTAGCAGTTCTGTAGTGTTTCAAGTATATGAACAACATTAGATACTTAGAACATCTGGTTTCGTTTATAATACGGTTCCCTTAACAGAAAGATTGTAATCTTAATATTAAGCTATTTTACTTATTATCACCTCCATCTCTTCTAAAATGCTTCCTCTTCTTTTGGCACTCCTCTCAGCTGATTCCAGATGTGTTTTTTTTCTGATATCGAACTTTATCAACAAGAGCAAAGAGGCAGAAAAAAACTGATTTTACTGTGTGTTTTAAAAGACATGAGCACAAAGTTGTGTTGCGTAAATATTTCCAAATCTATTGAGCAAAGTTGTGGCAGTAGTTGGACTTTTACATTAACATTATCTTATAATGACTTAAAGGACAGACATGCTGCAGATGTGTGTAGGAGGTGTACAGGAGCTACTGACGGCTAGACAGCAAGCCTTCGCCATGCTAAAAACGACATTCTAATGAGGCAAAAAGGTGTCGTGATCCTTGTAAATATGTTTCTATCTTTGCAACCTTTTTTCTTTCCTTCTTCTCTCACATTCATCTCTCCCTCTCATAGGTGGTATTCTTTCACTGGCTGCTGATGGCTGATTTTCAATGTGTGAGTGTACAAGCAAGAAGACTGCAGTTAATAGAAGAGGGAGGGAGTGACAGTGATGATTCACTAGTTTAGTGTGTGAAAGAAAGAGCTGGGGGGGGGGGGGGGGGGGCACAAATATAGGGATTAAAGGATGAGAGTTAGTGCTGGTGAACAAAGGTGTTATGGAGACATGTGATATCACAGGTTAGGACAGTATATGAGTGACAGCAGACCTGTGAGTTCATCACACAGAGCGCACCAACTTGCAGATAATCAAGTAAACAATGAGTTAAATGTATTTTTTCGTTGTTGTTTGCTTGTGTGCGTGTGTGTATGTGTGTGTGTTTGTAATAAATCAGCAGGAAATCTTTACAGATGAAAAACCCGAGTCAACAGTATAAAAAAACTATAATAAGCGACTCAATTCTTCACTGATACTGTGTAAGCATTATGAGAGATATTTTTCATATCAGTCTTATTTGTGCTGCCTCACTGCGGTTTTATTAATACCTAACATCGATCCCATATACTTTCTTTTTAAAAACTGCAGAGAAAAAAAACCTGGAAAATATGAGACTTTATTTTTTGTCGTTTTGCCTCTTTACACTACCACAGTGGATTTTATATAAAGGTATTGAGATGTGATTGAAGTGGAGACTTTAAATCAAAGGGGATACCAAAGTACTGCATCTTTATACCACTATTTAGGAATGACCACCATTTTAATGCACAGTTCCTCATTTTACGCCCAAAAGTAATTGACTAACCAATTTCATTGCCAGATTAGGTCAATTTTTTCTTTTTTTATGACAATTTAAGGCATTAAAAGATCTGAATTGATTCAAAGTCTTGAACTTGGATCTTTTTTGCTGAAACTCTCAATATCAGGTCTAAAGAGGTGTCGTTGCAAGTGAAGGAGGCCAGAATTAGACTGAAAAATCTTAAAAGTTAAAACATAATAAGATGCAAAATAAGCAGTCTTGTACATTCTTGGAGGTCAGTTTCACGGTCATTTTAATTGTCAAAGTCCACTATCAACCCTTTGCATTTCCATTTAATGAAAATGGAAATACAGAGAGCTGAGTTAAATGCTGTAAAACCAAACAGATGGCACATTTCTCAAGAAATTGGATATTCTTAATGCCCAGTTGGTCACCTGATCTCAGCCCAATACAGCATGCTTTTCAGTTAATAAATATAAAACTGAATTCAGAAAGACCCACAAACAAGCAGCAACTGAAGGTAGCTGCAATAAAGCCTTAGCAGAGCTGCGCAATAGATGAAACACAGGGTGTAGTAATGTCCACAAGTTCTAATCTTCAGGCAATCATTGATTGCTAAGGATTTTCTCCCAAGAATTTCAGATTGTCCAATTTCAGCATCTGAAATTGTTTTTAAAATGTGTTTAAACGGCTTTAATTCTAAACAGTCAATGCAAAGCATTCTCTAAAACTCCTTGAATTAAAGCTGAAAGTCTGCATTTCAGTCGCATCTTGATTGTGTAAAGTAAATTCCAGTGTGACAGTGTACAGAGGCAAAATGACAAAAAACAGAGGAGTTGACTCTGATATCTGTGGACACTTTTATTTATTCTATGACTTTAACAAAGAAACTGTATTTAATCAGGTCAATGTCTGAATCATTGCTGATATAGCTGCCAACTAAGTCAGGTGATATGAAGCAGTTAAAAAGCAGTTTGAAAATCCCATCTATCCATCCATCCATCCATCCATCCATCCATCCATCCATCCATCCATCTTCTTCCGCTTTATCCGGGGCCATGCCGCGGGGGCGAGCCTAAGCAAAGAAGCCCAGAGACCTGAAGATATGATGAGTTATACAAACTAATGAGCCAAACATGAATAAGTCATGCACAATCAAAGGTAACTTTGGTCAGTCCTCTTACTCACACAAATGCCAGAACCAGCCATCAATGTTCTCACTAGGGTTTCATGAATTAAGAATGAAAAAGTAATACGTCACAGGGAGCAAAAATCTCAGTGCACCTTATCTTCTTTCGCTTACTTCACCCCTCAACATACCCACCCCCCATTTTTTGCCCTCAGGCTATATTTCACAAATCTTTGCTTCAGATTTGCTGTTTTTCTCATGTTGTACTGGAGTATCATCCCAAGCTCCCCTGTCTCAACCCTCAACCCAGTTGCTTTTTACTTTTACCTCAGGAAAAAAAAACAGCCTTGCTCTCCAATGCAGCAGTTGCTTTTATCAGAGAAAGGAGAGAGCACATGGAGATAGCTGGATAAAAAGCAAGTTGGAGGTACTGTGAAGGTGCCACTTTGATGTCCAGGGAATCTTTGTGTTCCCCCTATTTGATTCCTTATGCCATTTTTCTTTCTGCAAGTGCAAATGATTCTCCCTGCTATTATGCTGCTCTTCACACTCCTTCTCCGTCTATCATGCAGTCCCTTTCCATCTGGTCGCTATCTGGTCATTTCTCTACGTGGTGGTTACAGGGAGATCATAAGCAGATGGAAAGAGAGGGAGAAAGACCCCATGGGATTCAGTGTTCACCTGCAGACTACTTCTCCTACCTCACTTCCCCCCTGACACCACCCCACCCTCTCACAAACCACTAATCAGTATTCTGCTTTACCACTCTTCCTCTTCCTACTCATTCACCTCTCTTTTTTTCCTTCCTCTTTCCTTCCTACCCAGTCACGCTCTCTCCTTCTTCCCTTGTCTCTGTCCCTCATTCTACCACAGCTACATAGTTTTACATGCACTGAGGCACAACAATAATTCAGCCTGGTTTCTAGTCTGCAGCTTGTTAGATCTGTGGGCCTGGAGCTATGTAAAAAAAATATTAAAATCTGGAATTACCCTGTGCTGAGTACAACAATGAAAGAAAGCAATGTGGGGATTTCTCACCTTTTCTTTGCCTTTTATCATATTCAGTCCCCTAAATAATGTTACATATGTACTGTGGCGTATTTGGTTGTCATGTATTCTTATTTGGGGCTCCCTTGGTAAAAGCATCTCTTTCACTTAGGCTGACATAAAAGCTCCGTCTTCATCCTAACATCTCCACGGCTCATGAATCTTTTATCATCACACCCCCCCCCCAGCTCTCTATCACTCCCTCCTTGTTGAAAAGCCAGTGTTAGTGGGAGCAAACTAATTAAACTGTATCACCTGAAGCTAGTTGGATACCACAAAACACAACTGTTCATTCACTGATACAGGTGCAGGCTCTGTAAAAGAGAGACAAATTGTGTTTGTAGCTCATCCAAATGTGCTGCCCATCCAGGATGATCAGCCCGGTGTTCACTCATTTCTTTTATAGTACATGACTCCTGTAATGTAGATACCTTCATACCTTCTGCGCATGTGTACAGTACATTCGTCACAGGCTTGTTTTAAGGCAAGAAGCTGTGTAATCAATGTATAGAGTCTTTCACTGACTCATTCAGGATAAATCAGATAAATTTGGACAAATTTGTCAGCCTGACTCAGCTGATCACGATTCTCCCAACCAAAGAGATGCTAAGACAGCACAACACTGATCGCTTACTTTTATACCTGTTACTTTGTCAGTACGTTAAATATCTCACGTTTTCTCTATATGCTGTGTGAAATGGTGGCAGCACATATATATTCCAGTGTAGCTACAGAGACACTGAGGAATCCTTGCTGTGACTCTGTTCTTTGCTGGGTGGGAGAAAAAAAGAGAAGGGAATGAGAAAATAAAGGATTTCTAGGAGGATTTCTGAATCAAATGTTAAAACTCTGCGAGATGAGTCTTAATAAAATGCAAACATAAAAATTATGAGTGCCTAAATTACAGCCACGAAGATTAACTTCTCCCCTCCCCAACTTTCATATAGTCTATGGACTCTTTCCTTCACAGTACAATATAGCTCTCTTTGAGATGTTGCCTTTTCTGCATATTTAGGGCCCCCCTGCTGGCCGTGAGCACTTACTGCAGGCATGAGCTCACTCATATGAATGTTATTAAACTGCATTCGTCATCCCGTCTCTCAGGAATACATGAAAAATGTATCAGGCAGAGCATACAGTAGCAGCAGCGGCTCTCACACGTACAGTTTGCTCACTTATTCTGATGGAACAGAGTCAGACAGTAAAACATATGTTCTTCAGCGTCGGTTCAGTTCAGTCAAACAGAGCACCGTGACACCTTAGCTATTCCGCCCTGGCCTCCACACCCCAGCCTTCCTCTCCATATCCATCCTTCCCCGAGCTGTCCACACACACTGCACATGACTCATCCAGATGACTCACACACACCCCTCCCCCTCCCCCACATGCTCACACATCTTTGTATTATCTCCGCCGCCTAACCTTGACAGAGGAACGCAGAAAGGTGCTGGTATTGTAAGACGTAGTTGGAAATCTGCAGCCTTACACCACCTCCATGTTTTTTTATATAAGTGCACCATGAACCAGGCCTTAAAAATATTAGCATTATTTTTTTTTTCTTGAGTATCATTCTTTTAAAAATGGCGTAAGTTGAAAGTTTTTAGATTCGTTTGTGATTAACGGCTGATATAGTGTGATTCGTTTTATAAAATCAATCGTGGAAGAATGTGTTTTTTCACACTAAAGCATGACAAAATTATGTTCGCGCGTGTGTGGTGTAATTGATCAAGTACACTTTTGCCATCAAATGGGTTTTAAATGAATAAATGTGGTGTGTCTAGACACAAGATGTGACATAAAGAATTTGGTTTTGGAGATCAAAAAGCTGAAATCTTTTACATTTACAAAGCAATATAGATTCTGTTTGTTTTAAATAATCCTAGGGATGAATATAAAACGTGACTGGAGTCTGTCTGTAGCAAATAGAAGGGACTGAACATTGTTTCCATAGATGCTATGCTGTATGTGTATAGGGTCTTAGAATTAATACTGCATGTCAGGACTAAAACCGAGCCAAGAACATTCTGTAAGGAGCCAATAAATCTCTAGGTGGAAGCAAGGCAAAGATCAGGGGAAGGGTAACTTTTGAGTGCCAAAAATATGAGATCAGTGGTGTGCCTCTTGTTTTTCTTATGTTTCATTAAATTGTTAACAGAAAGTTACAATTACAAATTTAAATGTTTAGAAATTTTAGTACATACAAAAACCAGAAAAATGTGTGCTTTGGCAGGTTTTAAATGACTTCATACTGTAAAAATATTTTCTTGTGATGATGACATTAGCGTTTGCGTAAGAGATGTAAAAGATCAGACCACCAACAGATGTCAGTGTTGATCTGATAAAGTTTTACTGATAACTCCTGTACATGTATACTTTGGTACAGTTCTGTAAAAACAAGTCAAACCCCCAAGAAAGACATATATCTCATATATTGAATTATTCATTTTCTCACACTCAAATCCGTCTGATACCATAGCTATAAAAGCCTTCCTCAGTTTTTCTCCTCACCCTCCTTGGAGATAAAGATTCAAAACACAGAGGCCATCTTTTCTAAACAATGCTTCTGGTGACTCAAGCTTATGCATGCTCGTTACTTATTATCTTAGTTTAATACCACACATGCAGGTGCTTGTATGTCATTATTAGCACTGTAAGATGTGCTTCGAGCTCCTATTTGGAGGAGCTGAACACTGACTCTTTATTTGTGTAAACTGTATAATTTTTCTAACTTGTTGAAACTTTGTGTCATTGAGCATTCCTGTAGTGACTTGCGGGTTAAGATTGCAGCTCCTAACTGCCATGGGAAGAGCAAATATGGATGTGATATGAAAATGATTTAGTGTTACAATCGAAACCACTGCTGGCTTGCTGCGGCACAGGTCACCACACACTCTGGGCGTGTAATCTATCTCTGGTCAACCTCACACAGGATATGCCAACACACACTTGAAACCCACTGAATGCCTTCCTTTTCAAAATCTGTTTTTGACTTTGCGATCTGAGTCACGAGGGAGGACTGCGGTGATTTGTGCTTGCGCGATTGTGTCAAGAATTTATTACAATGTCTGAGTGTCAGGCTGAACAGGACATGGGAACCTTCCTTTTATTATTACAGCATGTGGCACTTGACTGTGTGACAGGTATGAAAAGGCCACTGGAATTCTCCATGTCCACACTTCATAGATTTGTAGGCTAGTTTATGCTCATGGAGAACATCATTTGGCCAGAGTCAACGTAGAGGATTTGCACATAATGAAAGGGGGCCAACATTTTCTTAATACTAGGTCTTTTTCTCAACCAAAGAATGGAGTTATGGAGATCAAAATTTAGGATTTATGAAGTGAAAAGTGGTTTAAAATCTCCCGGCAACAAAATAAGACAGGGATAAAGTTTAATTTCTTTAATTTTTTCTATATTTTTAAAGCTTTTTTTTTCTGTTATTTCAGTTTTGCCACATTTATATGATAGGACATTTTTTAAGTTTAATGGTATTATTACTCTGACCATCTGCCAATCAGTCCATTAACAGGAAACCACCTGTGGGATGTAAATTATGTCAACTTTGTGCACGATTCTTTCATCAGAGCACGCTACAAGAAAAACTGGGAACCTGTCTGCGTGTATCAGGCACTTTGCTCCTTAATGAAGGCTATGGTCAAATTAATAGGGTCAAAGTAATTATTAGCAAGCTGGGGTAGCTAAACAAAGTCTAATTTTGAGATGAGCTGAGTTTTGAGATTAAAGGTCAGCCTCCGTTGCTAAAACTGGGTTTAGATAAACAGGATTAGTTTTATCAGTTTCGACACATATTCCATGCACAAACACATGCTCCAAATATCTATCTTTTTTGTAATTTGATAGTTGCAATACTTTATCATTTGAATTGAAGAAACTTTGCCTTTTATGTAGTCAGAAAAATGCATGTAATCGCTTTTTTTCTATTTACTTTGGCCTTTTCGCCAACTATTTGACAGGATCAGCATCAGTAGTGAGTCAGTCCAGAATGTCAATAAAGTCTGAGAAACAAGCTGCATGCAGAAGCTGACTCACAGGTCATGCCACAAACATAAAAAGAAAAAAAAAATATTAGTGCTAAAAATAATGTGAGTCAGAAAATCCAAAAGGCAATTTCAAAAATATTAAAAGAGAACACTGGAAATCTGCTTTGCTACGTAGATTTTTATTCTAATGTACAGCAGATTTAGCAAAGCCCAAGCATGTGAGAAAGTTACCATTTGTTTAATGAGGTCAACAGATAAAAGTGAAAAAGCCAGAAAGTAAAAACTTAAAATTTTATTTTAGATTGCGACATAAGAATAACTAAAGTTGCTAAATCTAGCGCTTCAGAAACTAAATGACTTAATAATTCCTCATTAATTAAACAAATCTCTACAATTATTTGTGTTACTTAATGGAACTACAGTGAGTCAACATTTCTACCAGTCTATGTGCATGTATATGTACGCATACAGTATATTGTGTGAATGTGTATGTGTTATGATGCTTAGTGCACGCCGCCTGTGGTCTGGCTGCAGCAGCTGCGTGGCCAGAGTCACGTCCTTCATTGCAATGCTTGTGGGAATGTGGTGAGTTCGGTTGAGACCAGCTCATAAAACATTGCACCCTGGCACTGTCCTGCTTCCCCTGCAGACAAGGAAGCAGCGACCAATGGGGAAGCCACACAGGCAGCCAGCGCTGTGAGCTTCTCTCAACTGCTGCTTTTTCTGTCCCACACATGCTGCTGCTCAGCTGACCCGAGGGTCAGGACCTTTAGCTCTCGGCTGCTGTGGTGTTCTGTCTCTGTGACCAGTTTCACTTCACCTGAACACAGAAGAATGAAGTTATTATTGAAGCTGGTTTTGTTCTTGTGACTTTTAGCTACAACCAGATTATGTGCTGATGTGGTCTGATAGTAATGGTATTTATGACATTTTGAACTCACCACTTGTTGCAACGGCAAAGTGTTCAAGTGAAACGGTTAATACCAGATGCAGAATGTGTAGAAAAGCCATAAAAGTACCCAGTGACAACCCAACAGGCCTGAAACAGTACACTAAAACTCAAAGAAGAGCTTACTGAAGCACCGAGTGAATTATTCTGTGCTATAAATGCACATCATTTACAGAAGCTGCTGCTCTTCTTGAGTTTCCTTCCTGGTCAATGCAAATGCTACATATTGTAGAAGTTTCGCAAAGAACATATATGTTGCAAATTCATAAATGAATCAATTAAAGAAGAGAAATTAAAAATATTTTGCACAAGAGCTGCATTTAAAGGGAACTGGACATGACTGAAAGTTGGCTAAGAATGATATTTGACCTTTTGTTCCAGGAGAGGTAGCAGAAGTTACTTTGCGGTTTTCTTGTCAACTTGCACAGCACAAGTGAGGGTGGAAGTGCTTCTGCCCCATCAGTGCACTCTGTGGGTCCTGCTCTCACACTTTCACACTTTCACACACACACACACACACACACACACACACACACACACACACACACACACACACACACACACACACACACACACACACACACACACACGCATACACAGTATGGGCCAAGCAATAATTAAAAGCAAAAGTAAATCAGTGGTTGTTGGATGTTTTATGCATCATTACAGTCCATGGAACACTGCACCACAAGTGTAGATCATCGTTGACAGGTCTCATTTTCTGTAAAGTGAAGAAGCTAAATGGAGACCTCCATCCCTATATTTTACACATATTAAAATGAGCTTCAGCGAGTGCGAATGCCTGTGTTTGCATGTATGCTCATAATGCATATGAAATAAATAGGTCTGTTTCATGATGTGTTTGCTTTTTGTTTCTATGTAAGTACAACAAAGACCCTAAGACAGTCACCTCAGGTTGGTTGCACATCTGTGTGAATGGTAATGTAGCATTTGTGAAAGTGTCAGGGGAGAAACCTAAGCCGCCGCTGGCTCCACAGGGCTTTACCAATTCCCAGAGGTCCCAAATCCAGTGAGCTCCAGCGTTGTCCTGGCCTCATTTAAAATCTCCATCTCTGTGCGTCTGCCATGCCCTCAAACCCTTGGAAGGCCTTCTTCCTGCCATAAATGTCATAACCCTTTCTCAAAAGATAAATGATGCTGCAGCCATGAGCCAAATGAGATAATCTAAAATCAGCAGCAGCATCTTGTTGTACCTTCTATCGCTCTGTGGTATTTTTTCCCCCCCACAGGATGTAGTCAGAGCTGTTGAATCTGTGCAAGCGTGTCAAAAGAAATACTCACCTGTTTGTTTATGCATTTTGAAAATGGGCACCAAAGGCTTTTGCTTAATTGCTTAAAACAATTTCATATTTCATAAAATAATGATGGGGCTTTTTTCCCAAATTTTGGAGAATAATTGTGCTTCTTTCAGTTCCTGTTTGACACAGAAAACCACCGTGTGCATTTTCGAAGTCTCCAAAAACTAAATGCACTTTACGTAACGTAACAACAAATCTTGACATGCATCAAAGTCTTCTTCATGTAAATTTTAATGTGTGTGCGTGTGTGTCAGTGTTGATATTAGGAAGATGTTCAATACCTACAACAAGGCCTCCTCTTTCATGTTCATAATTTTAATTATTTTCAGATAAGGATGTTATGTTTTAAATATTCTAAAAATAAAACTACAGCTTATTTTCACACAGGCAAATGTCAAGTGGTCAATAATGATGATTTAATGATTACTTCCCACCACTGAGAAAAGTATAAAAGTCATGTCAGAATTTATCAACATGTGTCAAATATTTCATACAAATTCAAAGTGATAATTTTGTAGATTTGTAGCTTATATATACAGTGATTAATAATACAGTCACTGCTGCTCCAAAGTTCATTAAATAAATGCCTCTTATAATCAATAAAAATGAGACTTTGCATTCTTGATAACAGCATGAATACATCAAAATAAATTGTATCAGAGGTGGCATCATGTTTAATACCAAAATTACCTCAATTTATGCTCAAGAAATGTGTTAACTTCTCTTATAATTAAGTCACCCTGTAATGTAGAGTACATTGTGACATTTCAGAATGATAAAACAAGCAGAAGAGGTTTTCTTATCTACAGTTATCTTTGAGTTAAAGGAAGAAGTGCAACTTTTTGGCATATCTGATTCTATGTTAACGTATTTTTGGTAGCAGTTCGTGACCTGTTTCTGCCTCGTGGTGGCTTAAATTTGATTCTGTACTGTGCTCACACTTTGTGGCAGCAGGCCACACACACATACGCAGACGCAAGCATATACTCGTGACCTAGACTTTCATTTATATCCCTGTACCCCTCCAATAAAAATATACTCGTCTCTAAGAAACCTTTCGATATCAATGAAACACATGTGCCTCAGCCAAGGTGCATACTTCTCATTCACTCTTCTCGCAGTTCCAGAAAAGTGATTGAATTGTGAATGGATGTGATTATGATCTGCTGTCAGAGTCTGGGGCCAGATCAGACAGATGAAGGTGTGCGGATGCCAAGCCAGCTGTTGTTGGCCATGAATGGGTCTTGGCTAAGTGACTAGCCTTTCAAACAGACCTTATCTCCTCTGCATATCGGATGCTGGAAGCCCCTGGATCATAGTGTTGGCTCTTTACAGTGTAGCAATTTTCCACCTGTACACATGGATCACAGACACACATGGCCAGCTGGAACACAGAGGAAAACTCCCCCAAAAGATCTGTGGAGAAATGATTAAAAAACTCTTCTTAAGATTGTGAGAATATGCAATCACACATTTTTTATACTTGTTCTATGTGTCAAAACTCACTATAGTGTCAGTTCACTGCATGTGCATGTCAGGCCCGGGTTTCGCTGTGATGTTTAAACCAGCACGGTTTTTCCACTGGTATCACAACATCTTCTGTAGTAAACGTCACACTTGATGTGGCCTATTTTCACAGCAGTTATGACCATAAGTTGGCCTGCGTGGGAGTGGAAACAAAGGTGTGCATTTCCCGACACCTACCACTTTTCACCTAATGAGAAATGGTAGATAGAAAGCCACACTAAAAGAAGTGATGCCTTAGAAAAAAAAATACATTCTTCTGTAAAGCTGTTATGAAAAAAAACAACATTTAAAGTTAAAGAACTTTTTTCTTTTTTTTCAGTTGTGTGTGGTTTTTTTTGTGAAAACTCGTGAAAGAGTGTGGGAGAGTCGATAATTATTTCAAACTGTAGCACAAGCACAAGCTCACACTAGCACAAAACATATCCTTGGTGTGCTGCAGAGGAGAAGTGTGAGGGGTTGCACAGGAAGCTGATGATCACTATCATGACTCACTCCAGCAAAGAGAGAGAGAGATAGAGAGAGGCTGAGCAAGTGATAGGTATCAGTGGGCAGGGAAAACAGATAGCAGCACCTTGGCAGCTGTTGCCAGGGTTACCGCCTCTCGTCAGCACACGCAGGAGCGTTGCTCTTACAAAGGCAAGGCCAGAGCACTTCTTAAAATGTGCTGGGTGGACAGCAGAAAACCCTTGAACAATTGTTCGTAAACTCTTTGTGTTGTGTTGTGTTAATCGCTATATTGTTCGTGTACAAGCATGTGCGTATGGTAGGGAGTCTTCCTTGGCAATTCTGCCCCTTACAGGGCAGAACTGTGAGATCCTTATACTGATTTTAGCTGTTTTGGACTTTGCATCACCTTAAAAGAGGTCAGTGTATGTGTGTATGTCACAATCATATCAGAGTTTCTATTTCCCCAAAAGTAACGATGGAGAGGGTAATGGCTACAATATGCTTGTTTTAATGTGATAAGTGGTCTTTCTCTGCTTTCCCTGTATGAAAGCAAATTCTTATGATTTGTACCATGTTTTTTTTCTTCTTTTTTCTTTTTTTTTCTTCTGGTTGTCACCATGTTAAAAACCACTTGTCTAGTGAAACTCCGCTTGAGCTTTACGCCTTTGTAGTGCAGACACTGTGGGAAAACAAGGTTTACTTTTTACATAAGTTTAGGTTTATCTCTGTGGTAAAGAAGGCGGAGGTCAGTTTTGAACTGACAGAAAAAAAAATCAACCTGTGTTCCTCCTGTGAAGTCTTGCTACATAAGATCCTTCAAAGAGAAGCGCTGAAAGGAAAAGCCTGGAAATATTTGTTCTTAGTGTCAACAGGTCAAATTCAATGAAAAGACTCGAATACATGAGTGACTGGATTAATGTATGCTACATGTGTGTAAGGCCACAGTAATGATTCGGGACTGGATTGACTTGGACCTGATTGGACAGACTGACTAAAAAATATATAATTTTGATATTTTCTGCAGCCCTACCCTGCAACCTACGTTAACCAGAATGGCCTTGAGAAGTGAAAAATGCCCCCACTCGCTCTATTTTAAACACATGATTTTATGTATGTGTGCCCACTCGAGCTACGTGTGCATATCATATACTCCTAAGGACAGTGCTTAACCTAACAGAGGGATTACCAGCTGTCTGCAGGATAAACACCTTGGCCACTTGTGCTGACACTAAAGTGCCAGACCTGCACGAGTGCATCTGTATACACACCCACAAGTGAGTGTGTATAATCTATAGAAACACTCTTATAGCGTGTTGATACTGAGGGTGATTTATGGGCGGCTCAACAGAGACTACTGTATAAACTATTGTTTTAATCCTGCCTGCTCTGGGTCATTACCTTGTTAATGTCTGTCTATATAACTCTGCATATTAAGACAGCCATTAGCGTTTGACTAATGGCTGATTCTCGGTGCCCTGGGCTGCGTTAAAACAGATCCCTGTCTCTTGACGCAGCTTTGACTCAGACACATAAAGGTGCAGTGCTACCAGTGTCTTGCTGATCTTTTAATCAAATGAGAGATTACCCTGTTTAACAGGCTGTTCTTTTAAGGTTTGTTTTTCCTACTTCCACTGATGGGTTTTCTGTATTTCATTAACCACCATGTTTAGAAAGACAAGAATTATAGGTTAATTTTGTACTGTTTCCCAACTACAAAAATATTAAATATTTTGGATCTTAAATATCAGTTTATCTTAGGGAAAGTTTTTATCTATCAACAAAAAGTTTTTACTGTTATTGAAGCTGTATTTTAGTTTTTTTTATACATGCTTGCAAAAGAGATTGTGTAAAGTGACCACAGGTATTATACAGCACTTTCACCACACAACTCTTCCCGCCCAAAGGTAACAATAACAAATTATCAACTGGAAAAATAATTCTCAAATTTGAGTCTTACCAAGCTACCAAGCTCTTTTAACAATTTTTTCTTGTTCCAGCTTTGTAGCGCTAAAGCAACAAACGTTCACTCCTAGACGACTTTCACGATCCTCTTAATAGGCCAGCTCAGTAACGTGGCATTTCTTTGTCACCTTAGTCGTTTATATGTGATTTGTCTTTTCTTTTCAAAGCAACTAAAACAACAGCAAACCGGCAGAAAATATTAACACGTATTTTTATGTTATGTGTTTAAATTACCACCAATTTTGTCATGATCACAGCTTCACTTGACCTTGTGAAAATAAAAAAAAGAGTGTGCATGTTGCATTGTGAAACAAGAGTCTGAGAGAGTTTGATCTCAGAGATACAAAACCTTCCTGTGTTTGCAGCTACTTAAGTCGTGCAAGTGGGCTCTCTGATCTCACATCCAAAATCAGCCTGAACGGAGTAGTTTAAGTTTACGTGTGCAGTTAAAAATGCCATCAGCAGAGGGCAGGCTCCTCCTTCCACAGACAGATGGAGCATTTCTGGTTATGTTTGCTGCACATATTACCTTGCTGCATAAACACCGTGCCACTGATTGACACATTGACTCCGACACTCAGTGTCATGTTCACTCAACCCCATTTTTCCTTTGTGCTTTCTCTCTTTTGCTCTTTTGCTTTTGCTTCAGTCAATGTGACTGCTGGTGTCTTTTTCTGTTTTCTGTACTTCTTCCCCTCTTCTCTCTCTCAGATATGCATGTGTGTGTGTATGTGTGTGTGTGTGTGTGTGTGTGTGTGTGTGTGTGTGTGTGTGTGTGTGTGTGTGTGTGTGTGTGTGTGTGTGTGTGTGTTGTCTGGTCTCAGTGACAGTGTCTGCAAGTTAACCAATCGCAAGATGAGAACAGGGTCCAGAGAGGGCTCAAAGGCCATGAGAAAGACTCGGCCACCCCTCCGACACCAGCAGCCGCTCCCCCTTAAGGAGCGCTGGTCTCACCCCTGCCGACGTTCTGACACACACACACACGCACTTGCCCCATGTGCTAAACACAAACACGAGCACACACACTCACATGCATCACACTGGTGTAAAACTGACTAATCTTTAGAAAGAAAAAAAGACAGGAACTCTACTACTACTTTTTGTCGATTTATTTCTGTAGCCAGAGGTCATAAAGTCACAGATAAGCACTGCTGGTTGATTAATAAATAGTTTGTTAGTGCGACCATGCAAATGAAGCAAAACACGGCTCCTGCTCATTTCCCAGGGTCAAGTTCCCCATCTCACTTTAGCGCTTTATCGTCACCACAAACACATTTTCTCATGTGCTAATTTCCCCTGTAGCAATGATGGCAAGTCTTAGCATTTTCACCAGCTTTGCTTCCCAAACTTTGATTCTGACAGATTTGTGTTCTCCTGCTGTATAATGAGCAACATGCACAAACTGGCACAGTGGCACATTCCTCTACTGGTCTTCATGTGTGTGTTTTTGGGATGTGGCTCTTATTATTCCTTTGTACGTGCATCTCTTGGTGCCCCAGAGGCCTTCCCAGCATTGATAGCTGTTTACCCAGCTATTCTAGTGTCAGCTATCTTCTCATCAGCAGCTTAAAAACACCTTAAGGTGGAAATGTGTAAGTAAGTGGAAAAAACTAGCAAGTGCAAAACAGGAAGATATTATGCCTCACTTCGTAGTTGTTGTTTTTGATGTTGTTTTACTACCATGTAACATGTATCATATAACATCCATCTCTTTAACTTCAACTAATATCCATTAGTTGAAGTAAAAGTAATGTGTTTTTTGCCACTCCTATATGTGTGCCATGACCTGTACATGAACCCTAACCTTGGTGTTTCAAGAGTGCTGCCACACCAGGCAGAAGTGAAAGTTGTGGGTGTGTGGCTTTGTGTCAACCTGCTGTGTGTGTATTTCTAATCATGTGCCTATATGTGTGTCTTTTCATACCCACATTTGTACAGACGGCATTTTGCTGCACCTCTGACGCCTGCCTCTCTTTTTGTTCTCCAAATTCTCTCTCATTTTCTCCCTTTGTGGTGGGCATGCTCACTTCACTGTGGTCACACATACGCACACTTTTGCAGTCACACAGAGGCTAAAAGTCATATGCAGACACTTTCATATACACACTGTGGCAGGTCGGCACGTACTCTGCCGGATTTGTGCACGTATCGTCGTTTGCCCCCTTCTTGTAGCCGTCACTTTTGCATGGGAAGGCACATGTGTTCAATTTCACATACTCGCTGATACGTTTTCTTTGAGTGGATGCGATTGCGAAAGCAAGTTCACTCTTATTCCTTACATGCTGCATGATTTGTCTTTTATGTCCGCAGAAAGATAACAATTGTCATGTGTCTTTGTGGTTTGCAGGGAGAAACATGAGATGTCCACTGGCCTCTATCAGCATGAGAGCAAAGACTGTTAAACAGAGAATGTTGAGTGCAACTGTTTGGCAGTTTTTTCACACATTGTGAAGATCGAAAGAGAGGAATTTCTCATTATGAAACTCTAATACCATGTTAACGTGCAATACACAATGACAGTTGACTAAAACCCTGGTATGGTTGTTTGCTGCCAGTATTTGTCTTGGAAACTGCATCAAATGTGAGATGATGATTAGTTTTGATAGTCATTTGCTCAATAAACGTCAACCAAATTTCCCTTAAAATAATAATACATTAACATGCTGTAGGGCAACCTGTCAAGCTATTTCCTCTAAAGAATACAAAGATGGCAAAGTGCTGAAAAAGTGTACAAAAAGAAAAAGAAAACATCACCTGTTATAAATAATGGACATGAGATTTAGACTTTAAGCTCATAATACAAATTCGTCACAACACATGTTTGGTGTACCTGTGCGATTTTTAAAAAAGAATAAAAACTAGAAGTTTTTGATGGTTTTTCTGGGGGATTACAAATTCATGATGATTTATTCATTGTGAAATTCACTATCTAGAGTTGGACAATATCTTTTACCACAAAGAAGCCTTAAAGTGTTGCAATGTGCAATCTTCCCTTGTGCCATATATGGTCACTGACATGAAGATACTGTATAAAGACATCAAAATTGGAGAAAAAGACAAATACTCAGGGGCTAAAAGTGCATGACCAGCCTTTTACTTCTCAGTAAAGCACAGCTGAGACTGATTCAGCCATTGATGGAGTTTCCAGCAAAGGCCTTCTCAATTTTCTGCTGCCCTGCCAATAACCACCAACCCCTCTCTCTTTCCTGGCTTTAGCCCTTACCCAGGGGCAACCAAAATTAGGCCCAGGGGGCTACAAGGGGGTCAAAGGAATCAACAGGAATTGGTGTGTGGGTGGCAGTGCCAGGGGATGGTCGAAGAGGGGAAAGGAAGAAGAAGATGGTGGGAGGGCATTCCTGAGGCCTGCAGAGAGGGAGGACTTACCAGCAAATCGAGTGAAACATTGTGCGACTCAGGCCCCAGTTGGGGTGAGTGGGTGTGCAAGAGGGCAAAGGGATGGAGAGAAAAAGAGGGAGGAGGAAAGGCAAGCATGAGTGCAGGGAGTGCTAGTGGACACAGTCCAGGCTCGCAGCACAGGAAGTCATTCATATTGGAAAGCGCTTGTTGCCGGCTCCTACTGTCCACTCTGCAGCAGAGTCAGAGTGTACAGTTACTCAACTTCTGATCCTGTGTCAAACCCGCTCCTACTCAAAGCACGAAACTAGTAAATGGCTCTTAAATAGAACATAATGTAGTATGACACACTGTATTTCTGATTAGGTCATGTTGTATTTTTTTTTTCATTCTGTCTTATGTAGGCTTGGACCTCTCTAGACTTTAAGTAACTTAATTTGTAGCGCATGCAATGGCTTTTAGGTGAACTAGATCAGAACTGGATTCGATGCCAGTACTGATATTTGGAAGCTTTAAAGAAATTAGATAATGTTATACTTTTGATTATGAGCAAGACAGCTAGTAAAATAAACAAGACCGTTTTGTGCAGTGGTCTGTTTCCAAATAACCTTAACCATGCTGTATATTTAATGTTCCTGTATTGCAAATGTAGCGTTACTTATTGGAAACCAAATATACTGACATCCATACAAGGCCCATTAGCTGGAGTATGAGCATGTCAAAATATACCTATATTGTATAGTATACCGTTTAGTCTGATATGTTGGGAATAGGTAGTTTTTCCATGTCTAGAGAGAATTATTATCCCCAATATACTGGATTTTAATTATCCCACAAGGCAACAAGTTAAGCAACTATGCCATGTTTTGCACAAATGTGCAAGAAGATGTATATTGCATTCAGATTAAACACATAGATTGAGTCAAAGGTGAAAGATTTAATTGTCACTATTTTTCAAGTCTTCCAAGCTTAATGTAAAAGCCATGTGGGTGTGTCAAGAGGACCCATCAGTTTACTAGCAGTTGGTTGCTGAGGTCCTGTGCGGGTGTGTGTGTCACAGAGTGATGAGAATGGATGGGGATGAACAGTAATTTTTTTTTTTTTTTTGGGGGGGGGGGGGGAGAGACAGATTGCACTTTGGCAAGGAAATGCTGCTCTGTGCCAGAGAGGTCTGCTCATCTCATTGCCCACTCGCACACACAGACACACATTATATCCTAACTCCCTCACTTAAGCCCATTTCCTTTGCACAGGGCATGGGAACTCCTCTGCTCTCTCTCCTCCCACTCTCCCCTCTTCCTCCATATCATCTCTGTCCTCTTCTTTGCCCTCTCTCTTGTTGTCCTCTCTACCCCTCTTCTTTACTTCTCTCCATCGCATCCTCACCTTGTCTTGCCCTCACTCGGTTGCTTTCTCTGGTGCCCCTTCTTTCCCCGCGGTCCTCCTGTCCTCCTCTCGGGCTTTTTTCTTCGAGTGTCTTCTCCTCACTTGTTTTATTTCCTGCCTCCATCTGCGCCCAATTTATCTCAAGCAGTGCCTGTGTTTTTTCCCGATAATTTGTTTTTGATTCCCCAGAATTAGAAAAGCATTGTGTGCGCTCTCAGTAAAGCGAGCACATATACAAACGCATGCATACACATGCGCTAGCACACACGTACGCACACATTTTTATTGTATTATTCTATAAAAGTTCCTATAAATCACTGGTTATTAATCGGCCCCAGACGGCCGTCCCCCTTTTGCTCCCCCTCTCCCTCTCCGCACAAACACAGACCAGATGCATAGGAAATGGGATGGCAAAAAGGGCACCCAAGAGACAGGCTGCACTTTTTTTCATTTTTCCCTCCTTCTCCTTCTTTTCTCCCCCTTCCCTGATTTCTGAGAAGGTTCATTTATGTAGCAATGCCCAGACCCCAGACTCACAGAGGAAATAAAGTTTAAATTAAAGTTTAGAAGAAATAAATTACATAATAAATACAGATTGTTATCTACTGCCAAACAGCCCGGTGTGTGGGACAGAGGTGAAACGTCCATCCTCTTGAAAGCAAAGTGTTCAGCTCCAGCTGTTTGAATTAGACCCAGTTTATCTCAAATATGCTTGCGTGTACGACCACACATTTACCAAGCTTATGTCTGTATTCCATTAAGCTCTAGGGAGCTTAACCGTCTTTTTGTAATGGGTATACCACTTCCTAGGTGTGACTAGTACTGTAACTCACACCTGTGCAACTGGATTGATCTGAAAGTCAGTTTTGAACTGTCTGAGACATCTGTGTGCTCCTAAGTTGACCCTCGTCTATGAGTGCCTACTAGACAACCGGTTTCCTTTCTATTAGCTCAGAAACTTTCATATTACCAGCTTTCACCTAATATCTCACACACCTGTGCTCAGCGCACTGAGACAGAGCAAAAAGGGCAAGTAACCGCCAGAGAAAGAGAGAAAGACATTTGCACTTTGAGTAAACTGACTTTAGTGAGAGACACTGAAGGCAGAGAAGGAGAGACAGGGAGGATATGGATGTAATGTAAGTCAGAGGACGTATCTGTCCCGCCCTGTCCTGCAGTGCCTGGGAGCCTGGATGATGTGAAGCGGCTGAAGTGAACTGTTCACAGAGAGCAGGCAGAAAATGTGAGAAATGTGCACGTTGGCTGCAGGGATGAGGGGGAGAACGCTGGTTTTTCAGGCACGCAGGGACAGCCTGCAGAGTTCTGCCAAGAGAAACATGGTGCTGTGTTCCTTGCAAGAGCTATGAAGGAGACATAAGAAGGAAGGGGCATTAGGAAAAGAGAGGAAAGAAGGTGGGTGGGTGAGTAGAGGGGACGTGAAAAGGACAGAGGGTTCCCCAGGGCACCGCCAACTAATGCATAAGATATTTAAACAGATGACATATCTTTGTGTGTTGATCGTGAAACAAAATCTTTGTTGTAAAATTTGTTACAGCTCAGTAATCACGTATTAAAACCACCGTGTATTGCTTCAGAGCATATTGCAGATGATAACCGTATATTACTTCTGGTTCTACATGTGTAAGTTCTTTCGAAGTTTGCACTAAAGATAAAATCTTGAGCTGTCCAAAGAGCTCTATGAGGCTGTCAAATGCATAATGTTTTGTCTGTAAGAGATAGGCTGATAAGGGTAAGCAACTGAGCCACAGCCAAGGCCCAGATGTCCACTTTCAGCTGTCCTGGCTGACCACTGTCTCGCCTGCCAACACTCGGCTGAATATCCCCACATCACTGCAAATATGTAAATATGTTGACTTGGAAGGATGTCCTCTTCTCTTCCGACCTTGTAGCACTTTTGGAGAGAAGCAAGACAGAGGAGAGGAGAGAAAACAGGTCCAGTATTCCATATAAGGGCCTGCTTTGGGCTCAAACACCAGCTTCTCATCACTTTCTACTCCGCTGGGCCATTACACAACTTGGGGAACACATACAGGAACCCTAACCTTCAACACTTAGTGTACACACTTACACGCACATATACACACTATGTGGTGAGATGTGGAGCTCTGGGTGTAAGATTCAAATGGACACCTTGGGTAGTGTACACTCTGTTCCACGCTAAAGTGAACTGATGCTTTTGCCACAAGCAGAGTTCAAACTGTTCTTATTATAAACAGATTTGAAACCAAGTAACGAAGTAGGATAAAGTTACTCAGCGTCAAAGGAACAATTTTAAAGGATTTGTAGCTAACATATTTCCCATTTACTTCATCACAAGTCAAACTTTTTACTCCACTGTATTTATATGAAAAGATGAACCGCAACCGCTATCAAATAGTATCCATATAAGTTACAACCTTTTGCATTTTAAGTACATTAAACATGGTAACCTTTGAATTTCTCTTTTATAATCTTGAAAAGAGAATACATTTTTGTACAATAGGAATTAATGCTATTACATTTTGCAAATTGTGTGTACTTGTACTTGTGTACTTGAAGATTGCATTGGCTGACAACTAATACACTTTGTCCTCCACTTTGTCTCTCCAACTTTCTTCTGCAAGTACTTTGCACAACATATGTTTCACTGAGTAGGTTGCAATCATTAATGTTGCTTTTTACACATCGAGAACCTAACTATTTTTTAAGTGGTCATTTTACAAGCTGAGGACTTAAGTTATTAGTGCTTTTTTATTACTGTTCATTTCTTCACATATTTTACTTTGGGGTAGTGCTACATCTCTTAAAACCAATATCAGCCCAATTTAAATATTTCTGACTTTGGTGTCCCCTTGTGGTTGTGAGTGGTGTTCAATCAAAAAAAAAAAAAACTTGGCATGATCCCTCATCATAAATGAATTAACTTAAGAGCTCTGATATTAACAGGCTCAGAACAACAACGATAATGCTTTTTCTTCTAGTGCTTGAACCTGTAGTGCAAGTGCGCACTTACTGAAAGTATGTCTGTATATTTCTTGATTGAGCAAACACATGCACATGCTCTGTGACAGACAAATACTGGAGAAGCCACCACCTCTGTTTCCCATGCTAGGCAGTCGAGTACTGTATGTAGTAAGTCTATTGCTCATCTCTGTAGCAGCACCTCCCCGCCTACAAGCCTCCTTGTCCCCACTGAACTCTGTGTGCCCTTTCAGGCCCGGATGATTAAAAAGGGGGAAGAAAAGACAGAGAAAGACAGAAACCTCACTCATTCTCATTTTCCATAACTCTACCTCTTTGCTTGGTATGTGTGGTTGGTTGACTGTGTCTGTGTGAGAGGTGTGTGCATGCATGTGTGTGTATGTGTGTGTAGTGGTGGGTATATTCATCCAGGCCTCACTGGCTTGTGGGTATTGGCTTGTGGTTTGGGTCTTGGTGGGGAGCAAGGGTAAGGGTGGCGGAACACCATGGCTGCCACACTGCCACAGACATACTGGCACCACCGAGCCAGTACAAGTTCCTCTTTCCAAAATACGGAACCACCACTGAGTCTGAGCGTGTGCTTGTGTGTGCGTGTTAACATCGTGAGATTTAGCGATCGCCTCTGTGACTTTCGGTATCGCTGTCTTGAACTGATGAGTTTTCTCACAGATATAATTACATGTGCATGTGCGAGTGAAAAAAAAAGATCTTGTACTGCCTTGTGTAGTGTGTTTTTCTTGTGCTAAATTTCACACGTGACTTTGACAAATACAAGTTTCATTCAGAATTACAAACACAGGCATCCTTTAGTTGCTAAGGGGGTGGGTTGGTTGGGGGTGAAATGATGTACAGTGAGCCCTAATTTCATTGTAAACAATAGCATTTGAAGAGGTTAACCAGAGCAAAGAGGTAACTTTCAAGACTTTGCCCTGAAGTTACGTTATTTTACAGATGGTAGCACTCCTGGCAGGCTTCTCCTCCTGCCAACCCTCTTCTTTATCGTTTCTTCCTTTCTCCGTTATTTTGCATTAGAGTGTGTTTGTGTCTCCTCTCCCCATCCCTCCCTGGGGCTGGCAGCAGTGTCTGGGCACTCATTTCAATGTTGGCCCTGAACCCAGCAGGATGTGGAGATCAGTGTGTGTGTGTGTGTGTGTGTGTGTGTGTGTGTGCGTGTGCATGAGCACGGGCATGTGCTCCTGTTCTTTTTTTCCCTCCTTTTTTTGATTTTGTGTCTTGGCTGACTTTTTTACCTCTCGAAGAATTTGGATAGGCTGTGAGATTTTTTTTTCTTCTGCATGACTTTCAGCAGCGCTCCCTCTCTCACTCTGTTTTTCTCTTGCTCTCTCACTCCCTCTCACCCTGTGTCTGCTGTGGCTCCCAGCTAATAGATTTCATATGTTTCTGCAGTTGACATCAGTCTTAAACTATTTTACATGTGATCTGTGATATTTCCTCAGGAAATCTGTCAGATATTTATTAAAGGATAATAAAATAAACCTCCCTTGTTGTCCTTTTACCTTCCTATCTGTTGTCCTTTCTTTATTTCCCTTCTCCGTGCCCCTGTATTGTGTCCCGCACACTGTTGTCCTGCTCTCAGTAGCTGACTTGGTTCTATTAATAATACTCATGTGTTTTGCTTTTTTTGATCAGGAGACAATTTCCTTCCATTCATAAGAAATGCTGTGGGTCAGACAGCAAACAGGTTGGGTCTGTGTGGGCTGCTGGGGGTCTTCCCCTTCCTCTGTCTCCTTATCCCATTGACTTTTTATTGTGCTCTTCCTTCTTTTTTTCTATCATCTGACATCCAGTTTTCTTCCTTTCACTTCCCATTAGTGCATTTTCAGGTTTGGAAAAAATTACCTTTTTCCACTCTGTTTGACAGTATCACATATATTCTGTGTTGGCTTGTTCCAGCTCATCATTGAAGCGCTACAATGTTTATATAGAGCCATCATTTAGCCTGCAATATTTGGTAACCTTGGAAACTTGGTGGGATCCCCACTACAGCCTAAATGAAGGTTATATGGGTTGAACAACATTTGGCTACATAGCAGGAGTCTGTAATGACTGAACTACTGGTGGAACATCGGAGTTTAAAAGGGTTTAAAAGTTTAAACTTTTGCCTACATGTACTTCTTCCTCTCTTCCTCAAAACTTTTCCTTTTCCTTCTTTTCTTTTCCTCAGTCCTTCCTTCCATTCGATTGAATGACTTCTGTCTCTCGATTCGCATGCCTGTAAGGGACTGATGGGAAGCCGTCTTCACTCTCCACTGCTGTTTCCTTCACCTCTTCCTCCGCTCTCCAATTTGTCCCATACGTTACCTTACAGCAGCAGGGCTAGACAATCCAGCATGCCTGGAGCTGTCTCTGCACGTAATAGGAGCAATGCACTACCTTATAAAGACAGGTATTCACACTTAGAATAAAGCACCACTGCACAATGTAAGAGTTGACAGACACCACTGAAATGATACAGTAAACGTCACGGGGTTGAACAGACGCCATGCCGCGAATATGTGTGCACTCTGGTCAAGTCGCAGTGATGGTTAATGTAACCAACACCACCTTTTTGTTCACGCTCATCCCAGCACAGTCAGTTGTGTTGCTGAGCTCGATGAGTCCAGTGCGAAGACACACCTACACGCACAGGCTTATGCTGTTCATGCATGCACTCGGGTGTCTGTATCTTTTTTTCTGCAAGCAAAATTAATGAATCGGGTTTTGAAGTTGGTTTGTTGCTTCCAAGATTCCGTGTGAAGATTTGATATGAAGAGATAACCAAGGTTGGCGATAAGACTTTCTCATTGTAGAATTATTGCTTTGAGAATTGAGTTGAAAGTCTGTATGTAATATATCAGTGTTGCCGTTTGTTTTCTCTCTCTGTCATTGCCCGGAACAGCAGTGATGGAAAACAAACACATCAGCACTTGGCATTCTGAACCCTTAAATTGCCCTCCCTCCATCCCTCCCTATTTTCTTTTTCCCTTTCATCCTTCTCCCAACAGTACACTCATTCGGTTCTTTCTGGGGTCCCCTGGCTGTAGTACCCATAACTCACCCTGAGACACCAACACCCACACCATGCTCTCACTAACCTTTATAGAGGAGCCAAGACACAGCCAGAGAGAGGGAGAGACAGGGCAAATACTTTCTCTGCCTCTCTCACTGGGCCTCAGGCAAGAAAACAAGAGGAAGAAGATGGACTGAAGGAGTGGGACCTGGTCCGCTCTGGGCACTGGGGATGGAAACCAAAGAACCGCGTGATAGATGATTTGAGGCACAAAAGGGGAGTGCGACATGCAATGTCATGAAAGTGAGGGTTAAGGTTGCAAGATGGTGCGATAGAGGCAGAGAGAGAGAGCAGATGGGGAGAGATAGCAATGGCAAAGGGTGCCTGTCTGTCTCCGCAATCATCTATGTGTCTGTCTATGGCGGATTTATGTGTTTGTTTGTGTCTTCGTCCTCAACTCTGTCACTTCCGTAATGCATTCCATATTTTTTGCCGTCACCAGCAAGAGTTTACTGGCTTGATATAGCATTTCACAGTGTCTTTTCACTCTCCTCTCTCCAAATCCTTGTCAATACACACAGCCTACTGTAACCCTTAATTCTATTGACTTCTATAGAGGCAACATTTTCTTTAAAACACATAGTAATTACACAAGTATGTGATGCTTTAACTGCACACTCAGTCACACTGGGATCTTTTGGTTTAGGGTTACGGCTACAGTTGAGGTTGTTGCTGGAATTTGGATGAGATATGTGGCCCTGTGTTCATATTCAGGTATACTTTGTGCTGTGCAATTATGTGGTTTTATTTGTTTTGGTGTAAACTAAATTGTATCACTTGTGGACTGGCCGGCTGGCTACTGGCATCCGACTAGAAAACAGGATTCATTTTTAGCTTAGCTTGGCCTACACAAGGCTGGCATTTCACCCCAGCCGGCATCTGGGGCAACCCCATTACAACAAGGACCGCCTGTCTCAACTGACATAATAATGTGGATATTTTTATTAATTTTGTGCTTAAGTAATGTATAAAATGAGATTGTTTAGCTTTACATAAATGATGGTGGAATGAAGAGTGGGAACAGAGGTTGCTGACTTGCATGACTGCAAATGTGAAAGCTTCGTTAGTGCAGATTTGCAATTTCACACCCACATATGAAGCAGCAGTGATGCCCTGTCCAGAATTGCACTTTTAGTTGCTGAAGCTTTGCATTGTCCCAAATGGGAGCTTGCAGTAAACAGGGTATGAAGTGCTCAAAAGAAGAATAAGTGGAGAAGCACAGGGACCAATGGCAAACTGTTGCCCAAGAAAATCCTAACAGATGAATCCTCTAGCTGCTCTACTGTACACGATCAAACAAAAAAATTCACACAATCAGCACTTTTTACTTGTGAGATCAAGACTGTGGCTTCAGACACAACACATTGCAACAGAACACTGCCAAAAAAAAACCCCACTGATGAGAATGTGTGAGTACAAGTTCACTCCCTTTGGTACCCGTGATCTCACTTCATCAAGGAGGATGACTGTGGCCACTTACTGTAGATTCCATCAAGACTTGGTGTGTATGGGCATGGCTTTATCAGAATTACTGAGTGCTGCATAACAAAGGGAGTGTTTAGAGAATGGGTATGCTGTGTGTTGTTGTAAGTGAGTGTGACTGAGAGGTTAGATACCATATGGCAATGAAGTCATCTGGCCGGGCCCTGCTCTGGAAGCCACACCCGAGCCCCAGCGAGAGACACAGGGCGCTGAGACTAAAGCGAAAACAATTTTTAATCGATTATGATAACCACCATCTAAATCAAGTCCTCTAAACACTCTTTAACTCCCCTGTTGTACTCCTTCTCCACTCCCTCACCTCTCCCAGTCTCATTTATTCCACCCCACCCCAGGGTATTCTGCTTTCTTGGCAGTACACCGCAGCAAGCCACCTGCAAAACCTCCCCCCACTTAATCACACATATTCACATGCACATGAATGTGCAACAGCAGCACACAAATGCAACTTTCTCAATCAGTCCGACACACTCATTGCAACATGCATTATGTGTGCGTGTACAGTGTTCACTGTTTCCTCTTGAGATCCTTAACTCTATTCCAAGATGTGAAGTTGTACACGTGTATATGTTGTTGTTTTTTTTATCAGTGCATCCGCGCCAGGCCACATGCTACTTTTTTCCTCTTAAATAATTCTCTCCATTCGAGCTGATAACCTGTCTGACACGCATTTCAGGCAAACAGAAACAAGAGCTACCCCATGATGATCACATAAAAAGCTCATCGGAATTTACATTTCAGTACATCAGAAGATTAACCTATGAGGCAAAATGTGATTTTCCATCATAAATTTCCCCTTTATTTTGCAGTGCCCATGCGCTTTTCTTTTTGCACATTCCTCTTCCTTATCTCCCTCTTTTCTATCCCATTAACTTTGTTTATCTCTTCAAGTCCTTTTCATGTTCACTCTCTGCTTTCTCTAGTTATTGCCCTTCTCATAGGCACTGATGGATGTCTGGATATTTAAACAAGACCCTAAACTGTTGAGTAAGGTCAGTTTTATCATTTGCAGCCTGTGGGGAATGAAACTTGATCATACTAATATCTGTGCTTGCAGGATTTTGAGACAGAAAATTTAATATGCAAACAAGATAGCTGTTTAGAGTCTTAACAAAAAAAATAAAATCAAACTTTTACATTATAGGCATCGGGAGACATAATACAGAGGTGCCTCTCATGATCCAATAATAACCCAAAGTGTGATAAGCACCATGCCACAGCTCCATTAGTTGTTCTCTACTGTTCCTTTGATGAATGTGCCAAAGCCCATCTGGCTCAAACTCTGAGAAAAATGAATATTACACTTTCCATGGTTTGAAATGTTTAAATTCCACACTGTCACTTGCAGGACCTGTATCTCTGCCTGATGTACCAGAGAGGCTGCACTGACACCCTCGTAAATGGGTCACGTTGATTTGCCACGGGTCATGAGAATGAATTGACTCAGTTTAGTGAAAAGCAAGGCTGCATGTCAGAGCTCAGTGGGCTTTCGCTGGGCCGCCAACTCTGTGTAGTGTGCAAAGCACAGTGTCGCACAGTGCAGGGCTGACACGCCTGTGTTTGACTGATTATAAACCAGCAGTCACTGGGTAGTCTCACTACTCTCTTTACTGCTTGGGACAGACACATGGGCTTGTGGATGGGCTTGTTCAGTGGAGTTATAGCTCATCCTGGCTGTCTGCCCTGTCTGAATGGGCGCCCAGGTCAGAGAACGGGTTTACAAAAGACAGCGATGCACCTTTATTGTGTTTACTCTTGGTTCCTCTGAAGTCTGTGTCCGTACACACATAGGTATGACAGATAACTCATCAAGTGAACAGTTTATAGCTAATACTCGATTGGTGAGCAGGTGGTTTCAGAGAACAACTGACACTATGCTATCAGCTCAGTACCAGAGAGCAGAGGGTGAACAATGGCTACCTAATAAACATAGTAGAGTATCTGTGTGTGTTTTTCAAAAGTTTGTTTACACTTAAAGAAGACCACCCCCTCCACACTAAGGTAAAAAAAAATACTAGTAGACTAATATAAAGAAAAATAAACTCAGCTGGTTTTTCAAAATATTTATCATGAACATAACCCTACGGCCTTCAAATGTTCCAACTTAACTGGAATTTTTTATTATTACACTAACTGTTTTCCATGTAAGGCGTGATCAGGAATTTCCACCTGCAGGTGATTCCACCTGGGGTCAAGGTAATCTTTTTATCTTGCCAGCTTTCCTTTTATATGTTTGCATTTTATAGGCTGACTCACCAAATTATGGGATTGCACTATGCACAGCCTTAAAAGGTTACTTTAGGTTATTTAACATATGAGAGATATTTACTTCATCCATAGGCCTGTACCTCCCATGCTCTGTGAGGTATTGCTGTTGCTATTAAAAGACTCCTCTGGTTTCAAAGGGAGGCTAATAGAAGTTACTGACCACAGTGTTAAGAGACACATCTAAATATAGCTTATTTACTGGGCAAAACATTAAGATTTGGTCTCTGATAAATCTGACAAATAACTTAAGAATGATCAAGTCATAAAATTATCACGTAGAAATGAACAGAATCCAAATAGGTTATTGTAGCTGAGTTCTGCAGAACAAAGCTGTAGCTGCCCCCAACTTCCAAATACTATTTCATGTCTGAATGAAAATATCTTCCATTACCTCAGCTGTTTTTTTAAATAGAGCAAGACACCAAACATTATGTGCAGAAGACTTCTGCATTGCTAGTTGTCTTCCTTCCTGAACCACAATGTCAAAGAACAGTTTCATTACTGCCTGCTTACTGCGCTAACTGACTTACCGTGTTGGCCTGGATGCTTATATAGCTTGGGGTGAAGGTAAGGACTTAGGGGAAGGGAACAGATTTCAACATTGTGCTCTTTAGGTTTATGTCCCACAGGGCAGAGGGTTATGTAATGAAATGGCTGCCACTCTCTTTACCATGGATGAGAGTCAGGGGACAAGTGAGTATCACACTAACTGCAGCATTCCTACTAAGGGATCTGTTAAGGTCATTCAGACTGGGGCGATGTCTGAACCCAAGGCTTGTGAGTGGCTCATTGCTTAATTCAGGAAAATCTGGCACAAATTTCTCATGCTGAAATGCCAGAGCAATGATTATCTATTTTAGGTATTTTTGTTCTGAGTGGTAGATATGTAGTCTGTACTAGAGTTGCTTTTCTAATGTGTTACAGCCTGTAAGTATGTGTGGATGGATCTGTAATCATTAGAGCTGTTTTAGAAGTGTAGTGTTCACTCTGTGAACTGGAGCAGTTGCAACCACAGAAAAACCACATGAGACCAGAAGTAGTGACGCAAGACAAACGCCGGAGTAAAGCCTGGGAAACTGTGTCACTGAAAGTGCAGCAGTGCATCTTACATCCTCCATGAGTCTGTTAGTACCATGTAATGAAACACTTGGATGCCTATTTTCAATAGTCTCAGCAAGTTACAGAGTTTTTTGTTATAAGACAGCAATTCCTTCATTTAAACAGGTCACATCGACAACTAGTACTTTCACTGTACATTATAAAGTACATTATTCTTTATATTATGTACAGGCTAGATTCAGAAATCACTGTGAATCCAATGTGAAACATGCAAGGTTAGATCTAGGAAAACTGGAACATCTGTATGTAAGTGAGCAATGATTATTTGTTTGTCCAAATAAATCCTCTATCTTGCCGACAGAATTATGCAATACTGGACTTTTTATTAAAAGCAGCAGGATGTGAAGGGTAAATGTTAAGATGATGATGAAGTTTTTAGTAAAGTGAAAAGCTTTGATTAAATGACTAGCTGCTTCATAAACACCTTTACAGTTTGTGTATACTTACTACAATGAAACACAGAGTTTACTGACATGAGCTAATGGGTAGAATCCAAGAAAGACTCTGTGACAGTTCCCAGAGCAGAGCTATGAGGTGTTTTCTTTGGAAGGCACAAATATCTATGAGTAAACACTGATACTGGCAGAATCTGGAAATACCACAAAAACTAGAAAACAGTGTGTTATCATTTTTGTCATGCATCTGCCAGTCGCAGGGAGTTTTGGGTGTTTCACAGTTTGGAGGGCACACTTCTTCAAATCCACTTCTTCCCTATAACCTTCCTTGTTTTAGTTTTGTGTTTGAAATTTTGTTGGACAATAAAGTACAAGTTCACAAAGCCTAATGTGTAAGTAAGAAATTTTGCTACCTGAAGGCAGTCACCAGTATTAGCTTCCTCTCCAGTGAGTCTCTTGCCACACATCTCCTGGATAATCCTCCTGGAACTGAATAATACTGAGAACCATCACAACAGTGAGCTGGCTAGCATGCTGGTAGGGAAAAGCAGCAATATGCTGAATAGCTAGCCCCCGGGGATAATGCTTGCCAGTTAGCAGTGATTGTGAATAATTTCAAGATTTTGAATTAAATGCTTACATGTAATACCTTTAGGACATGTGGAGTTTGATGTTGACACTACATATCATGCAAATAGAATAAGTTAGCATTAAAAATGTATGATACAGCCACACCACGAAGATGGTTAGAAAACATGCTATGAGTCAAGAGGGTAAAGGTTTAGGTCAAAAGGTTAAACTTTGATTAATTGGTTTTGTGAAAGTTAACAGCTTCCATTTAGTTGTTCTCAGCAATATATTCATAACATTTCTAGTGCTGGCTGCCATGTCTGCAATGCACAGGCACTCTCTGAGAACTAAACAGTTGAATTCAGATATCAACCAAAAGTTAAATGAGAGAAATAGTTAAGGGTTGGCTAAGCAGTGTCATGAAGCATGGTACTGTTTTGTCAAGATGAACTAATGCCTAATATGTAACCAGTAAATAATGAATCATTGATTGAGTGATTGAAATGATTGATAGGAAAGATCCCATTTATGTTTGAGGCAAAGTGAGCAATAAGTGCAGACTCAAGGGTTACAATGACTGAAACCTTGAATGTTTGTGGCTTGCTGTGATACTCTAGGTATGACACACTGACTAAGCAGGGTCAAATAAGGTTAATGCTACAATCCACAAAATTCACAATTTTTTTTAAAAAATTTAAAAATGGAAATTGAATCTGTTGCACTGTTTTGTTTTGGGGTTTGTTTGTTTTTGCATGTCATTCTAGTTTTGTACTTTTGTCATTTTAGTACTGTAAACTGTAAGGGTAGTTTTTGTGTCATTGCACAATCTAATAGCTGCATTTCTTAAGTGTAAGCATTAGGAAAATCAAGTGACCAACAAAAGAACCGTGTGTGTGAGGTTTGGTATGAGAGTGTTGTCGTATGCATATCAGCGTGTGAGGGCATGGGTGTGTGTTTGAGAGGCTCAGCGAGTGGGAGAGTCAGGCTCTGCTGGGACTCACAGCTGTTTCATGGTGCTGTTCCAGGAAGCACGGCTGGACTTGTTGGTGTTTACTGGCAGCCAGTTTGTGTGTGTCTGTGTGTGTGTGTATCTTTGCATCATTTTTTTTCAGACTGGGTGTTGGTCCACTCTTGTTTGGCCACTCATCCTCTCTTTCCCAGCTGCCCTCACACGACTCATCTTCTTTTGAATTTCATTACATTAAACAGCGGCTCAGAGCCATGTTTGTCCAATAGCAACTATCCCAGCAGAATGATGCATTTACTCTGTTGCAGATATTGTCATTGTAGTTTCAGAGTCACATTCTCAATCAAAACCTTATAAATAATTTAAGTTTATAAACTTAATAGTTTCAGAATGAATTTTCAGTGCTTTGATCAAGTATCCATTAACACTGAGGGGTATGAACAAAAGTTTGTATCACAGCATTTTTTAAGATTCTGCCCTGTTTATCAGTCTTATGATTACTGCTACATGAGTGCATTTTCATATCTTTATAGTGGCTTATACTACTATCAGGGCAACTGAAATAATATGGACAGAGAAATGCTATGTAGTTAGCCTGTTTAGAAGTACCTAGTCATTAGGGAAACATAATGAGCCTCAAGTAACATGTTATCTTCTCATCACCTCAGTGGCCAAACTGCTCGGCGCCATTCTGATCTGAAACTAAGAGATGATATGATAAAAATCGGACAACAGCTCATAGCAAAATATGTCTTACCTACATGAATTACCGCATCTCCTGTCTCTCTTTTTAAGCCTCCACATTTTTTCTTTGTTTTTGACTGTTCTGTAGTGAAGATGCCTCAGTGTACCTGTTTTACAGACTGTTATGTTCTCTTTCTAAAAAATATTTAACAATGCTATTTATAGGGATGGGAACTGAGAACCGGTTTTTGTAGCAAACCGGTTCAATTCCTTGGAGTTGTTAGTCTGCCAGTCTATTGATCTTGGTTATCAGTCCCACTTTGTTTTGGTGTGTGGGGACTGTGGCTTAGAAGTTTATATTGTTAACTGGTAATTATGAGACAGTTGGGTTCAGATCATTTCTGTGGAGAAATGTGAAAATAATGTAATATAGTGAATTACTTTCTCCTGAGAGTAATTAAGTGATGTGATGCATTACTTTATGAAATATGTTCTATGTAATATGTGTGATACATTATGGCTTTTTGAGAAATGACCCCAGCACTGATCACAACAAAGAGGGGAAATAGCTCCAACATGCACAAAGTTTTGACCACACAGTATGTAATTATTCTGCGTGAATTTAAAGTCTATGATATGCTGCTCAGAGATGGTGGAGACTCTCAAAGCAGAGCAAATGAGAATTGATAAGGAATCAAGTGATAAGTCATATTGGTAATGGAAACCGAATATCATGTGTTGCAGGCAGGATGTAGGACTGAAATGCAGGACTTGGAGACTGAATGATAAACTAAAGGCGGCAGCTTTATTGCTGGAAAAAAAAATCTTAACATGAAATACAGGAAAGCAAAACTAGAAACGCAAACATGAAACTCAAACTAAAAACTGGGAAACTTGAACATTACCACAAACTTAAAATACCACAAACACAGCACAGTGAGGGTGTGAACAAATGTCAACAACATGGGCAAGGAAAACAGAGGGCTTAGATACACACTCTAGTAATCAGGGAACGGGAGACAGGAGGGAAACACAGCTGGGAGAAATCAGACTTAAGAGACACGGACTTTCAAAGTAACACAGGAAACGTGCCAGGCAGAGACCTGACACTGAACTTAACCTACACTAAACACAAGGATAATAATAATAATCAGAACAGCACAACTAAGGAATCAGAACCTAAACCATAATACAGAATAATACAAAAACAGAAGAAATAGAAAATGCTGGGTCAAAATGACCCAGAATCGTTACACAGAATCACTAAATTCTTATCAATTCCCATCCCTAGCTATTTAGTAGAGTAATTTAGTGAGTAAAATTATAGTGTTAAAACTTCTAAAACAGTTATAGGAAGATAGGAATATTAAGATGTGTCTTTAGCTTTTTTTTGTATCAGGTACACATTTAACTAAATGGGCAAAGAGGTACCACTGTACTCCATCGTATTTCACAATTATGCAAAATGAGCCACATAAAAAAGTTGTTTTGCTATCCTCTGAGTGCTCAAAGTATTTGCCCTCTTTCTGATTTCTTATTTTTTGCATATTTGCCAAACTTATACGTTTCAGATCAGCAAACAAATTTTAACCAGAGTAAATGCAAAATGCAGTTTTTAAATGATTATTTCAATTATTAGGGGGGAAAAGCTATGCAAGTGTATTTGGCTTCATGTGCACAAAATAACACAATCAGTTTCACCAGTATTAAAATATGTCCAGTGATCTGAAACATGCAAGTATGACAAATATGCAAAAACTAAGAAATCAGGAAGTGGGCCAAGACTTTTTCACACCACTGTAGGCGAGTATAGATGAATCTGATTAGATTTAGTATCTGAGATGCCGGATGTCAAAGGACTTTACATTTTTCCATGCAATTAAATCGCATATTAAAAAGTATCACATGCATGTGTTTTGTTTTGTTTTTACAATTTCCACTATATATTGATTAAAGAGTAAAAAAAAGGCTCATTTATATCAGTTTCCTTTTTGTTTCTTTGTTTTTTTTTTTTATTTGTTTTAAAGTAGCCTCGCTATGACATCTATTAGGAAAAACAGTCTTTATTAAAATTTAAAGTTCTGTGTGCTTTGAGTGCACAGATAGCTGTGATACTGGTCTACTCCCTGCTGTATATGCCGCAGGTGATATATTGAAGACATAAAATCAAAAAACTTGTAACTACAAACTTGTTCTCTTTCCAAGCCTAATTCTACCTACACTATTTCACAGTGACAGAGACTGAGTAAATATTCCACTAAATATATGTCTACACGAAAAGAGCTGTGTATCTATCATGACATTGTAAGTCCCCTCAGTTACGCCTCAGCCCCTTCATGGATCTTGTCACACTCTGAAAGGCCAGAAGAACAGACTAAACATGGTGACATGGTGAGACTGGCCTTTCTCCTCACTAAGCTCAGAGGTGTCTGGGCCAGGTGCAGATGGACTGTGTGTCTGTGCTCTCCTCCAGGTGATGTGGAGGGGAATGTGATAGCTAACAGGACATGATGTCAGTTGGAAATCAGAGTTTCAGTGTGACGGAGGGGTTTACCGTTATGTTGGTTCTCATGGAATGTTGAATGTTTCTCTTCACTTACTGTCCTTATTTTCACTGGGTTTCATGTTAAAAAAGGAATTTCCCCTGAAAACCCTCTGCGTAACACAGCAACCACAAGACTTGAGTGCGTGTGTTTAAGCGCGTGCCTGTGTGTGTGTGTGTAACTGTTAGCAGTCTTTTATAGGTGGGAATGTTTTCGCATTTCTTTTCTTTAGAGGACCAAATTTCTTTTGGTCGGAAAAATGAGGAACCTCTTTCACAATGAGGAAATTCTTGTGTTCATCGTGTAGTAAGCTCAGACCCAACTGGAAAGGTTTATTGGAAAGGAAAGAAAGGATTCTAATTGACCTAAATGAAGAACATAAAGGATAGGTTTTATCATCCATGATCATTTTATATAACTTGGGCACAAATGATTGCTTCGGGCACAAAGCATCATTTGATTACTTAACCTTCAACATAACCACGAGATTTTGGATGAAAACGTAAAGAAAAAACATTAAAATTTCCTTTTGTAAACATATGTCATCATCGATGTCAGCTGATGCTGTCACTGTTTCTCATATTGCTTTCTTATTCATTACTGTGGTGAGTAGGAACCACAATAGTTCCATATACACTGAAGGCTGAAGCTGTCAATGTCAGGTTGATAATCACGAACAATTATACGCCGCAGGTGTTACACTGTAGCATATTTTTAATTAAATTTGAAATATTATCACTCTCATGTTTGTCTCTTCAGACACAGGTCGTCCAATGTAACAATTATTACATGAGTGCATTTAAGATAATCCGTGTGAATATTTTGGGCATTAAAAATAATTTTTGGAGTCACCCGTTCACACTGACTGAAATTTTGCTGGACAACTTTACGGCACTTATTTTTTCGAACCAAGCTTAAGTTCTACCATTTTTTGGATCCAAATGAACAGATCTGACCAATCAGACCATTGCATTTGGCAAAAACTGCACTTATAGCTCCAAAGGCACACTGGTACTGAATATACAATGATATGGAAAAATGGTAAAATAATACCTGTTGTACCTTGGACACACAGCTATATGGAAGCCCATTTCCCCCACTAAAAACAAAAAACAAAGCGTCCTTTCTCATAATTTTTAGTTATTTTCTCAAAATTTCGAGAAAAGTAACTCGAAATTTTGACTTATTAACTCAAAATTTTGAGAACCGTAACTAGAAATTTCGAGTTAGTGCTGCCAATCAGTTATCTACGTGAATGATATCATTTCCTAGCTGTAGCTGAAGCCCTCAGCTACAGCTAAGCTAACAGTATTACAGCCAGTCATGAATGCACAAATTGCTGAGTATTTTCAGTGTGACTTCACAAATGATGAAATCCTTGTGTTATTAGCTGAATCACATGGCGTTACTATCAGCAAACGCACTCCCGAAAGCTCCAATTTGTTGCAATCCGGTTGTGAGTGCGCATTCCTCTGCACCACGTCCTTCCGGGTGACAAGAAAATGACGTTATTCGTGTAGATTACTGATTGGCAGAGCTAACTCGAAATTTCGAGTTATGGATACTTTTTTTTTTTTTTGTGGTGGAAACGGGCTTCTATACAGTTAAACGCTGCTCCAGGTCTGAAGTTATTTCTCTACCTCCTCAGATGTTGTCCCAACTCTGCCAACGTCTCCATTCTCCTTGCTGCTGCCTTCTCTTTACAACTGGATGAACCCAGAATCAACAGCAACATCTTCTTTCATCTTGCTATTTACAAAGCTGAAAGAAGAAACTGCAGATCTCACCTTTTTATGTAGTTAACGTACTTTCAACTCTAAAACAGCAGCAGTTTTTGGATTAATGAAACGGAACAACGGAACAGATCTTGATCATCCTGCTACATAGTGTGAACGCTCCCATAACAGGAGCCCTGAAAGTAAAATCAGTTTCTGATTTGACTGCACTGTGGACTGTACACACTAAAAATCAGAAACAGGCATACGGCACAACATGAATGTCAAAGCAAAGTCATGTTTATGTGACAGAGCAATAAAAAAAAACACTTTCAAATAATGCAAATAATCATGATCTAAATATTTATCAAAATATTCATGTTAATCATTTCGGCCAGAATCAAGCAGTCCTACCCAAGAGACGTTTTTCTGGCCAAGTCACGTCTAATCACCACAGGAATCTCTTAGGAATCTCAAGACTCACAGAATTCCTGTAAAATGTATTACACAGAAAGAAAAACAGATACTGAAAGAGATACCTACACCTATAGAAAGGTTGCTGTAGAGACTATTGAAAATTAACCAAATATTAAATAGAAATAGAAACAACTTTATGGTGAAAACCTCAGAAGAGCTGACAGGATTTAAATGTCCACCCGATAACTTTCTGTGTTTGTCACTGCAACGGAGCCTTTTGCATAACATATATCCATTTGATATATTGTTCACATTAAATTGTTGATAGGTCCTGCTGTTCTGTTTAAAATACAATTGTGTGTGTTTATGTATGTGTACATATGAGGGGGTGGGTAAGGGGGTCTATGAGATAGAGATTACATCAAGATAAGAGCAGTCAAAATGGCCTCGGGACTACTGCATGGACATCAGCGAGAGGAGCAAGAGGAAATGGGTCCAGAGGCCAGCTTCAGCTGTGTATATATTTTGCAGGGATCTGAAAGTGGCCGTGTACCCATCCTCCCCTGCCTCCCACCACCCGCTCCTTCATTCCCTCCCTCCCTCCTCCGCTTTGTTGGCCAGCGCCACTCCATGCGTCTCAGGGCAGATTTCTCCCACAGTTGGGAGTGCTGGGTTGTGTGGCGGCCTGTTTATACTGGAGCGTGGACTTCCTAGTGGCAGCCTGCACCTATCTAAACATCCCCCCGGCCACTGCTCCGTGTTCCCGGCCTCGCACAGCCTCCGCCCCACCTCCTCCTCCACCACCCGCTCATCCCCACCCGGCTCACTCTGCTCTCTCTCACACCCTCTTTCCTCCTTCTTTATCACTCCTTCACTGTGGGTCCTCTCATTATCCCATCTTGCTGTACCTCTTTAGATTTTTCTCTCTAATCACGTCTTTCCCTTTCTCATGTTCTTTTAGCTTACGTCTGTCTTCTTCTGACCGGATTTCTTCTTCTTCTTGTTCCTTATTTTTTTCTTTTTTTAATGGTTTGGTTTGGTCTTATAGTTCATGCTGTTAAAGAGCTGTAGAGGAGAAAAAAGTATGCGAAACTGGATCGAGAAAGAATTCTCGAAAGTACGCTTACTTCAAAATTAGAAGACTATTATTTTAAAACTTTAAAAATGTATTTACTTGTTGTATATGTTGCTAACTATCCATGATTCATGCTTTTTTTCAACAGTTTTTATTTTTATTTATCTCTTGATATGTCTTTTTTTTATCTTGATTGCACAAAACTGATTAGGCATCCTCAGAGTGGTGACATGCACATGATGCATCTTACATTAATATGTTAGAGAAAGATAAGATCCGTCACTTTGATAAAAAGCCTTAGAAACAAACTACAGCTGAGACTAAATGTCGATACATTTTGATTTCCATAATAAGCCAAAATTGAATATACTGAAACATGGTTACAGTGCCATGTGGAAGTAATCCCTGAAGTTACACCCACAGTTGTTCAGTCTCTTTGTTTAGCATAGTTTCAGAAATCACCTGTTATAATAACATTTCTATTAAAGCATAGCAAGAGGACATTCTGGACATGCATGTACCTGTGTGAACAGGAAGCAAAGCAGTGATGGAGCTCTTAAACACCGGAATGCTAGGTATTAAAGGTTAAACATTTTAAAGTCTCTCCTTTACAAAACAAGACCCTTTTCGGGGCTCTTGAAATCTGTTTGATTTAACTACCCTTGACCTGCACTCACTTATGTATACATACACATGTACAATTCCTTTTTCAACTGCTCCCTTTAGAGGTCGCCACAGAGATGGAAACTTGGGCCTTCACCTCACCCTGTCCCTTACATCTTCTTCTGTCACACCAACTCTCTGCATGTTCTCCTTCATTACATCTATTAATCTACTCTGTGGTCTTCCTCTTTTTTTCCTGCCTGGCAGCCAAGTTTTCAACATTTGACTTTCACGCCAAACCGTTCAACCTACTATAACCATTTCTAATCCTGTTCCTCCTCATGATTCCTAGTGAAAATCTCAACAACTTCAACTCTGTGACCTCAGATTCCGCCTTCCTTCTTTTTGTTAGTGTCATTGCCACCAGGTATATATACACACAATGATAAGTGACCAAAAAGATGAAAATCACAGAATGGGCTCCTGTCAGTGCTTGTAGGTCAGGTGCGCAGTGGTCTGTATAATTAGGCATCCTGAATAATTGATGTAATGTAGCTTGTTTAATTATATTGATAAGATAAAAAAATTATATTGAGCCATCCTTTGGACCGATGACAGTTGGCTGACTGCAACACTGTTGACCACTGGACAATTGCCCGATATGCCAGATTGCCAGTCCAGCCTTGTCTGGAGCCAATCCCAGCTGCTTGGACTAGAGCAGGGGTGTCAAACTCAAATACACAGTTGGCCAAAATTCAAAACTGGAACAAAGTCGTGGGCTAACATTAATATTTATTGAAATATATTTATTCCTCCAGATATAAGAATGAATCTTTTCTTATGGACTCAAACACGTTTTGCTGAAAAACTGAATATGGAACAAGCAAAGCTTAATACTAAACAATATATATATTAGCTGTATAATACCAGTAGGCCAGCTCTAATAGTAATTTGGTATGGCTTCGCGGGCCAAATGTAATTAGGCTGGGGGCCCGTGAGTTTGACACCTATGGACTAGAGGATGGGTACACCCTGGAAAGGTCTGTTGCAGAGTGAAGGTAGTTGAGTCATACTCTGACGGTTCACCTGAGCACAGTGGTCTCAATAATCATGAAATTTGAAGACATTGTGACCTTTTTAGAACTGACTTTGCAGCTAAACTGCATAAGTGATCAAGCAGTGATAAAATAAGTAACAAAGAACCTAGTGGTAACCAGAGGTGTGGACTCGAGTCACATGACTTGGACTCGAGTCAGACTCGAGTCATTAATTTTATGACTTTAGACTTGACTTGAAAAAATGTTCTAAGACTTGTGACTTGACTTGGACTTTTACACCAATGACTTGGGACTTGACTTGGACTTGAACCGGTTTACTTGAAAAGACTTGATATTTTACCCAAAATATAAAATTTAACATGCATATTATATAGAGATTGAAAATGTGACGTCATTCACGGGTAGAACCGCAAAGGATTCTGGGAACTCGTGGCGAGCGGTACTAGCGCACGCAGGCTTTCAATTAAAATCAGTTATACAGCGATAAAAAAGAAACACAAAAATGTCAAGAAGCCGTTGTATTATTAACTGCAATAGCCGGTCGCATGACAGCCACGGGAAGCCGACGGGTAAAGAGATCGGTTGTTATCGGATTACGTCGTTGAAGAGAAATTGTTCGAGCCATGTTTCCGAAGTAATAAAGAGGCGACTGGATTGCAGCCATTCAAAGACCAATTATAACGTCCCAGAACTCTCCAGCTCACAGGTTAGTCTGCTCCAAGCATTTCCACACAGGTCAGTCTGCTGTTGTAGTTAATACGTCATTTTTCTTAACATAACTGGTGATATAGGTTACAAGCAAGTCTGGCGCTGAACAGAAATTGTCGCGCTATGCTCCTTTATTTATTGTGCATAAATAGTGAATTGTCCTGACACAATATTGCGTTTCGCTTCTGTTATTATGGTACATTGACAAAAACATATACTTTTATTCACAGGATAAAACTGTTGTTTTGTATCACTAATTGCCCAGTGCGATTACAGCATACAGTATTATTGTCACTGCTAAGGTTATATTAATAAACGGTTAAGGAATGTGTATTTATGACGACGATTTGTGAGACTGGTAAACTTATGATATGTACGATGGTCTTTCGTTCTACACGGTGCATTTCAAGGTCCTGCACCCATCCGTCGGTAAACTGTACCTGGGCTTGTTGCAGTGACCTGAAGTTACTAAACTTCATGAGTGTGTGCACTCACTCCAAGAACCGTATAATTATAAATATGCATATAAATATGCTACGATGAGATAGCTGACTTCATCTAACTAGCAAATGTTGTCCAGGCTACGTTGGTGATACAGTTTTTTTTAATGTGTATGATATTTTTGTCATGCGATTTTAAAGCCGGTCCTACAACCGCATCCAAGAATAACATGCAGCTTATCTCAGAACTGTCGGTGAAAATTATTCTTGGAGCTAGGTTTAATTGAGCTGCATTTTAAAGAGGTGCAATTTCACAATTTGTGTATATTTTCTAAGTTCACTATTTTGTCATGTGTTGAGAAAAACACAGATTTTAAAATTACATGGTCTAATATTTACATTTAGCATAACTGCAACATTATTTTTTCGTTTTTTTTTTTTAAGACTCGAAAGGACTTGAAATTCAAAGTTTCAGACTTGTGACTTTACTTGGACTTTTACACCAGTGACTTGAGACTCGACTCTGACTTGCCTGACATTACTTGAGACTTGACTTGAGACTTGAGGATAAAGACTTGAGACTTACTTGAGACTTGCAAAGCAATGACTTGGTCCCACCTCTGGTGGTAACTCTAATACAGTTTCAAGAATCTTCTGCAGAGATGGTACCGTTCATCACCCAGTTAATGCAGTTTATGGTAAAACATGGTGGTCGTTGCACTGTGGCATATGAAAAAACAACCAATGCAGTCAAATACAGAAATCCTTGAAAGAACAAAATCATCCAATACTAGCACCAGTTTCAGTCACAAAACATATAGAGAGATCAGTGGTGATGTGACGGTACAAACTTTTGACTGCCCGTAACTCACTCAAATCAAAGCCCATGTAACATCTGTGAACAAACCTTAGGATGGCCATTTATGGGCCCTTCAGATCCATTTTGAGTTTGAAATGTTCTACAAGGAAGAATAGGTGACCTATAAATCTAAGTTTGCATACAAAGACTCACCCAAGAATACTGTAATCTCTGCAAAAGCTAAAATTTTATTAATGTAAAATCCAAATAACAAGCAAGAAGGTGTGCAAAATATGAAGGGGACTCAATAGTTTTGTAGTCCACTGATTAAATGAAACAGTGTGTTCAAAACTGAAAAGTCAGGTTAACACAGACATCACACAGATCCAGGTCTGCCATTTGTTTTGTTTTGTCTTTTTGTTTTTGGCCAAAACATGTTGATATTCAAAGACGACACTGTTGCCAGCACCAGTGCAAAGCAAAAAAAAACAACCGTCCTCTGACACAGAGAGGGGAGGGAGCTGTGCAAATATATAAAAAGTTAAACTAAAAAGAATAGCAGTCCTTTGGAAATTCTGCCGTGTAAAGTTGTTGTGGGTTTTTTAGCCCATGTTGGTGGGCCTGTACAGATCAATGTGCATCAGTGTGGATCATCCAGTTACTGGCAACTGCAATAGAACAAAAGTTCGAATGTACTCATTGAGCTAGGGTTGCACAAAATTCATGCATGTCAAGAAAACACACACAGCTCTGATAAAAGTGTGTCCTCTTTTACAGCTTGTAATTTTTGTGCATTGATTACAACAGTTTTTACAGAATCACTTACCCTTTCACATGCAGACACATCCACGCATGTCAGACATATAGCACACCTCCCTTTGTTTGTTTATTTGTATGATTTTCAGCTCCTGTCCAAAAGAGCACCAGCAGGATATCTGGTGTAACACAATAGCAGGGTCTGTTCCCCGGGGAGCGCTCTGTGCTCTGTGCTGTAAGGCCACTGGTACATCAAGTTTAGCATTGTCGCTTTTGTCCAGGGAACAGCACACTCTTTGCAACACAAGCCTTCAGGCAAGTTGAGAATGCTACATCATAACGTGTTTAGGTCTGTAGAAAACTGGTTTCTTTCCCACCTTCTGCACTGGCCAGCCCTTATCTCAGTCATGGTTTTACACTGCTGAAGAATGAGCTCTCTCATGGGATCCCTTCAGCTCAGTTTGGGCTGCTTGGTTGATGTGAGCGGTGGTGATTGAATAATTTGTTCTGGTGTAGTCACTCCGAGATGAAGTATGTTGGACAAGCAATGCTGTGAAGTCTCGCGGGAAATGCATGAATGTTCATGCTCACCCTGGGTGAAGAATGTGTGTTTAAAGTGTGGGTGAAGTTGGGAGTGTGAAGTATGAAGGTCCAGTGAGAGTATGGCCAGAGAAAGCTCCAGTGAAAGCGTGCCCTTGCTGACAGATGAATTGCTCTAATTAGAAATACATAACATCCTGCCACATGGCCGCCTTATCCCCAGCACACTTCCTGCTCTGGACCAAGCTGACGACAGCCAGCTCCACTCCTTCCGTCACTCCAAGCGAGGGAACAAATCAACGAACGACTGTGGGTGTCTCTTCCAGCACATACCCCAAGCACCAGTCTTATCTGTCAGTCCCCCCCTCTCTTTTTTTGGACCTTAAGTCAGCACATGTATCTCTGTGTGTGTGTGCGTGTGTGTGTATTTGTCTGTTGCATGCATGCGCCTTCCCAGCCTTTTGTGTCTGGGGTCTTGCTCAGCTGGCTGGCTCCCTGTCTCTATCACTTCCTCTGTTTTTGCCACTCTCAATCACAGCACCGCTCTATCCCTCTGCCCTCTCCCCATTCCTTCCTCCCTCTTCATTCTCCTTCTCCCAGGTGTCTGGATGAGGGGTATGAGTTGAAGGAGTCCAGAAACCGGCACAGGGAATACAGATGATAATAAAGGTTGCAAACCTGGCTCATCTGTATGGGTGTTCTTGCTTTGGCAGGAGCACTTGGTGCCATCTCAGTGGGTACACAGCAGGCCAGGAGACAATCTGCTGTGCACATTAAGCAAGATATAACAGAGATCATTGACTCATCATAAACATTAAACAAAGATTAATGGTTCTGCCAAATCAAAGGAGCTTGCAAAGAAAAGCGTCTGGACTTCTTTGAGTTGCTTGAAGACGTTTCACCTCTCATCCGAGAAGCTTCTTCAGTTCTAAGGTCAAATGGTGGAGAGTCCCAGACATAAACCTAGTGGGAGTGACCCCCCACAGAGGGACAAAAGGACCCCCTGATGATCCTCTAATCGCCTGAGCCAAGGTGTGAAACTGGGTGTGGGTCCCAATCAGCCAGAGTTTCGGGTGTGTTCATTGTGAAACCTGGCCCCACCTTATGTGAATTCCTGAGGTCAGATGGCCCAGGATGTGAGTGGGCGTTAAGGCGTCTGGGAAGGGATCTCAAAACTGGATTATAGATGGCAGAGAGTTGGTGTCGTAAACCCCCGCCTCTGTTCAAAGATGGTCGCTCACAGTGGACATAGATGGCTTCTTTCACTCCTCTTTCAAACCATCTTGCCTCTCTGTCCAAAATGTGAACATTGGCATCCTCGAAAGAGTGTCCTTTATCCTTCAGATGCAGATGGACTGCTGAGTTTTGTCCTGTGGAGGTGGCTCTTCTGTGTTGTGCCATGCGCTTGTGAAGTGGCTGTTTGGTCTCTCCAATGTAGAGGTCTGGGCATTCCTCGCTGCACTGTACAGCATACACCACGTTGTTAAGTTTGTGTTTTGGCGTTTTGTCTTTCGGGTGAACCAGTTTCTGTCTGAGTGTGTTGCTGGGTCTGAAGTACACTGGGATGTCATGCTTGGAGAAAACTCTCCTGAGTTTCTCTGATACACCGGCTACATAGGGGATGACAATGTTGTTGCGTCTGTCCTTCTTATCCTCCCTCGCTGGTGTCTGGTCTTCTTTTCTGTGCCTCTTTGCTGACTTTAAGAACGCCCATTTAGGATAGCCGCACGTTTTGAGTGCTTCCTTTACATGTGTGTGTTCTGCCAAATCCTTCTAAAGTAAGTCGAGACAAATGGTGTTCATGACATGATGCAAGTAGGTAAGCTCATACAGGCTCATTGGCAGCTGTAACCTGCCAAATCAAGTTTGCACATGCCTGTAACCTTAAGATTCATACATTATTCCTCCACCTCAATTCTATATTTTATTGATAGTGTAGTGAAAACCATGGTGGAGGTGTAACAGTTAAAGCTGATATTTTGCATCTAAAAGACACTCACTTGGAGACGGCATGTGTAGCCATGTTTGAACACATTTGAATGCAAATTTAGTATATGAAACATAATTTATTGGCTTTCAATCTACATTCAGAGAAGCAACAGATATAAAAGAGTTAAATAAGCATAAGTAATTCTGTTACTGTTAGACTTCTGCCTATTTGCCTCCCTTTCAAAACTTTAGTCAAACAACGTTTTATCTCCAAAACATCTTCTGCAAAAAAAAAAACAGGAAAAGAAAATAACAAACTACACATAAGCATGTGTAAGGAAATGCAAACTAAATACGTTTTCCAAATAAGTCATACTTGTTCAATGGTGTTTAGAGCTCAGTGCTCAGCTGGCTCTGGAGTAAGGTTTACATTGTTTATTAGGCTCATCAAACTGTTCAGCAAATTCTTGTGTCCTGTAAATATAGACTCAGTCATCTTAGAGGAAGAAAAGGCTAGTTTAAAAGTTTCCAAAGGATGGAAGTAATCACTGAGAATGGTATTGTATTTGTTGGCATTTGCTGTGCCCTCTGAGGGAAAGATTAGACCAAAACCAGAGAAGGAAAATGCACCCCACCTGTTTCCAATATACCTTTTATCCTTCATTTCAGGCTGGCACTTTGGATATTCCACAGTATAGCTGGCTTAGAATCTTTAAAAGTGTCATTATATATTATTTTGTTTTGATTGAACTGATCCAATTTCAAAATACACACAAACGCACACACACTGATGTAAAATACAGTGCCAGACATGCACATTTGCTAAGATGTTCAAGGCTCTGTGGTCAAACACTCACACAATGTTGTGGTGTACAATTCGCTATGGTCTAAGCAGGCTGGACCACTACTATGGTTTTTAATTCTTTTGTATTTTTAGTGACCCTACTTTCACACTGGCAAACACACAACAGTTCATGCATCTAAACACACACAAACACAACTTCAGTGCCTGTGGCCAAACACACGCACACACACACCAGCAGACGTGTACTTCTGGCTTCATGTTTAAAGTATGCATCTTTTTCTGTATGTGTGTGTGTGTGTTTGTGTGTGTCAAGGAAAGTAAGAGGAGGGGGGAAACAGGCAACAGAGAAGGGAGAATTGGGACAAGAGAGAATCGGAGAAAGAGGGAGAGAGAGTTGAGCCACAGAACAACGCTGCTGCGAGCAGCTGTGGCACTCCCAGATTTCCCCCTGATTGCTTTCAGCTGGTACTTGAACCCTGGGCCTTTTGGGTTTTGGAGGCCAGCCCAGACCCCACAATCCCCCCAGCGCCCCATCCAGCTGCCTGACCCCTCCCTGACCCCGCATCGAGGATAGGAAAATACGAACCATGCCAAGCCAGAGAGACTCTTTTATTTTGCCTGCTGGCATGCTGCCGGTGACCAGGGCTTACATAATGGGAAACATAGCAGGACCCAGGAGAAACAGCCCCTGCCCCCATTTTTCTTTTTCCTTACCAATCGATCCTCCCCTTTCTCCCCCATCTTCCTTCTCCTCTTCTTCATTTCTTTTCCCACTCTAGTCCCCTCTCACCCCCACTTTCTCCATCCTCTTCCTTCCCCTGTGCACTCTGCCTCCCCTCCTGTTTGTGATATATCTTTTTGGGCCCACTCGCCTGGGCACATTTATTACAGACAGCCTCGACACAATCCTGAAGCCGAGCCACCAGCAACACAACAGCACCGCGCGCACACACTGACACGCCGAAAAGCACAAGTGCACACACGTGTGGGCGTGTGTTTGCATACTCTGAAGCATTTACAGCTTGTGCTTGCTTATGTAGAAAACTTTAATGGAAGACTTTGCATGTGGCGATAAAAGGTTACTTCTGCACGACTATACCACTGATATGTTTTGCATATAAAAGGGGTTTTTCCGGCATTATGTGACGTCTTTCTTTTTTCTTGCACTTAAAAGCAAAATCTCATGAACTATGTTTAAATGGCAATAAAGCCTCGAAAATTACATTATGAGTGAGTAGTTTTATTCTATTTTGGAAATTAACAAAATGTTCTCAAGGTTTTATTGCTAAAGGACAGGGAAACACATATCACATGTAGGAAGTCATAACTGAATGTTTACTATTCCTTGACTTTACACTTACATAGGTACAATTCCTATATAGCCATGCTTAAATCATAGAAAAGTAAATAAGTAAATAAGAGCATTTTGTATATTCCTGCTTGTTTGGAGGTTTTTTTGTCTGTAAAAACCTTGTCAAACATCTGAACTGCCAACCTTTCCACTCATGTTAGCCTTTGAGTTTGATAGACTCCACTGGGAGCCAATTTAGAGGTGATCATAAGCCAATTAGTTGACTTCACCAAACCACAGTGCTCCAGTTTAGTGAGGTCTAGAATAACTCGCCACAGCTGAAGCAGACACCACAAAAATAGGTGGTCTGTGTCTGCGTTATAAAATCCCCAAAACAAGAGTATAGGGACTATTAGTTCTATTTCAGTTCTGATCACGGTTGATTGAGAACCATTACAGCACAGATGGTTGAAACTATGTAATGGCAAGTGTATTTGAAGGAGGAGAGCACTTTTACTAAAATGATACATTTAAGATTTATTACTACAGGTATATTATTATCATTATGCAATGTTTTTCTAATTTCTTGTTGCCATTTTGTTTCACTGTGGTGTTCATGTTCAACTTATTTCTTGTTCTTGTTAAAAAGTCTTCATCTCAACAATATATAGTCAGCTATATATTTTTCCCACCAAGTCGACATATAGGTTGCAACATGTTTTCAACAACTGTAAAGTACTATACAAGGGAATGAATGGATCTGTTATCTTCCTACGTATACCTAGTTGACAAGTTACACTTTTACAACTTACATGTACTTGAAATGAATGTTGGTGCTGTTGGTCTTTCAAGAATTTCTTTTGACTGGTCTTTTCATGACGTTTATTGATACAGAACACATACTTTTATAAAATAAAAACAAGTCAAGAATAAACTCGAGATCAAAATGATGCATGCAGGGTCCAAAATGTAGATACGCCCACTTCATTATTAAATCATGCCTTCAGAAAGTTCCAAAATGTCTTTTAACTTGTCAGAGCCAATGACTCGTAACTACCTATTAGTGATCATTACTGACTGCATCTGGTAGTTTCTCTGTGCCAACATAAAAATGGTTTGTTTGGCAGCACTCTTTGGATTGACCAATACACTGTACAATGGAAAAATCCAAGTAGCTCAATGCAGATCTTTGAAAGAGATTGTACATTGCACAAGTTATTGAGGAGCTCAAGAGTTTACCAAGGTCTGGAGAGGACCTATACTCTCACCTGCATGGAGGTGGTCCTGACAGTCAGAAGCAAGCAAGAAACAAATACCTAAGGCAAAGGCTTGTCATGAACTGGATGCTGCTAGAACATCAGTGTTGCTGTGTATTTTCAAGCAAGTTTCACATTTCAGTGAACTAAGAAGCTCCCATCCAATAAAGGAGTAACTACTTTAAAATCGACATATTGGATTTTGAATATTTGCAGCCAACCGCAAAGAGAAGAGATAAAGATGGACGAGGCAGAATATCTTGTAATTCTTCAGCGTGGCCCAAAACAATCAGCTGCACACATGAAATATGGATACAACTGGGACCAATATTACCTGGACATTTGTGTCCATGATGAGTAGATTTAAAGTTTCAAGCTTAAATATAGCCAGCTACAGTTGGCTACAGCCAGAATCATAAACAATGGAACAACATCAGAATAACTCAATCAGTTAATGAATCACTTAATGTACAGTATCTGAGATGAAGTTTGCAAATTATCTAGAATCAAACTACCAAGACACACAAGCAGTCAGCTGAGCGTGTTTTAAAAGCTAAATATCTAACCAGATTAGCAGCAAATGTTTATTTGGAGGTCAGGTATCTTGTCTTTGCTTTATTCAGCAAAAATACTGCCATTTAAGTAATAATTATGTTATTTTAAACCAATGTTAATTACAAATAGTAAGTAAAACTTGTATGAGCATATGATTTGTATTTTTACCTACTGGACTTTTAAGTCATGTTGCAAGATCTAAAAGAATATTGTACATTTTTTACACGATTCTATATGAAAGAACATTTTTTTGCATTCACCAGCCAGCTGGAACTTTCTGCATTAAGCTTGCATGTTCGCCATATGCCCTGTTTCATCTGGGTTCTCTGTCTTCCTCCCACAATCCAGTCTAACATGCATGTTAGGGCAGTTGATAATTCTAAATGGCCCATAAGTCTGTCTCTCTGTGTCAGCTTGCTGATAGACTGGTAACCTGACCAGGCTGTACATGACATAGGATGGATTGATAGATGGATGGAGATGAAGAAGAACACAGCCAGGTGAAAAATGAACTGATCCTACTAAAAAGTGTCTATATTGCATATTAATATATATATATATATACATGTATATGAGACACTTTCATTACAGGAGGCTGTGAATGCTAATATAGTGTGATAATCCATATCCTCCTGCTGCAATAAATACATGTGCACAAAGAAAACAAATGCAAAATCAACTGTATCTGTTCCAAAAATAAAAACCTTTTTTCTTTGTCATTGGCATTATATCCTGCATAGAAAACAACATCAGTAATACCATGAAATGTAATAAAAAAGGATTAATTTTAATAATAAGATTGTATTTTAATTCTCAGTAAATGATTATACTAACAAAAAGCCTTTCTTTCCATCACACTCCAGTTCTTCCTTTTGCTCCTTTTCTCCTTCACCTCCTTGTCACCCGCCTCACCCCGTTATTCCCTTTTACATCTTTTTCTCTCCTTATGTCTCTCACTTGTTACAACAATTCTTATTCCTAGGAAGGTCTCAAAAGAGCAGAATAAGATTAAGTCATGGACGGGTGTTGAGGGAAAACTCTGACCTCTTCTCCTCCCTTTTGCTCTGTCTTTCATTTTTCAGTCTCTCTTTCTTGGCTCTTTTCTCCCCTCAGCGCTCTTTTATTCTCGCTCTCCCATGTACCCCCAGCCTTCCAGATTGTAATAATAGTAATAATGATAATAATGGTGATGGGCCTGGTGACGGTGATGTAAAGAAACATAATATAAGAATAACAAACACTCTCTAACCAGTGACCATCATTTGACCTCTGTGGATGTGTACCTACGTATGCACACAGTCTCTCTTGAGCTTCTGAAACAGATACAGATTTGTGTGTCTGTGTCTGTGTGAGAGAAATGTGAAAGGAAGAAGAGATACAGAAAGACAGTGAGAGAGAGTAAGTTTGCTGGCATGCTGTATATACGGTCACTTCCTCTCCAGTTTAAACAGAGCAGGCTGTGCTGGCAACCTCCGCTCCCGACTCCAAATGGTTTGCATCATGTTTAACCCCCCCCACCATCACCACCCCTCCTTCTCTCCCTCTTTCTTTTTCCCTCTCTTCCTTTCTCTATAAATCATGAAAATCTCAAACTTTATGTGTTCGAAAAAAAATGACACCCCTTTGCTTTCTCCCTGCAGAAGGGCATAAGAAAAAGCTATAAAATAGTTCTAGGATCTCTTTCCACATCAAACACCCCTCTTCTCCTCTTACTTCCCTCCAGCCCCCCGGCCCTCAACCAGCTTTTTGTCGCCCTGTAATAACCTTGGTCATAGTGCTCTTGTATCTGGCTGGGTAGACTTCCCTTCTCAAGAAGCAACATGTTTCCAGTGAAACGCTGCACAAGGCCTCAGGAGGCAGATAATCATCAAAAGTTCTACATTGTACCCTCCTTTTTGTGAAACATCTCATGTGGTGAATGGAATAGACTGTCCAGCTCTGCAACACCAAAAGGCCCGGGAGACCATGGAAGACTATAAAAGATGATGATCACAGAATTCTTTCCTTGGTTAAGAAACACCCTTTCACAGCATCTAGTGAATTTTATTATTTTCACATCTAGTGAAGAACACTCTCGAGGAGAAAGGGGCATTATTGTCAAAGTCTACAATCAAGAGGCAGCATGGTGGCACGGTGGTTAGCACTGTTGCCGCACAGCAAGAAGGTCCTGAGTTCAATTCTACCATCAGGCCGGGGTCTTTCTGTGTGGAGTTTGCATGTTCTCCCCGTGTTTGCGTGGGTTCCCTCCAGGTACTCCGGCTTCCTCCCACCGTCCAAAGACATGCAGCTTGTGGGGATAGGTTAATTGGATAATCCAAATTGCCACTAGGTGTGAATGTGCGAGTGAATGTGAGTGCAAATGGTTGTCTGTCTCTGTGTGTTGGCCCTGCGACAGACTGGCAACCTGTCCAGGGTGTACCCCGCCTCTCGCCCTAAGACAGCTGGGATAGGCTCCAGCGCTCCCCTCAACCCTGAAAAGGATAAGCGGAAGCGAATGGATGGATGGATACAATCAAGAGGCACATTCATGACCGTGACTACTTCATGACTACTGTAACTGTGGGTTTACAGCATTGTGGAAAACACTGGTTACTCGTAAGAACTCGCTGGTCATATTAGACTTTGTCAGAACATATCCGAAGAAGCCTGCTCCATTCTGGAGAAAAAGCAAAGTCTTTTGCTAGATGAAAATTTGTGAAAATGAAATGAAAATTAATAGCTCACTACATTATCTCTCAAATAAGGTCTCAAATAAGGCAGTGTTGAGATCGACTGAAGCAACTGAAGATGGCTGCAGTAAAGGCTGGGTAGAGCATCTTACGGGAGGAAGCACAGTATTTGGTAATGTCCATGAACTCAGGACAAGCAGTCAGACAGACACATGGGGCAGTGACACCCTTAGGAATATGAATACGCAAAGAAGTTTGATGAACTTTTGTTGCTGAGAATATTCTCGCTGATGAGAACATAAATGAACATTGTTTATGTATTACAATGCATATACATAAGTGTTGTACTGCAGCAAACAATTGTGTCCAAATAAGGTAAGAACACAACTCGAACACAGCTGCTGCAGCCTGCATGTTTGCAGGATAGTATCTGGGATGTGCAATTAACCTGTTCAATTACTAACCATGTTGAAAATAAGTACATTTTTTACCATTTCTGCATTACTACAGCAAAGGGACCATCGGTAATGAGCTAAAATAAAATATCTGAGAGAGATTTTCTGTAAGTGTTAAGGTGTTTTAAGGTGCAACTCCATAATATAGCTGTCATTTGCAGAGAGGATAAAAGGTCCTTATTTCCATTTATGTATAAATTCTTTGTAATAACCAAAGCTGAGAAAGCCAAAAACTTGTGGTTATGTATGTACGGGGCTATGTGTGGCAACAGGTGTTCCTCAGTGAAATAGTTCAGATTGTATCTATTGTGTGAATTGATGTGTTACTTCACTTTTAAATAATTCATCGTGTATTTACATTAAGTCATTTAGATATGACTAATGTTTTGTTTTGTATGCTGCACACATTTCTCCGCTTGAGCTGGCACCAGCGAGGTCATTAAGCTTGGCTGTCCCTGCGCAGACCCCGTTCTGTCTTTAGTCATAAAAGGGATCTCTCAAAGCCTGAGGACACTGTAAATCAGCCAAGATATTTTGAGTATTGCTCCAGCCTGCTGGCTGGCACACACACACATTAATGCAGAGACACACTCATAAGCAGAAAGATATATTCACAGAGTCAAAGCACATCAATACACAGAGAATTGTCTACATGGGTGGGCACACATTACTGTCAGCTCCAGTAGTGGAGCTTATAAAACAGGCCCTCAGTGCTGCAGATGAAGAGAAAGAGAGGCAATGTGGGGACAACCACCATTAAAGTAATAGACACACGCCTTAGGCTTTGGCTTTCTGCTCTGTCTGAGAAGATCATATTAAACATCTCACCTCTTGATAAGAATGTTTATCAAAAGCTTTAAGTGTTTCTACAGAGCCCACATTTATGCTCAGAACTCACTGTAACACCCTTTTGCAGCCCCTTTCAAACCATTGGAACATTACAAATACCTTGTTCTCAAAAAAAAAAATTATTCATTTGGAATTGATTCACATTGACAAATTAGTAGGGGATTTACCATTGCACCTTCTGCTATTTCTGAAGAGAGGAGGAAGCTGTGCTCATTTCCATTTCAAATAGGTGCATTGCCCTACAGCTGAATCTTCATTAATTGGACATGTTCCTCATGCAATAAACTGGACGCAGATCAAAACAAGTCTTTGATTAACGTTATCCAGGACCTCAGCTACTGAGGGCCAAAGAAACCACAGACCAAAAGTTGAGACCAGGTGTGAGAGATAAAAGATTTGTGTGTGTGTGTGTGTGTGTGTGTGTGTGTGTGTGTGTGTGTGTGTGTGTGTGTGTGTGTGTGTGTGTGTGTGTGTGTGTGTGTGTATGCATGCGTGTAATCTCAACAACACAGATTGCTGTTGTGAAAGACTAATGTTACCAAAAAAAGGTCAGAAAGTAATGTCATTACTAATTAATGATATAACATGAGCACAAAAATGAAACCCTCAGATGTTTTCAGAATGACGTTTCACTGGGTTGTTTTTGCAATAAAAGATTGCAAACAAGTTGTTATGTTGAAATCCAGGAGAGACAAGCTTCCAATCAAGAGCAGCTGAGAGTTTGTGCACTTTTTATGAAGAAGCACGTGCCAATCATTCATCAAGAAGTGACTCCAAAAACATTTGCATGTGCTATCAGTTTTTTTGTAACTGCAACTTTAGATATGTCACCAAAGAAAAAGAGAAACACCCCTTCAGTAACACCAAGGAGCACCTTCAGTAAACATGCTAATATATTAGCTTGGCTGTGTACACCTCCTGAAAGAACACAGTTAATGAACACAGATGCTTGTCATTGTTTAAAATAATTTTTACTATATTAAATTTTTTTATCATTTAACGAAGATTTCACTTTTCTTCCCACCTTCTCTCTTTAATGGTATTCAATATTCTCTGTGACATGTCGGGGTAACATGTTGATGCAGTCAGATATATTAAGATGACTGACTTTCACTTAGATGTGCAGACTGGTGGAATGTGGAAGCATTTTCAGAAAAAGCAACTGACTGAAATTCGGAGCACAAAAATGAAACACAGAACATGCAAAACAGACACACACCTCTGCCTACGTCTTAGCACAGTCATAATGCAAACTGTGCTGCAGTCCGGGCCTGTTTTGTGTATCGCTTGTGGTAGCACTGCGGTGACAGCTGTCTTAGGACAATTATACCCTTGCTATATTCGAGTCAATTGACAGTCGTGCTTTAATTAGCCAAATTAAATAGGAGTCTGTGTTCACTTCGCTCATGGCTCCTTACTGATAATTAAAGATGATGTGTCCAGAAACCACATGCATAAGCCTACTGCATGGCTGACTAAAAATAATAGTACCATGTGCCATTATTTTACAGTGAGAGATTTAAGTAGCTTTCGTGGCAGTAAATACTGCAGTGGTGGCTGGGTGAAAGAGTTAGTCTGCTAAGTGTGTTTGGTGTTCAAACACACATACACTACCTCTCGTCTGAGGTTTTCTCTTAAGTGATTTAAACCAAAAGGCCATCAATAGTATCAATGTTTCTATCTAAACTTGTAACAAGCTTCAAGTTTACACCAAGCCACCTCCTTGAAGTAATAGAAAGCAGCTGACCTGAAACCTCAGAATGATGCAGGTTACAGCCGTGTGCTCTGACTAATGACCTCTTGTTTTCATAGCAAGCTTAGTGCCTGGGTGTTACATGTGGCCTCAATAGAACACGTCTGTACACACACAAACACCGAGTCAGATGAAAGAAATCTCACTTCCATTTAACACCAATCGGTGTTTGGAAAGTGCTAAATGTGACATAGTCACAGTCATTTGACGATGATGCACCATTTACGGTCATTGCCATTTTTAGGTGCAGCATCCTGTGCCTTGCTTAGCTGATATGCTCATGATAAAATCATGAAACATAGGTTTCTTTAAAAGCCATCCCACATCTATGTCATCAGTTATGAGTTTCACACTTTTCTCCCTTTTAAGTGGGTAGTTACTGCATGCTGAACATGCATTATCTTCTAAATCATTTTTTTCTACAGATGTATCAGTTGATCTGGGCTCACTGTTTTCGGTTTGATAATGTGTAGTTTCCAACCCCAAACAGTGTAATGAAATAAACTTTTTTTACTTTATCAGCAACATTAGCACTCATCTCATCACTCTAATCTTCAGAGTGAAAGAAACAGCTTGGTGGATAACCAAAAATATCAATGTCAAGGTAGCGCTAGAGGACGTCAGGTGATCATCCATATAGGTTTCATCTCCTTGCCAGTCTGCTAGATACTGAATCCTGAGTTGCTCCCTAAGTGTTTATCAGAGTGTGAATGATGCAAAAAAGTGCCTGTGTAAATGAGACAAACTACTCACTGCTTTGAGTATTAGTATAGTCAACTGCCCACCAGTTCAACAACAGACATTTCCAGTCATATAGTCATGCCTTTAGTATGACAAAAAAAACGAACTTGAGCGTATGTCTTGCTAGGCCAAAGTTGGGTCACAGACATTCTCGACTGGTCCCTCTGTGGCTACAGGTGTTTCAAATTACAGCTCGTAAAACTCACCAACAGGGAAAAATTACTGCCACAAATTTGTCGGAGAGGGAGGGGGGACGCATGAGAGGGGCATACTTGAGTAGAGCTGTATGCAGATACAGTATTGACAGTATGTGACTGCGTTGTGTCTGCTGAACACTTCAGCATTCCACCGCAGTGCCAGGAAAGGCCATATTGTTTTTGACTTGCACTCAAGTGTCATTTTCTGAGGAGTGATTTAGCGTGGTGCGTGCATGTGTGTCACATGCCAGCTGGCACACTCCTGTGTAGATGGTGTGTATGCCATACGTAGCGAGAGGAAGGTTACAGGGTCACAGGGCCACGAGGTCGCTGGGAGTGCACTGTGGAGAGAGGAAACAGGCCTAATCTCAGAAAGGCTGGCAGCTTCCTGTTCTGAGTAGAGGGTATAGAGAGGACACTGTCTTCACTCTGGATACCCAGCAAGTGAGTTTACTATGTAATTCAATCAGGATTAGTCCACTTACTCGTGCCCTCCAATAATAGTAAAGGGGAGGAGGCCAGACTGAACTGTGTCTCCTCAATCTCCTCAACCCAATTTTACATTTAGACATGGTTCTTTCAAAGGGCCATTTAACCAACCCTGTATACAAAGTGGACCTCATTATCAGTCTACATTTGAAATACTTCCTTATATTTACAGTATTAGCAATTTAAGCAGCAACTACTTGTATGTAAATGAGTAACAGAAACAGAGGGCAAAGAATGACCATGCACCAGTGACAATGCACACTTCACTACACAGAGCTGCCTACAGACCTTTCAGATGATAAGTGACTGAGTAAACCACCAGATGTGTTCATCAGGCACAGCGGTAAGACACTGGTATATATTTAGCATGCATATCAGAGACCCTATGAGTTAAACACACTGTTTTGCATTTGAATAAGGCCTGTATTTGGGCAGCTGTGCACGATGTGTGCTAACATGTCTCACACACAGCTGCGGTAGTCAGTGTTGCTGGTTGGATTAACAACAACATAAAGCACAAGGAGTTCATTAGACATCCATTTTTTGGAGATCTGCAGTGCATACTAATGATAATTCCTCCTGGAGGTATTTTCTAACAGGTTATCACAAGAATTTTTTTTTGTTTTCATTTGTTTTTAGCTCATTTGTTTCTTGGTTTTTCTTTCCTAATGGGGAGCCACCCGTGTCCTGAAGCAGTTCTGAGTTTACAGTAAACTGATCCTGCACACAGTTCCAAAAATACACGCAGAAACACAGAAAATGAAAAAGAGCTGCTCATTATTTAAATCATGCTGAGCCTCCCACAACAAGAGTAAATGAATAGCTCATTGGAACATATCATGCTTGTGCAGATTTTTACATTGATTATTGCAGTGAAGTTAATCTGATCTTCTTGAAGTTTTATACTATGCATGACATGAAGTGTGAATTGAATGTTAAAACTGTTAGCTTGTCACATTCACCAGTAATTGCCTTATATTTGTTTAAACATACTTATTTTGGCATCCATCTCTGACAAGAACTGCATCCTGCTCACTAACTAGCAATGATTACATGCCAGACATATCTTCAGCTTCACTCTATGTCTATATAAGTAGTTATCAGGGGCACAGGCCCACTGTGAGGATGAGTGTTGCAACAGTAATATCTAATATCTGTTCATTTTGTTTGTGTGTTTGAGCATTTGCAGGGCATGAACTGAGGTTTGAGGCTTGCTGTAGTCAGGGTTAGAAGTGGCATCTGGAGAGATGTATCAGGATGTGGGCAGCGACTTGACAGTTTTCTGTTTTGTGTTTGTTGCTAAACTGGGTATAGCATATTTAAACAGCTGAAGTGAAACAAAGCAACAGAGTCTCAACTGGACAGAAAGATGACCAGACTTTCAGTCTTTTTTCTGTACTGTTCAGTTCAGAGTATGAGTTTTAAATCGTGGCCTGGTGGCATTTAAAAGGCAAAATCCAGTGTTATATCAATAATGTTTGGAGGACTGTATATGGGAATTTAAGGAGGACAGAGCTACACCAGACAAGAAGGGCAGCAGGACTTTGGAAAACCCCTTGAGTTGAAGAGTGAATACAACCCACTCTCCAGTTCAAGGAAAATGCTTCAAAAGCCCCAGTTTGTTCAGCAGATTTTTGGACTTTTAGTAATCCAGGTCATTGCAATAGAAAGATAAAGTGTCAGCTGAAATTGAGCAGTAGAATACAAAATTAATCTAATGTGGATCCTCAGGTTTTTTTTTTTTAGTGTATTTCTACATGTTACAGTAACCAACAGCAAAAAATTAAGTTGTATTTTAGCCATTTTAATGCTGTTGTGTATGTGTCTCTGTCTACCTGTGTTTTAACTGTACTGTATTTTTTACGTATAAAGTACTTACCTATACACAATTAGAGAGAAATGTTGTCTCCCCAATTTCATGTACAACACCTACTTAACACTTAGTTTACTTAGAAAACAAGGTGCTTGATTATAGAGTAAGGGCCTTGCATACCCACATAATCAGGTGTTGTGGTTCCTCTGGAACAGTTACCTTAGTGAGTCATGTAAAAGTATTTCCCATTTAAATACTGCAAGTACTTGAGTTCTCAACTGAGATTATAAGATGAAATGTTTAGTTATTCAATCAGCATACAATCAAGTCTTTGAAAAAAGGTAATGGTATCTGGAAAAGTATGTGATGTGGAGTTCTGGTCTTGGTATAACTTGGCACTGATTTGAAACCAAATTTTGTGGTATTTCCCACACTTAGTTCAAGCCAGTAAGACTGCGGGTTTCACATGTTGGTTTTACTTCAGCTTTAAGTTGTTTTTGTTTAACTTTCCAAAGGTCTGTTTACTTTACTTCAGTTGCATTACAGTATTTCTCCCATCCCATTTTGTTTTGCTGTATTTCTGTTTTTCTTTACAAAGTCTTTTTAGAGCATATATGTGTGGTCCAAATGTTTATTTTGCACCAAAGTATCCTTTGTTAGAATGGCGTTTAAATGATCCAAAAATGCTTAAACCTTAAATGATGTATAAAAGCAGTGCTACCTTATTAGAAACAGAACAGAGTCATCTAACCCACCGCACTGATCATGTTAACTCTGTGGGCACATATTGTATCAGTGAGGAAGTCGTGTAGAGCGGAAGCTTCACCTCAGTCATGCTTCTATCAGCAGTTCTATGTCATGTGACGATGATATCTTATTTGGCTAACCGTAATAGCTGTTTATCAGAACTCACAGCACTAACCTTCTGACAATCAACTTTTCCCTCTCATCATGAAATTCATGTTTTATTTATCTGCCAATAATTACCAAATGGCAAAAATAATGAAGCTGCAGTTTGTCAGTATATTCTTTATTCGCTACTCAGAATTGTTATTTTCATGCCAGCTGAAATTATTCACCACTAAAGTGGGTTATTACTGGTGCATGTTTTACCAAAACCATTTTTGCTTTCAAGCCATGTCTGCAAGGAAAGGTAAATGTTCCTCTGAAGTCTCCACTAAAACAGATCCAAGTGCTGGGGTGAACCAACAGTCAAATTTGGAAGAAATCTGCTTTTTCAGTGTTGCGCTCACCCAGTGCATTGCAGAGAAATCTTAATGTCTAATAACACATCCTTACTTGTCTTTTTATTGGCCTGTACAGCTGGTTTTGAGCTTTAGTGGTATAACGGGCAGTTCAAGCTCTCTGCAGATGATTACTGGGCCTACATAAAAGCTTGTTGAACAAGGAAATGGGTACCAAATTACCATTATGTGATCTGGGTGGATTACCGTAGCACTCATTTCATATAAAACAGAACTAATCTAACATGAGACTCTCACAGTCATTCTTTGGGTTCACCTCCATGTCTGACTACATCAAACGCTCAACAGTGACAGAATGGCTCAGCCCCAAGCGCCGAAAAAAAACAAGCTCAATCACGAAAAAGCCCAGAGGCAAACAACTGGGGAAAATGAATCCCTTTATAAATGAGTAACAAGTTTTACTCACTGATGTGGTGTGCAAGTGCTGTCACTTACAGTGATAAAAGTTACAGCGCACCACAGCAGGGCAGCACTTTGGGTCATGTAATTACAGTATTACTACATAATGAGAGTCATTTGTAATAATCACAGAGGTCATGTTGACTCTAAGAAGTGTTTCTATAGATGCAGGAAGCCCCAATGGGAAAAGTGGGGAATGAAAAACTGCAGGTGCACCATTAACAGACAAGACGAAACAACTGTTTATCTTACCACACCATGAGCATTGTGTCAGGGCAAGTAAGAAGAGCAATGTATAGGGTAGCAACTTGTCAATATCAGTGTCAAAATAGGCCCATCCTAAAGTGAGCAGTGCTTCGTCTTCTCATTTGAGTCTAATGGGGAACACAATTTATATAAAACAAACATCATCTTGAGTTTAGTACGACTTAAAATTAACAAATGAAATCATCAAATCATCAAGGAAGTCCCAAAAAGTTTATTGTGTTCACTTGGAGATAGCATTTTCAGTGTTTCATCACTTTTCCCAACTTTACAAACAGAACATTTGCACAATGCCTGAAACTAGCACCACTGACAAACTATGAGGTCACTATGAGGCTATTAGGTCAGTTTCTTGATCATTAATATGCAAATTGCCATGACCATTGATCAACAACCACTGATCAATGGCCATGAGTAGCAGAATCAACTTTTTGGGATTTTCTTACCTGGATTACTGAGCATGCATGAAGACATCAAGGAAGTGTTTTCTGAAATCATAGACTAATTAACCTAAGATCTGTTTTTGCTTAAACTTCTATACAATCATACTAAATGTAAGGAGCTTGGAAAGAAAAGCATCAGGGCTTCTTTAACTTACTTCTTTAACTTTCCTTGAAGACGTTTCACCTCTCATTTGAGAACTTTCTTCAGTTCTAAGAGTAATTGATTTTAAGCCCTATGAGAGTGTCCCCAAGAGGGTCATGGACCCCCTATTGATCCTCTACCTAATCACACGAGCCAAGGTGTGAAAATGGGTGTGGGTCACAATCACCCAAGGTTTCGGGTGAACCCATTGTGAAACCTAGCCCCACCCTATCATGTGATCTACTGAGGTCAAATGGCCCAGGATGTGAGGGGTGACTTAAAGAAGTTTTTTAAAGCTCCTTAGACTACGATCACCTGGAAGACTGAGAGCCCTCACAGGCAATCATATTGTACAGACAATCATAAATACGATAATATTATAAACATATCAATATAAATATAAGTGGTGCTCAAGGTCTACAATGGCTTTTAACTTGACAATCACCCAAGTTATATTTAGGACCGAGTCTCTTGTCATTATTAACTGATACCACATACTTTCAACTTACACCACTGAGAGAGTAGCTGACATTAGGCTAGCAGCTAACATTAGCTTAGCTAATAATACTAACAGTAGTTATAAAAACCAAGGTTGCATAAAAGTAGGGATTGTCTTATAATAAGCTGACCGTTATCGTTTAATATATAGATATAGAACTAGCTGTGGTTAGTTATACTATCAGATAAGAAATGTTTCTAATGATATTTGGAGTATTCACCAAAAATTAAGCATTCCAGTTTCCAGTTTAGGTGAGGCAGTTGGAGGTGTGGTGTACTCAGAATATAGCTATCCACCCACGGTGAATATTTTAGTGGTATATTTCTAGTGATAGACATTAAATATTCCAATGTGTTCCAATGTTATTTTGGGCAGAAAAGGAAAGAGATGAACAGGACTTGTACAACCCTGAATTGTACAAGCAGGAGAACATGGATGGCATCTTATTTTTGTGCACTGGACATTTAAAAAACTCTGCTCCTCTGTCTTTCCTACCTGGAATATTTTTACCCTATTATGTACTGTCATCTAGGTATAAATTATGCTGTGAAAGAGGGTCCTTTACACTCCTATGCAGATTTCATGTATTCATATTTATTATTCTTTTAAACTTAATTATTGCCATTTTGCATAAGTGGTTCCAGTTCATTCAAGACTTCTTGATGCTTTAATTAGCTATCGTGGTATTAAATTCTTTCTTATTACACAGAAACTGCCACAGGTGTTTCTTAGTAATAATCATGGCCTTTTAAACTTTGCTTTAATAGGTTATTAATATGTTTTTAAATAAAAACAGGCTGCTTTGCATTTCGCAGCTCTGTTTCCTGTTTATTACACAGAAACTACAAAAGGTAACTGAGTGGTAATAACTTAGAAATTAGTAGTAATAAGGTAACAAGTAGTAATTGTTACCTTATTACTACTTTATTACTGATCTGTACTTCCATATTATTAACCCTAGTTTTGAGGCTTTTAGTAGCCAATTACTTAAATTTTAGTGTAATATTGCTCAACTGTTACCACTGTTGGCACCACGATAATACTTGGACTTTAAGTGGTTATTACTTTTATAATTAAGTAGTAATAACTTTGAAATTACCACATTATTACTTGTTTCTGCCTTGTTACGATACTATTATCACTTTATTAACACGCTTTAATAGAAAATGCTACCCACGTTTTATGTTGTCATGGGCTAAGAGGGCGCAGGTGAAGACAGAAGCCTCTGTTCCAGAATTTATACCTTCAAGCTCGACTGAAATTTGCAGCTGCCCACGTAGACAAGACAAATGCTCTCTGGAGAAAAGTTTTCAGGTGACACAACAGTTTATCCGTTTGACCACAGTGACAAGAGGAATGTTTGGAGGAGTAAAGGTGGGGTTTTCAAACTGAAGAACATTGCACCAACTGTGAAGCATGGTTGTGGTAGCATTATGCTTCAGAGCTGGTTGGAATAAAGAAGAGGTAAGAAAACATTTATGGTCCTGCGCTTGTAACCCAGCATCTTCAGTTATGGACTTTCTGGTTTTGTATTCTTTCATGTTTTTGGTGATTTTGACATGTTGCCTGGGTCTAGAGTAATTTGAGTTTTAAATCCTCTCAGTATTTTTTGATGGGCTTTCATTGTATTCTGGGTTTTGGTTCTTGTCTATTCAGGCCCTGGTATTCATTTATCCTTCAATCAGTCCCCTTCAATTCTGGACTCCCTTTGTTCCCATAGCTGTCTTGTCGTCTGGTCTGCGTGTTTTTTTACCTTTCTATCTCCATGTCAAATCCATGTTTCTGTGTCCATGTCTAGTTCATGTATGCTAGCCTGTCACCTGTTCTGTTACTTCCTGTCCTATTTTGGCGGCCCCTTGTCTCTGTGCATCGTCTGTGGAAGTTTGTCTTGTCTCCGTGTCTATTTATCTCTGGTCCCTGTGTCAAGTTCATTTGTCTTAGTCTCGGTCTCAGTCTGTGTTTGTCCTGTCAGTCGTGTGTCTTGTGTGCTTGGGTTCAGTTCTACTTCCCCTGTTTCATTATTCTGCGCTTGGTGTTAGCTGTGCTCCCACCTTTTTCCTCTTCCCTCATTACTTGGAGTGTGTATATATTGTCTGGGTCTCTCCATTCTTGGTTGTGATCTACCTCTAGCTGTGTGTGCCCCCGTTCTGTCTTTTTGCCACTAGTTCTTTTGCAGTTCTCACTCAGCCCTTCTTTTTTATTTGGTTTTCCTGAGGCATTCCAGCCATAACGTTGCCTTTAAGTTGAGCTCTGTTTCCAAGTCCTGCATTTAGGTCCCCACTCTGCCTACCACATAGCAATAGATAACGAATAGTGCCAAATTATTAAAGATGTATGCTGTACAATCATTCCACCATGCAATGTCTCTGGTGTGTCTGTCCACCTTTACTGTTTGACTGTTTTTGCTAACATTTGAAATAAGTGCTCATAAGTGAAAATAAGTGAAAGTCATGACAACAGAAAGATCCTTTGCAGTCTTACATACCGTACATTGTTTTCCAAAACCTCTGTTTTCCCTGTTCAAAGATGAAAAGCCACTGAATACACATATGTCTATTTACTTTCTTTCCTCACTTATCCCAACTCATCCCCCCTTTTCCCCAGGCCTAAGCCATAGAAGTAGTTTGGAGCGGTTAGGCAAAAGCAGGTCGAAGTTCTTCCTGTACAGCCAATGGACAGAAGGAACCACTGCTGGCCCTCGGCCTTCAGGGGTGGAAAATATGTCGTAGGCTGTGCTCCCACCTCCACCTCCCTGCCTGGGAACGGAAGCTGGGAGCCACCAGGGAAAACAAGCAGACAATCAGGTAGGGCCCGATCTGGGAGAGAGAAAGAGAGAATAGAAGAGGAGGCGGACCTGCTGGATACGTCAGGTCGTGAAAGCCTCAACTGAAGCTCTAGGAAAAGCACACAAATGTAATGGGGTTTGGGATGGAGGTTTTGTATATTTGTTTGTGTGAGCATTTCCTCATCTATCAAAGAAAGTGAAAGGATGTATGTGTTTTCAGAAGAACCAGCACGCGGGGCGTGTGCGTGTGTTTGTATGTCACACACATGTGCATCATTTAATCCGATATTAAACTTCAGAGAGTGTTTGTGTAGTGTGTGTGTGTGTGTGTGTGTGAGTGAATGAGTGCATCCTTGTGTGCATGTTTGTGTTGTGTGTTTGGTTAAGGACAGTGGCCAGCAGGGGACAGGGTGGGTTCAGAGCAGGAGAGAGGAAGATTATGGTGTTCAGTTTCTACTGGGGGGGTCTTGTTGGCCTGCACGTAACACATTGTGTGTGCATACGTGTGTGTGTGTGTGTGTGTTAGTGGGTGGGGGTCATGGACTATCTCTGACTCTCATAGGCACACACACAGAGTCATGTTTTGCTTCCATCACTTCGGAGGACATTGCATTGACTTGCATTCATTTCCTGGACGCTTGCCTTCTAATAATTTCCCTGCTCCAGACCCAGACCAAGACTTCATGCTAAAATTTATTGAGTGATTGAGAAAATTTTTTGTTCCCAAAACACAAATGGGTCCCCATAACGTGACTGTTTAGAAAGATTTATGTCCTTGCAGTGTTTACTCTTATACCGTAGAAGTACACACCCACATAAACAACAGCTAATTGAAGCAGAGTTCTGCGTTTCACAAAAAATGAGCAGAATGAAAATGTCCCTCTAATGGTACTTTGAATGCCTTTGGAAGTGGCAGTAAAGGACAAGACTGTCATTGTCATTTTAGTGTTATTGTGACAGAATGGTTTAGAATTGACCTTGTATTGAACTTGAACTTGACCTTGTAATTATTCGTCATAGTGAGGTGTTGCATCAGTTCGCAGCACAAATTTTAATCACGATGTTAAATAGCTATGCAAATGTTGTCATTCACATACTTGACTTCCACTCATCGATCTTTAACATTATTGCAGACCTTTCCTTTTTAGCGAGTGTGACAGAAAAAGTAAACATCTCCAGGTCAAACACCAACCCTGAGGAAGAAGTGTCAGCCGCTCACCACCACACCTCACTAATGAGTTTAAAAAGCTTGTCAGTTTTAATAACTCTCCACTCTGAGTCAAATGTATTACAGGAATGACACATGATATCCAAGTTAGGTTACAAAAAACATGACAGTTTTATATGTTGAAAAAAGAAAGAAACTGATGCTCGCCTCTCTGTTCCTCTGTATCAGCAATTCACAGCAATTTTATTAGTTTGAGGTGGCCCAAAGAGGTTGAACGTGTTCGAGACCTCTTTATGGTCACACTGGGCCGTAAATCTGTCATTTACTTCCTCCCAGTAGTCACACTGTTTTTAAGACTGTATTGAATACTGTTAATAGACTAACTCTTGACCAGAAATCTGGCTATTTTTTCCTAAAAAGGCTTATAAATGAGTAGCTTATGATCCAAATGGAGTTGTAAGCAGTGATGACTGATATAAGCAAGCACAGGTTAACTCTCTTAGGTTTTCAGTTACTCCACTCTTGTTATTGTGAGAGCGTATTATTATCAGATCAGCAGTTGTGGATGGTTAGGATATTCTGTGCAGTGAGGTACAGAGTTTTAAGAAGTGGTGAGGTCACTGGATCCAAGAAGAGTTTTCTTCTTGTGCTCCTTATAAACACCCCCCCCCCCCCCCTTTTTTTTCCCTTTAATGTAAAGTGTGTGGAGAAAAAATGAATTACATAAAACAATAAACAGTTTATACAGTGCTATGGGTTTTATTAAGAATACGTATGAGTATGTGGTGTGTCCGCATAGTTGCCTTTTTGTCTGTGTTTGGTACGTGCTCCATTGACTGTCCTGGGTCACAGTGGGACACCAGTGATTGAAGCCGCATTGAGAAAGGGGAGAGAGGGGACAGACAGAGGGGAGCTGGGGGTGTGGACGTGACATCTCCAGCTGGCCTGTGACATCACTCCAGCACGGACAGGAAGTAGGGGAATTGGGAGGGTATGGTACAGTAGGTGACATCAGGGCTCTGTCTTGGATCTTTTGGTCTTCCAGCTGAGTAAATTTGACAGAGAGAGACCCCCTCCCACAAGTTCCACCCACTCATCCCCCAGCTTCATCTCTCTTGTCTTCAGCCAGCCACCTTTTCAAATCCTCTTGTGTCTGTGATTACGTTTGTGTTCACATTATTTTCCTTTCTGACCTACACCTGTCTATAATGCCATGTGTTTCCTCATGCTGTCTCGCCTTTATCTCACTCTCTCTTTTAAGTTTGTGTCTGTATTTATGTTTACGTGTGTGTCTGCTCTGCATCCGCTCACTCTGACCTTGCATCCCCATTGAATGTCTTCAAACAGCACTAACTCCCTGCTGACATTCATGTAGGCACACATGAAACCATTGCCCTTTTCTTTAATGACAGTGTAAAAAATAAAAATATAGTTTAAGTAGTTAATGATTTTTGCACAGCCAATATTTTCAAGTCTAGATAGCCAGTCTCTAGCCATTAAACAAGTATACAACTTCATGTGTAAATTAATTCACTTCAGTAACTTTGCAGTCACCTTTTTAAAAAAGGCAACACAATTCGTGAACTAATTTACAGACACAAATATTTTAAGATAACATAAAACATTAGCTAGTTTACTAAAGTGAGTAAACTGTATAACCAGCAAGTGTGACTAGTTTTAGATATTTCACTTAGAATGACTGTGCATCTGTTGAAACCCAGAAGAGGGGAAAAGCCAACGTAAGACCCCTACAGATCTGACACTGATTAAATCAGACAGAGCATAAAAAGGAGGAACTACAGTCGAGCTGGGCTGCAAAGCAGCTTGCAGAGGCAGAGCAATTGACTAAAGCAGCTCAAATGCCACAGCCTGTCTGGACTAATGCTTAATATTGTTTTGTTGTAACAGAGTGATGACGTGCATTATATTTTCTACAGGTTACAAGGTACATGGCAACAATAACCAAAAAGAACATGATGTTTGCCGAATTGAATGTTCTGAATTAAACAAAGCAATTGAAATCAGCCACAGACACAATTTAAGACTACACTCAAGAAAGTGGTTATGTCACAGTGTTACTGTCAGGTCCATAAGCATTTGGACAACAACACTGTTTTCGTAAATTTTGCCTATTTTAAATAGGCGATTTAAGTGTAAACGTTCAACTAAAATTCTAATTCAACTATTTAGGAATTACACCCATTTTTATGCATAACGACCTGTTTTCAGAGACTTAGAGCTTATTGCAAAATTTACTCACAAGTAGTTTCATGTCCTGGTGAGGTCTGTTCCCTCATTATTCCATGAAACGTAAAGCAGACAGAAAATCTGGAGTCAATTCCAAGTGTTCGACGTGTTTTATAGTCTTTCACCGCAATTCTCAATGTGAGGTCTAAAGAGATATCAGTACAAGTGTAGGAGGAAGTGTCATTAGGCTGAAACCCCAAAATAAAGCTATCAAAAAGATAACAAAAGCAAAAACTTTAGGATTGGCCAAAACAACAATCTGGTACATTCTTACACATAAGGAATGCACCTGTCAGCTCAAGAAGACCAAAAAGCCTGAAAGACTGGAGAAGACAACTACATAGAATGATCACAAATTATTTCATTGGTTAAGAAACACTTTTTCACATCTAGCCAAGACGAGAACACTCTCAAGGAGGTAGACGTTTCATTGTCAAAGTCTGCACACAACTGGTCACACTGGAGAACAAGAAAACCTGATTAGACTTTGGCAGATATAAAAGAAAAACATTCTTTGGACAGATACAATCAACATCAACTTGAACCCAAACGATGTGAAGAGAAAAGTATGAAGAAGAAGGAACACCTCATGATCTAAAATGTACCACATCATCTGTCAAACGTGCTGGAAGCATTGCTATGGCATTGCCTCCACCATGTTTGGTCGCCAGCAGAACTGTGTCGCTAAAGTTTATTGATGATGTGACTGCTGACAGAAGTAGCAGGATGAATTCTGAAGTATACGAAGCGATACTTTCTGCTCAGATTCAGCCAAATGCTCCAAAACTGATCGGACAGGACTTCATTGTACAAATGGATAATGACCAGAGCATACTGCAAAAACAACCCAAGAGTTTCTCAAGGCAAAGAAATTGAATGTTCTTCAATGGCCAACACAGTCACCTGATCTCAGCCCAACACAGTGTGCTTTTCAGTTACTGAAGACAGAACTAAATGCAGAAAGAACCACAAACAAGTAGCAACTGAAGGTGAACTGAATTAAGCGGTAAGGAGAGTATCTCAAGGAAACTTCAGTTCAGACAGTTACTGACTGCAAAGAAATTTCATCCAAGTATTTAAAGCAAAACTGCCATTTAAAATTTGTGTTAGTTTTTCCGATTACTTGTAAACTTCTGAAGATTGGAGGTTTGTATTTAAAAGGACTGAATAATTTACCAACAGGATTTTTTTTTTTTTTTTTTTTTTTTTTAATGTCTGGACATTCACGATATTCATCAGTTGAGACTGGTCCACTCTTTTTGTTACAGAAGTGTGCCGGTTGGTCTCTTTTCTTGTAATACAAAATGCAAACACAAAGGCATGATCCTGTTTTGTGGGTTCATTTCTATGACTACACAGAGAGAGAGAGAGCGAGTGAGAGAGTGGGCTGCCAGTCACACAGAGTGGTTGGCCGTTGGTTTGCACATCTCCGCATTGAATGTGAAACACATGTTAATGTGTGGGTGGGAGTCAAGAGAATAGAGGAGAGGGTATCCATGTCTCAATATGAAAACACCCTGTCTGTCCATCTGCAGGAACATTTAATAAGACTTGCACACCAGCAGACCTTTTTTCCACCCTCCTTCTCTCTCTCTCCCTCTCTTCCTTAATCTCTCCAGTCTCAAACTCTCGTTATCTTTGATCTCCAACCTCAAATTCTTTTCTATGCAAACTAATTTTTCTGGAAACTGAAAGAAAGTGTGTTTTGGTAAAGTTGTGAATGTTTGCACCTGTATAATGTTTCACTTTTCACTGTGCTTTCTGTGTTTGTTTAGGTGTATAAATGTTTGTGATATGAACTCTGTCATATGGTAGAAGATTTCCTGTGTGTGTGTGTGTGTGTGTGTGTGTGTGTGTGTGCGTGCGTGCGTGCGTGCGTGCGTGCGTGCACTATCTACAGCATGTTTCACCATATGTGTTTGCTTGAAGAATGTGATATTGTGAGGCTGAATGTACAAGAGGGACCTGAGTGCATGGCAGCCCCCTGCCTGCCCCCCTCAGTGGTCTGGTGTGTCTCAGTGCTCTGCCGTGGGTTTATGATGTCTGGCAGAGAATGTAGAGAGTGCAGATGGCAAGAGTGAGAGAGAAAAGGAGGAGGGAGGGAGGGAGAGGTGTGTGGCTGCATTAATATGGTCTGCAATTCTCATTAGTGCTAATCAGGGGCTTCCTGTACCGAGAGTAGCATAAGTTCACCTTCCCCAGTACCCTAGCACCACACACTTATATACAAACAGAGACACATGCAGGCACACCTTCAGAAAATCTGATATACACCAACGCACAAAGGCAAGTACATGCACCCACACCTGCAAACTCTCTGTCAATCCTAATGGCTCAGTCACATCGTACTCCCTCTTGTTGAATGCGGTATAGAAGGCCCATCTCTGTCTTTGTGTTTCAGATCCCTCTCCCTGACCATTTATTCCTCTCTGTTTGTTTGGCTCCTCACGCTCTGAAACTGGCCATAAAATGAGTTGGAAAGAAGTCCAAGCAAAAGTGGAGTTTTTCCACTCTCGGGGTGACTTACCATATGCTAGAGTCACGTGAGACCGCAGCGAAGAGTTCATTCTCCCTGAGTAAGGGCCTGTCCCAACATGAACTATGAGGGGTCATGAACTTCAGCTGGAGTGCAGGGGGAACTGGCACTGAGGGCGGAGATCCACAAAGAGAGGCTAGTTGGCATAAAGGTAGCACAGTCGACATCCTGGAATGTGGCAACACAATGACACACTCATAAGCGGTAAATCACATGCTGACATTGGCATTTTACAGAAAAAAAGCATCTAAGCCTGACAGAAATCAAGTCATCTGCATGCGCACAAAGTGTGTAATACCATCTGTGACCGTTTAGCAGCTTGGAGCTTGTGTGGCCATGATGGCATGTGGAATCTTTGGGCAATATGTTGACCATAGAAACAATAGAAACAAGATTCCACAATGAAAATGTCATAAGTACCCTCGCTCCTTTTCCTCTCCCTCCTCCCATCCCTTCCCTTCCTTTCTCTTGACTTTAAAAGAGCCTCAGGGTAAGATAAATTAATGTATTTAAGATGTGGAAATCAGATATTGAAATCTTTGCCCTCACCATCCTCCCCCTTCTTCCCCTGCTTCTCCCCAAACCCCCAGCCTCCCGTACCCCTTCTCTCTGCACTGCTGCTCTCTTTAATAGAGTTTAATAGTGCACAGGGAGACAGTGTGATAGATAGACTGAGAGAAACAGAAGAAATTCAGTTCAAACTAAATTCTTTTTTTTCACAGTGCACTTTTTGTGTCAAATCTTTTTTTTTCTTTTACTGTGCCCTGGGCTTTGCAATTGATAGCCTCCTTGAAACCACCTCCCCTTCCCCTTCTCCTACTCCTCTTCTTCCCTCCACACCTTCCCTTCCCAGCCCCACTGAAACCTGGCCAGCCACAGCTGCCTGACCAGATGTGAAAGAGAAAGAAAGAGAGCAGAAGAAGAGATGGAGGACAGGGAGAGGCCATCTCCTGCGGGGAATGAGGATTGAAAAAGAGAGTGGAGAAGAAAGAGATGAAGAAAAGAAGAGAAAAATAGTATATATATATATATGTGTGTGTGTGTGTGTATGCGTATAAAAGTTGCAGTACCGTAGCTGGGAATCTAATGTGAGAGAGCAAGCATAAATTCTCTCTCTTCAGACAGTGACTGGCCTTGTCATTAGAGACCACCTACCCAGACCACACCATGGTCATCAAATAATGGCAAATTCATTATTTCTGCTGCTTCACACCTCTTTTCACAGCTTTAATCACCACGAGGACTGAAACATGATTGAAACCCCCTCAAAAAGTCACCAGAAAGGAATAACACTTTGCAGCTCCATCACTGAGTTAGTGGAGTCCGCATGTATCAAGGTCTCTCTATGGGTAGAGCTGATTTATGAAGCAGCTCAGCACTCTAAGCCCCGAGTCCGCTCTCACACCGTACTCCTGGGGACTGCCTGATTAGAGATGGGGGAGAGAAACCATGCACTCGCACACCCCACCATTTGGTTCTTATTACACACATGTACATGTACACCCAGGACACACACACACACACATACACACATTCATACATGCACACATAAGCACACTCGCAGCTATGCAGATGCGGACTTGTGCAATTTCTCACAGTGCCATTTCTAATTTACCTGTGTATTGTGAAATTGGACATTGGCAGCTGTAGTGCTGGATACATGGTGCAACAATAAAATCTAGAAGTGGAACGGCAAAAAGAAAATAGCATCCCATTAAGAAAGAATGCAGCAAACTTTCCACACAATATTTATGATGCACATTTGAACCAATTCATGATCTAAAAGCATAAACAGTGTTCTCCTCCACTAAAGTCTGGATTTCATTGGTTCTACATCTCCACTTTGAAAATGTCCTACTTCTCCATTTTCTCAGTTTTCATTTCTCTTTAAAACACTGCTTCATCTGTTTAAAGCAATAAATAAATATAGGCTGAGGTAGTTTATTTAGACATGCTCGTCCTGCCTCACATAAGCAGATACGTGATTTTGGCAGGTACCATCAAGCTGATGGTGTCAACTCTAAGCCCAATTCTGTGCATCTGAAAAAAGCTAGTCCAGGATGGTACCCCATGCTGTTTAACACAAGTGTTAATATGGGAGGATTGTAAACACTTGGCTGTAATCACAGACCACAGCACGAGGTGGCTTTGAGTGCAATACGATGAGGAGATGCATGTAATAGAGGTAGAAATGAGAGAGACTGGGTGGTGCAGAACTAATCTACAGCATGAAATGCTGATTTTAACAGCTGACCAGTGTATGAAAACCCAGACGGGGTCTCTGAGATCCAGTGTAGTCTGTTCTGTTCTGGATCACGGGCCATTTGTAGCATATCATTAAAACCTTGTTAAAACTGTGTTCCCCAAGCACCCCTACCTCTTAAACATACACTGTCTCCTAACTCAACATGAGATATGTCCCTCTCCATGCTCTCCCCATCTTTGTTATGACAGACAGTGCCCACTAGTTTCCACTTCGACTGAATCCCCTTACGGGGTGACATCAGAGCTCAGCAATGGAAGGAAGCACATTAAACACGTAGCTTCACCGGCCTCGATGTGCCCCTCACCAGGTCAAGGATATGACAATGGAGCTGAGATTGGTAAACCAGATGCACACAAAGACAAACACACGCATGCATAGCAGAGACACACACAAAAACATAATAGATCACCATTTCAGAGAAAAGAGGAAGAAGATGGAAGGACAGAATCTGTTGTAAATAATTAACCCTTCTCTCCTCGTCTCTCATCTAACTATTTATTCCAAAGTTTGAACTATAAATCTATTTAAAAGCTACACAGAGGCTGTCTCATATCAGTAAATGCATGATTAGTGCTTAATTAATATTTCAGATAGCCACGACAGTGTATTTTTTTAGGTTTTATAGCACTTATTTATGGAGAAAAACATCTACTTTCACACAGTATCCTAGACATCAAAACATAACAGCCACAGTGACTAAATTAAATGCATTTCTACTCTCTTGGATTACTCAAAGTGCTCTATACAACATGCCACATTCACCCAATCACACACTTTCTCTGGACTGAGTACTTCGTAACTACATTCATTCATCAGTAGGTGACCTGCTCTACCGCCTGAGCTACAAGCACCCAGTGGCAAAGATGAGTAAATTGCCTATAGGTTTTGGATAAAGTGTACACTCACAAACCTGTCAAATATGCATTTGGAACTTTGGCTACGTTGGCAGTATAGTATTGCAACATGGCATTTGGGTCTTTTAACTAAAATAGGAAAATAGGAACATAAACAGTGGCATCATTGCCAGACCTGGCCCACATCTGGTTGACATACACCCTGCCATGACACCAGTCACTCAGAAGTGACAGCTTGATGCCAGATCCGGGCCAGACCTGTTTTCTATGAGCCTGGGCCACATAACCCAAACCACAATCGGGCCAGATGTGGCATGCCATCCCATAGACAGTGCCATCTATGCCAGGTCTGGCCCACATCTGGATGCCATACATCTTATCATGCCAGAAGTCAACTAGCAGTGCCAGCTTGATACCAGATCCGGCCCAGACCTGCTTGCTATGTGGGGTGTCAAGCCACCCTTTTACATTGGTTCCTTATGTGTACCATGTATGATCACTCCTATTTTGCTTTATTATTTCAGATTCCCCCATAATTTCTGAAAGACTATAAGGTACCTCTTTCTACAGGAACATGGATAAATATGTTGGAAACAGACAGTTCATGTAACACTGTCAACCCCCCCTTGAACTTTGCCCCAATAAGACAAACACTCAGACATGGGATGTTCAGGTTCACAGTTTCAAAAGTCCATAAAACCACCATTTTGCTTGAATATTTTTGTAAGAAAGGAGACATTACATTTTATTTGGAATTTGCTGTATGAGCAAATAGGGTACATTTCAATATATCTTTGGTTGCGTTTTGTTTATTTTCGTGTTTAAAATCATTTATTAACTTACTTATTGCTATTAGTTTTAGTTATTTATATGATTATCCATCAGAGTTATTTTTTTACACTGAAAAGGTTATTCTCACAGGAACTTAATGAGATGACATATATTATTTTTAAACTTTCTGACACTTGTGTTATAGCTAACACCTGTAGACGGCTGCCATCTTTTCAGCCATGGTCCCTTGTGACCATATTCAAGTGTGAAAAGAACAATGAGGTGGACAAAACTGCATAAGAGGATTCTGCGGGGGATGTAGTGGAGACATATCACGCTCTCTCTCAAAAGGGGTGTCCCTGCCTGACAGGAAGTGTATAGGTCAGTCCTAGACATGGATGTGTGTGCTTGTCTGGGTCTGTGTGTGTGTGGCCCAGTCCACACCAGGAGGTCAAGGCTTTACAGCTAGCCAGGAAATGACTGAAAACATGCACATTAAGACTTAACCCTGTATGTACTGTAATGTCTTCTTAACCTGAGGTTCTTATCCAAACAATAATTATTACCAGAGATTTCAGTTTTTGAGTAAACGTCTCTTTTTGTATCTAAAAACTGATAAGAACTGTGTAAAGTGGGGTAAAGTCTGAATAAATCGAGCAGAAGTTTTAAAATCACTAATCCTGGTCTGGCATAATGATGTAATTCTTGGAAACAGATGAAGTAACAACCTGTATACGTGAGCAACCAAATATACGTAAGAATATTTGGAATACTTCAGCGGAGGTGCTCTAAATTTAGCCTCTCCTTGACTTTCCCTCTCCCCTCCCAACACTTCTGCCTTCCAGTTTGAAACAATGGACCCCCTAATGTCCCTCCTCCATCCTCCCCCTCACCAAACACACACACACACACACACACATGCACACACACACAAACACTGCGTGCCATTATTGGACATGCTGCCTCTCCCTACTTAGGTGTGTGTCCACTTGGAGTCCATCTGGCCTCTGGAGTCCCATAAGGAAGAGTACACTGTTTAGCAACTCCTGTAGTCACTTTGCAGTGTTGTTTCCGTGGCGATAGGGACACTATGCCTTGGCGGACAGGAAGTGACTCTAAGGGGCGAAGAAATTCTCAGACAGTAAGCTCTAACGGAAGCACAAAATATGTCACTGGAACCAAAAGTATGAAATTTTTGGACTGGATTTCTCTGCCTGTCAGCAGACACGTTTACATAAGTCCCGTCCAACTCTGATTGACCTATTAACTCATCAGGTTATGTAAGCACCGCTCTGAAAATGAAAAAGGTATTGAGTTTCAGCTTGGAGTGCCTATCTGTGTCTTATCCTGCTGCCACTCTGTAAGGGCATAGTCTACAGCAGCCTACAAACAGGAGTTTGTGGCGTGATCTAAGGTTCATCCTGTTTTGGAGAATGAATGCAACCTTGAGAGTTTTTTTTTCTGGAGTATCTTGGTAAAAAAAAAAGACATTTGTTATCATCCACTATTTGTAAGGAAGCCTTGCTGGCAGCTCATTAGTTTATCCTCCCTCTTGGTCCTTTCTCTTTCCCTCTCTTCTCCGCTCTCCTCCTCCAGTTTTTCTATTCTTACTGACCACTCAAAGCACTTTAGACTACAAGCCACATTTGCCCATGCATTATATATATTATGTACTTTATCCATATCCAATCCAATACCAAACCTAGCGTGCACGTCCATAGACTGCTGAACCCCAATTTCACCAGAGGAAATCCACATAATAAAAAAATGGACAAAATATAAACTCCAGAGAGAAAAATGACCTGTCTAAATAATCAAATCTTCCTAACATTTGCTTAAACATTGTTTATTAATTAATTTATAGATATTGTTTGCTTAATTTAAAAAAAAATAAAGTGAAAAGACACAGTTTGGTGTTTTTGGGTTAGCCGTCTTTCCAGAAATTTCCCTGAATGCCTAAAAGTCTGTTTCGAGCTAAGAAATATTGGAATGACCACACAAGATGACATTTTCAGAGTTTAGTATGAATAAGAAACCTTTTTTCTGTTTTCGTAAATGGAGCATGTTACCATTGTTGTTGAACTGTCTTGGACAGAGCCAGGCCAGCTGTTTCCCTGGACAGACTGAGACTTACAAGCAGCCCCGGAGTTTGACCCAGGGCACATGAAGACAATGCAGTCCCTGGCAGGATTGTCTTATTTCAGTAAAGATAACATTACTTAATTAATATCTCATTGTAATGTTTATCATATCAGGGGCTAGCTACTGTTACTAAACATAGCTAAAGGACTTCCTTTGAACTTTTTCCCTGCTACTTCATCAGCTATCTATGTGGAGCATGGAAACCTACACCTCGTATCTCTTGTCTGACATGAATGTGACCAAGTTAGGCAAAAAACTTGTTGCAGAGAGAAAAAAGGAAAGCTCAAATTTAAAAGCAGTGTTTTTCCTTACCATTGTATGGCTGTGCAAATGTTATCTTAGATCTCTGTCCTTGTCCTGTAGCCATGCTCACCTTGTCCTTGATTTTCACTATCCATCCATCCATCCATCCATTCGCTTCCGCTTATCCTTTTCAGGGTCACGGGGGGCGCTGGAGCCTATCCCAGCTGTCATAGGGCGAGAGGCAGGGTACACCCTGGACAGGTCGCCAGTCTGTTGCAGGGCATTTTCACTACTGTACAAAATTATCTCAGTATGCAATTCAAGTTATAATACTGAAAAATAGTAATGAGCAGTAATGATAGTAGCAATAATTATAATTTTGTTTCGAATAATGTCTAAAAACGAGTTCAAAATGTTAAGAAAATCTAGGAATATGCAGGAATTTGCAATGACAGAATGTCTTAAAAGGCAAGCAGTCATCTACATCATTTTAGCTCTGTACATCACTACAGTGGATTTCAAGTCAAACAGTCAAGATGAGAAACAAGAAATGCTGACATTCAGCTTCAATTCAAAGAGGTTAACAAAAGTACTGCATTAACTGCTCAGTAACATGACAAGTACTGGGGTCATGGTCAACTGGTCCTCAGTAGTTCAGAATATTAATAGGATAACTTCCAAGCCAACCATATGCCAACTCCCACTGACATTTCTGCTATGAATGCTTCTATTATTATTTGTACCAGCTTTGTGTATTTCTACTGCATCAGATCTAATTTAATTAAAGGCAAAATGTGCACAATGCAACATGAACTATGTTGCATTACAGACATCATTTTACATTGCTCTTCTCAAAAGTTGATATCTATGGAAAGTATATCTCCCAGTATAAAGCTAATAAAATAAACTTTTGTAAGCTTTTACTGCATAAGTTTCCTAATGACTGTGCCCACGGAAACCAGCTGCTTGGGTTTTTTAAGAAAGATGCTCCTCAGAACTCTTTGGCCTTGCTTTCCCTCATCCCATACTCTCCAGTAACTCCAGTATCCTTGTTCTGCTCTCACTGTACAAATGTGTGCGCACGTGGTTGTGTGTGTGTGTGTGTGTGTGTGTGTGTGTGTGTGTGTGTGTGTGTGTGTGTGTGTGTGTGTGTGTGTGTGTGTGTGTGTGTGTGTGTTTGCGTCTAAAGCATGTGAGTCAGTGTCCATCTCTCCATGGCAGCATTCCAGTAAAACTGAGCCAGTGAGGGGTCTCTGTCTCACATCCCTCTTCAATCAAACACAAACACACACGTCCGGCCAGCCTGGCCCACGCTATCTTCCCCTGCCTCCCTGTGCCAGATGCACACACCCTGTGCTCTCCCTCCTCTTTCTCCTCTGCTTGCTTTTCCTCCTTCTCCTCCCCTCCAGTTCAGCACCCCTGTGCATCACATTGTCTCCCGACTCTTCATCTTTCCCCACTTCCTGTGTCCTGCTCCTTGTGCCCCTTACACCCCCTCCTCCTTCCTACCCCGCTTCTCTCTCTCTCCTCGCGACGTGACTTTTTGCACAGACAGTGGGGCCGCTGCCAGTAAACTAGGGCAGAACTGGCTGAAGATGTGCACTCACTTGGTGTGGTGTCCATGAGCACTGAGACATAGTGAATACATCCAGACACCTCAACACAGACATAGATATGTGGTTAGCACCAAATTATATTTGGCACCTTCACTTCTGCCTTTTCAAGGACAGATGGATGATGCAAAGGTAAACATTTCTTGAAGAGACTTTGCACTCATTTACTTGTATGCAATTACTTTTTCATTACTTTAGATTAGCCATGGTTACTTTAGCAGATTTGCAAAGATAAGACAAAAAAAACTAGCAGCTCCTCAAAGATGGCAGCTGGTTTGCTGACCTTAGAATAAGACTAGAATGTGAAAGTTTACAACTGACCATGTTTTGTTTTGCGTGCAAAGCTGAAATATAAAAATTGAATCATCAGGTCAAGAAGTGGCTCACACTTGATCCAGCTTGAAACCGCAACCTGTAGTTTGTAAAATGTTGTTTTCAGTATGGATTAAGCCAACAAAACATATCCTGTTAATCATTGAGGGCACAGGTTTTTTTTTTAAACCTTTAAATGTGTTGAGGTGGGTGTTTCCCCCAGTTTCCAGTCTCTTTATTCTAAGCTCAGCAAACCAGCTGCCAGCTGTACAGCCTCAGATACTGCACAGACCCACAAATGACTTCCTCATCTAACTGTCGGCAAGAGCGCAAATATGCATTTTTCTCAAAAAAAAAAGAAAGAAAGAAAAAGAGTGAAAAAAAAGTTTTTTAAAAATGTAGATGATTTAACAGATGGAACAAGACCTCCCTCAGTAATTTGATAAGAATGAAAACTTTGTGAATTGCAATGACCAGAACTCAGACCAGCTAAAATCCTATGGGAGCTCAACAACACACCAAATTAAGCAATATTGTTTAGAAGAAATGTGTTTATTCCCATCTGTAGAGCTCCAGAGGCTTGTAGAGTCTGTAAATATTCTTTTGGCTCACGGGCCAACCTTGCTTTATCACTTTATGTTTTGTTTTTTTAATGCATGACTAATTTAAATCAATAGAGCCTCACTGGACAACAACAACATGTTTTGAGTATTTACTATAACTCCTATATTTAGGTGTCTTACAAGAAATGCAGTTATTTTTAATTCTATTCGGTGACTTTTTTTTCCACTTTAAACCACCAACAACTGATAGGAGCATTGTGCTCATGACTCAGCTGACAAACACTTTTTTATGTGATCATGGGAATGAAAGAAAATTCAGATTGCCCTGAAGAGAGCAACAGGGAGAACGAGGCGGGGAGACGAGCTGCAGCTGGTACAGGAAGTGAGGAGGATGATGCCAGTGGAGGGCATGAGAGCAGTCCACAGAGCAGTCTCACTGGAGACCTCTTAGTCCACACACACTCACTATGTGAATAAAGAAAGTCTGGTTGCCCAGACATGTTGTTGTGTGTTTGCAAGTGTTATCGGGAGATTGAGGATGGAGAAACAAGACGTCGAGCCATCCCTCCCTCTGTGTTTATACTCAGTCTAAACAGCAGACCAGCCACTGAGGCTAATGGGGTTCTAATCTACAGCTGGATGACACACACATGTCATCCTCTGCATTTCTCAGACAGACGAGTAACCCCTCCGTGCCACATGTGCATTTACACATACTCTCACTCTTACCTTAATGTACTTTTTATACATTTTACTGGATGCAATGACCCCAGCGTGGAGAAGTGATATGTTTTTCTGGTCTGCTTTTTTTAAATAAGTTATTTACATTCCATTCATTTGGCAGATGCTTTTTCCAGAGTAACTTACATTTTTCACCCACACAGAAAACAATTTGGGGTTTGTGTCTTCCTTGAGGCTATTACCAACATATGGGCAGGAAGAGCAAAAGATTAAACCAGCAAAGTTGCAATTAATAGCAAGCCCAACTGAGCTCCTTCGAGAGCTGCAGTATTCCCCTTAGACCTTTTTGTTAACTGGAAATCAGTGTGACACTTGGAGATAAGATGTTCACACATAAATGAGCAGATACACACAGAGCCAAACTGAAATAACACTTCTGCTATCTTCTCACCTTTCTGCCATCTACGCCCATTTACTCAAGCGCGCGCACACACACACCGCACACACACATACACAAAGTGAAAGTGATGAGGCACTTGATAATTTATTACCCTTGTCAAACTGAATGGAATAGTAATGGACTGCTTTTAAGTGTGTAACTCCATGCTGAGAAGGTAATGGACACTCTGTTCTTAACAGGTCAGTGAATTTCTCTGTTCTGTGACACAAGGAAATACTCACACACACAAACACACACTCACACACACACAAAAACACACACATGCTGGGCCCCAGAGCGTGTCACCATACACAATAGCGTCATAGTTCCAGCAACAGATCCGGTATTCTCACCTTCACACTTTGTGTGATACACAGAGCACATCTTACTGCCAACGCTTTCACATGAAGTAATTCTCAATAAATCAAAGGTCAAAGCCTGTACAGGCAAACACGTAGAACCTATATGTGCCTCTTACAGCAACACTCACGCTTTCTAGTTCACCTTGAACTGCAGTTGTTTGCATGCCAGCTCATTAGTTTGTTAAATTTGTTTCCCTTCAGGCCTACATTATAAAGGCTCTTTCTGCCTTTTCCTTAATAGATAAGGATCTCATTATTGCCTTCAGTGTTTGGGTTGCCTTTATTTATATGCATGTATATGTGTATCACCCAGCCAGGCTGGCCGTCAGCCTCTCTCCCCCAAGGCCAGACAACTTTGTCCTGGCTTGTCTACCCGATGGACCGCTCAGTGCTAGATGTACAAAATTTATGATGTAAAGTTCCTGTTTAGTTTAATGTGTGTGCTTCTCGCTGTAGCTTCCAGCATCTGTGAATGACTAATGCATGAGCCTCTTGTACCAGTTTATATTTTCAGTGGGCTGGTATGAAACACAAAGTTTCAGAAACACTGATCTCATTCTCAAGATCCGCTAATAGATGATATGAGGTCCAGATGCACAAATTTTATGTATGGTTTAAACATCTTTTTGTGTGTGTGTGTGTGTGTGTGTGTGTGTGTGTGTGTGTGTGTGTGTGTGTGTGTGTGTGTGTGTGTGTGTGTGTGTGTGTAGTTTGTGCTCGCTGCATGTATGTACAGCAGCAAAGAGCAATGCATTGTGAGCTGAAAGAAACAGGATGGGTGGATTTGTCAAGGCAGGTGCCCACATGTTAGTCAATCTGCAGGCAGGAAATTGCACTGGCATAGACACACAAATACACACGTTGCCCACAATATACACCCAATTTGTCACCCAGGCCTCCACGGCAGCTGAAGCAATACTTCCTTCTTGTACTTCTCTTGACCTTGCACTGCTTCGAACACTGTCTTCAGTTCTCTAGAAAATTGATTTCATCTTGTGATGTAAACACCTTAGAGAGAGACCAAGTTTTTAACTACTGCCACCGTAGAAGTGACAGTAGGGACAGAGTGACGACACTTCAAATTTCCCTTTATTTCCTAAGATTATGATTATTATCATGATTCAACTTTAAAAATCTGGCCTTTTAAACACAGCAAATATTTATTTACTTTTAATAAAGAAAGTTTAAAAGCATTCTCTTTGCTGTCACAGCACAGCAATAAAGATCAAAAGGATAGTAACTGACTAGCTGGTCAGCTTAATGGAGCATTTAGCAACTGAAGAGCCAGATATTTCTATCAGGGCTAAAAAGGCAATAGGAACTATAGTAGTCATTTTTTATTCTTTGGCTTAGAATGAGTTCTTTTATTTGTGTTGTTTTACTCAGCTTTCCTCATTTTGTTGTTTTCTGCTATGTTTTTATCTTTTGTGATTATTTTAGACATACGTCACTTTGGTCAAGAGCTGTTGTTTCTAAATGTGCTACATAAATAAATTGGACTCAACTAAATGTGCAAGCAGATAACACCAAGTTGTGTGACAAATTTTTAAAAGAAAATGGACATCAAGTGTCTCACTAAGGCATCAGGTCACATCCTGTCACCAGAACACCTTCAGTGCACTTTAGCGTTTTGCAGGAACAAACGTTGTTCTTCCAAAACACATTGCCTCATTTGGTGTTTTGATGACGGTGGTGGAGATTGCTGTAACACAATGGTTCACATGTTGAAAGATTTCAGGATTTCATCATAGGATGAAGAGGTCAACTAGAACAATTTTGCACTTTGACACTTCTCTCTCAGCTGGGTTCAAAATGCCCTCCGCAGTTAAACAAATCCCTCAGATGACCAACACAGTCAAGAGTTGTCCTTGGCACTGTTTTTCTTGTCACAACAGTAGTGGTCAAAGTTTTTCCTTTAATTTGTCACCCATCCATACTATCATAACAAGCTCACATTAACAACTTCCTATGTACTTTTTGTGTTACCCTGTCCTGAGACTGAATTGCCATCCTGAATTATGTTTTGTCGACAGCAGACAGACACAGTTATCAGCTGGCTATCATTAACAATATGTCCCTGAGGTTTATTGGTTATAGTGTGAGTACTGGAAGTATTACTAGTAACACCGATAGCATCAGAGATGCTAAATTGGTTTTTAGGGATGGTGGTTCAAAAGACCAATGGCCACAGTTAAATTTTTTCAAAGCAAACTTTGATACTTTGAAACAACACGCGCTAACATGCATTTCATCCGAGCATCCCACTAGTCTACAGTGCGGTTTGGTGTAACCTAAAACATATTATTGTTCTTGGGAAATCATAGCAGAGTTTTATGAGTGTTTGTCTTCACACGATTCATCGTCTACCACAGCAGGTGAACTATGGGTATCGGGGCAAACTAATAATTCTGACACATTACTCTGTATTCATACTTGGCCATTCAGCTCAGCTGCATTATATCTTGGTGCTTTTCAGCTTGTCAAAAGCAAAACCAGCCATAACAGCAGAGTATCACCAGGGAGTAGGGTTGGGAAACAAATTCACAGAAAGGAGGAGAGGGAGAAAGTGTACCATATGTGGGTGAGAAACATGTTCTCATGCAGGCTGTTTTTCTTTTGTTTCAGCTGCACAGCCCCACCTTAAATGAGGACAGGGAGCAGGGGAGCGCACTGGACAGAGAGGGGAGAGGTAGATGGGAATTCATTGAAGAATTGGGCATAATGTGCTCTGGGCAGTCCCCGACCCAGCTGTTTTCCATTCAGTGGGAGTCTTAAGCGGTGAAATGTAGCAAGGGTGGGATAGACGGACAAAGAAAGAAGTGAAAAAGAGGATGAGGAGGAGAGAGACAATAAAATATGACGTGAGACACTTCATATCAAGGTCATGATGGGGGCTATTTAAGTGATCTGTTTGTCTCCTTTTTTTCCTTTTTCCCGATGTTGTCGTATTTTTCTCACAAACCTAATTGGAGCATATTTCAGAGTTCGGATCTTGAGTTTGAAATTCCTAGCCCTTGAACGAACGGTTTTCTTTTTTATGTAATATGGGAAAACAATGTACTGCCTTACAATTCCTTCATCCACTTCATGTAATAATGAGAAAGGCAGCAGCGCAAAAAGAGACCGGGGGAGCATTTGTTTTAGTTATTACGGCAGACTAAAGCTTCCTAAGTCAGACGTGTATATATGGTGATAATAAATGCCACTTCAGCAGTGGTTTAAAAGTTATAAGCTACTGCAAAAGTACAATTACCAACACAAACACAGCATTCCCAGTGATAAACTAAAAGCATCAACTAACCACAATAAAATTATAAAATGCGAAGCAGTTAAATAGCCTTTTTAACCTGAGAGTGAATTCAAAAACTGTGGACACATTTCTGAGGTCAAGTAAGAGTCAGACATAACGTAACTAAACATGTAAAGAACATACTAAACAAAAGCTTAAGCTCCGCTCCTGATAAACATTAAGCACTGTTTTCATACCATCCTACTCAAGCACACAAATGTCTCACTTGTTTTCTCTGCCATTCATATTTGAAGCCCTCTGCATATAGATGTCACGGGGAGTTACTGGCAGGACTTTCATAATCAGTATCTGGCCATCCTGTTCTGAGTAAAACAAATATCATAGGTCTTTAAAAAAATTCTGTGCTACACTTATAGAAAGGGCATAGTATATACACGATAAATAAATATTTAAACCCATTTGCTAGTTCTCTGGTTTGTTTCAAGTTTGCCAGAATCACTTTACAGCTAATAGGTACTTTATATTGCTGGTACATTCTTTATTTGAACACACACAAAAAAAAATCTGAGAAAGATGTCAATCTTAAACTCATTACTTATTATATGGACAACAACCAACTGAACTATCTTGCTTTGGTTTGATTGCTGGCTCCACTGAGGTGTGACTGACAAAAGAGAATGCCTGTCTGATTGTGGGCTCAAAGGACAGGAGCTATTGAATGAAAATTTAATTTGAAAGAGGAAAAAAGCAGATGTCAGTGAAGCAAGAAATAATCCTATCTCATTTCAGTTTTTTGATTTCTGAGTGATTGCATATTGCTATAAAAGCGGGACTGAAACTTATGTTGACCTTTTGACAGCTCCAGAGCAAACTTTAGATGCAAAAATGTGTCATAATGTTGGAAACCGTATTAGGAGTCCCCAAGCAAATTCCTGGAATTTAAGAGAAGCTGCAGAAGTGTATGCACCTAATTTAAACATAAGTCATTTCTCTGTAATGGTATAGATACTTACTCTCTGGAGCACAACTACAGTTATGATTAAGTCCCTTAATGTGCCCACAGCAGACAGTCCCTGACTGTTTAAATGACTCAGCAGTCAATACCTTTGCCCTTCTCATGTCTCACCTACTGAAGAATGTTTGTGAGAAGGTTACGCAAACTTCCACTGGAAACCTACTGATCATCCACCTTATCTATTTATGTTTTTCCACAATTATCCCAGATCAGGGTGAAAAAGGTCTAGCACTTCTTCCAGTGTACATTTCCCCCCCAAGGAGGGCAAACATCCGTAACATTTCCATCACTTAGACGACACAGAAGGACTGACAATCTCTCACATTTTTTATTAACGTCTGCGAAAATTTCATTGACTATGTTTTGTGGGGGTAAACCAAAGCAAACTTAAGGAGAAGGTGTAAACTCTACACAGACTAGCGTGGAGTTTACAGCCCCTGAGCTTCTGGTAGTTTCTCTGACAGAGGGCACTGAAAGCTCAAAGGGATGGTGGAGTTTCCAGAGCCTGGCACCCAGTTTCTGTCACCCACTGAGGGAAACCAAACACCACAGACCTTTGCCATTTAATATGCAGTGTCTCTGAATGGAAGAGTGGCAAGAGACCAGAGTGGCTGTAGGCCACCTGCCATGAATATCCTGGTTTCTCAGAGTGAGCAGTGGGTACCAACTGCCCTTCAACTTTAGACCTAGTGCACCTATCTTCTTTCTCATGGACACATATAGCTTTCTGACTATGTGTGTCCACACAGAGGAATTTTTGCCAACATAACTATGTTTCAATTTTAGGCTGAAAGCACAAACTCTATCATTGCTTTGAATGAGGCTATCACACTTATTTATCAAGCACGCTAGCACAGGGCCAGACTGAACCAAGCTCAAATTCTGCCGTTCCTCATCATCACAGCTGCTTCATTAGCCAACGTGCATGCAAACACTGCTAAATATATACTATTCATTAAAATAAGTTTTAGAATTATTCTGCATAAAGGTATAACCTGCTATGCGTACATTTTTGGCCACAGATAGGTTTTTGAAAAGTCCTAATTTATCACACAGGTTGAACTTCCTGGAAAATATTTCCTGTCTTACTAGTATCTAAGGCAACAAGCCATCACACCGTGTAGTTTTTTGTTTTGTTTTTTTGTATGCAGGGTTGTTCTATTTACACAATTACACTCGAATAAAGCGGTTTAGATAATCTGGTTAAACTGCCGGCAGTCTTTATGACCTGTCTTCTGTTCTGAAAGTTTGTGCCTCATACGACCTACATGTAACAGGGCCATTTGATGACACATCTAAATAATTCACTGAGGAGTTTCAATGCATATTAACAGCTAATAATTGGGAAATGTCTGGGGAGGGGGAAGCTGTTAAGTTAGACATTCTGTTAATATTTTTGCTAAACATGCATACAATGACCGTAACTGATTAAACAGTACGTGGATTGTAATGTGAGGGGCTTACCATGAGAGAAAAATGTTCCTGTTCCACGTTTGTGTAGCAGAATTGTGCGAGACTTGTGATAAATGTCATGCTGTTCCTTTTGTTTTCACCCACTGTTCAAGCAGCATAGAGCGGATGATGTCTGTCATTACACCTGGTGAATATGATCTCTCAGGAAGCACCTCCAGCTCATGAATGTTGATTTAATGCACCTGAGAGAAGAAATGCTAATTTGTTTAATGTCAAGAAGTAATTTGTGGCAAGTTGCTTGAATTATATAAAACATCTGGAAGGCACTATGATTTCTTATGTGCTGGTGATAATAAGGTGATTTTCACACAGTGGAAAAGGATGTGTGTGTGTGTGTGTGTGTGTGTGTGTGTGTGTGTGTGTGTGTGTGTGTGTGTGTGTGTGTGTGTGTGTGTGTGTGTGTGTGTGTGTGTGTGCCTGCCTGGCTGGCTGGCTTTGCTCCTGCTGACAGAGTAATGGATCTGTTCATTGTTGCATGTGGACTGTGTGTGATGTATGAGATTCATTTGAAATTCTCTGTCTTAAATGAGGCACTCACATGTCTCCATGTGGGAGAATACAGACCTGAAGGCCAGCGTGTTGTAGGAAAATGAACAGAAGTCGTTCATTTTTGCGGTCATCATTGCTGTGAAATGGTCTCCGCTGTGGTCTTATGTCCCATTCTTTCTTTTAATGTAAAACTCATTTCATGCAAAATAAATTTTCCAAAAACACAAATCATTGCAGTGGTCTACAACAAGTTTTGTTATGAGAGATTTTGCACTGCAGTAATCAAGGGTAATTAAATTAATAAAAATATAAATGTGATCATTTACTGGACTATTTGATTTGGATGTGCAAATTAATTAAATAACTTGACAAACGTCCGTGTAAATCCGTTATGCAATTCATTTTATTGCCAAGTTGATTTCGAGTATAGTAACAAACAAACAAGAAAAGACATTTTTCACATTGGCTTTTAAAAAAAATAAAAGCCTTATCAACATTTTATCGAGACACCATAATCAAATAAAATGATAAAAACCCACAATAAGAATTTACACAAAAGAAATTACCTATAAAACTTTTGACATGCAATAAATACATTCATTTCACTAAAGCAAAGTAAGATCAATATAGACACTGAAATACGCAGAATGCACAAAGAGAAAATACTGTTTTGGTTTAAGTGTATTGCTTTTACTTGTCATTTTGGTATAAAAGGTAAAACCATGTAACAAAAACACCGGACGCTGCTGATGCTTCTGGCACGCCTGGTTCATGCCTGCTGAAATATGATCCTGTCGTCTACTAAAAAAAAAAAAAAAAAAAAAAAATCTAATTTCCATTGTAAATTTGTGATGCATGTATTCTGCCATGCATTTTTCCATTTATTCACAGCTACAATTGTCTACGTGGCAGCCTGTGTTCCTGCATAACATATTTGTCCCTGAACCACAGTCGGGCACAACCACCTCAAAATGTCAAAGTGGTCTTCATTAGATCATAATCCATCATTTCTACACTTCTCCTTACCGATTTTCCAAAACCAAAATAGATGCTTGTGCCTTTGTGTACGTAAGTGTGTGTGAGGACCCTGAGGCTCTGTAACATTTTGGCACAGGTTTCAGCGTGTGACGGGTGAAAGCCGTCAGTGGAATAGCCTTTCTTTAAAAATGGGTTTTTCTACAAGAAGCGACACTCCAAACGGAGCAGAGCAAGCTAATTAAATCTGACCTAATCTGGAGCAGCAGTCTGCCATCCAGCTGTGTGTTTATGTGTGCGTGAGCAGGAGTGTGTTAGAGAGATATACAATCGAATATTCTCCCCCGGCTGACTTTCACTGCACCAAATTCCTGCTTGTTTTGTCCTAGCTCTCTGTTTGTCTTCAGATTTAAACTTCTGGAGCAGAAGTTGTGCACTGTAAACTAAGCAATTAAAGCCAAGGTCCACTCAGTGGACTTTGTATGTGTTCAAGGTAGAGAGAGAAAAAGAGATCCAAACAAAACAGATGCAGGAGGATATGGACAGACAGAAGCCCCTTCACTATTTCGCTACAAAGAGCCTACTGTAGGTCATGTGCTGATTTGGTGATAATTGCTAGGCCTGGAAAGAGGGTGTCATTTCCAATGTCACACTGACATGAACGTTAAAATTAAAAACCTGAAATTGACCTGCAGTGATAAAAAAAGAAAAATAAAAATAAACATGTCCTCATAAGATTAAATTGGAAGCGGGTGGAAAAAGAGTGGTGAGCAGACACACACAACGCTGCCAGCTTTCCTTTGTTATTTACTGAAGGTTAAGACTATCAAGCACAAGCTATTTTTCTCTCTGTTTCTGCTTCTTTTCCTCTCAACCCTCTCTCTGTTTGTTCTCTCCATCTCAGCGCATGACTTGGCTGGTGCAGCTGAGGCCCGACTCAATTGTGCAATTTCATACATGTTTACTTTACTGGCATCTTTCTGAGCATATTTTCCCTGAACATTTCCTCTCACATTATTCTGCATTTCCTCTACAACAATAAGATGTCTTTAATCTCTCCTTTGTAAGCCATTCCTTGGCTTGAAGATCACAACACAATAATGATGTCAAATACAGGGTTTTTTTGGGTCCGTCATTTGTTGTATTTTAACACATGCCACAAAGTTCATTTTGGAAATTGATCAGGGCTTAAAGAAAAAGAAAGTAGCTCTTCACATAAACATTTAGACAACTGTCTTCTTCAGCATGAAAAACAGCTGGAAGTAAGTGGATCATGGGAGAGGAGGGGAGGCAGCGGGTGCTGTGGGTCAGCGGTTTGTGTTAAGTGTAAGAAGAGAGAAGGCACAGAGAGAGGTGAAGAGGGAAGCTGTGCTTTGAGGGTACGAGGGCGGTGAACGAGTGTGGCCGAGCTCTGCACTGGAGGGAGGAAGAAAAGGAAGCAAAGTGCCAGAGGAAAGGCAATTGTGGGACTTCTAGGGGATCATAAGAGCAATAAAAAATCACAATACAATGATTTTTCCAGAAAAGTGCAGTTCAGAGAAATAAATCAAAAGCAGCTGCTTGTAATAAAGAGCCTCGAAAGTGTCAGGTATCTCCCTTGTACTTCACCCTGCTACACTGTGGGAAAGGCATTCAGACATGTAGATGGGCAGGTGCATTAAGTAGCCACATCAGAAACCTCCCCATGCTACAGTCGTACAATTTATTGCAGGATAACTTCATACTTTTTATACCGAAGGCACGTTTGAACTGACTGACTTCAGAGTCAGTTTTCCCATTTAAAGGACAAGCTTAGGCTTGAATATCAATATCTGACTCTAGCTTATATTTAAACATAAGTGCTCATAAATAGAAAAATATGTACTGTACACAGGACAATAGTAACTTGTGCTCACGTTCTCACGATTACCCACACTGATAATGACTTTCCTAACAAGGTAAAGATGGTTACAAGCTAAGCTCACCGATGCAAACCTCAACGTTTGTTGCTGAGTTTAGTTTTGTGCATCTGCGATGTCTATCGAAAGCTTCAGTCTTTTGTGGCACACCTTGCAAAATATAATAAATGTCAAACAGTGGTATGATTTCAGACTGTGATGCCGACAGGCGGCACAGAGGTGACCTTGGCCTCCTGCGACTGGAAGAAAGCTTAAAGGCATGCTTTGCATTTTTTAACGTTAAAGCCAAATCCTTTTTTGGTCCACGAGATGCTACTGCAGATCATCCAGAACCCTTTTAACTTCTATAATGTTAGTGTTACAAAAAGTTACAGGACTGGGATGGTTGCCATAAAAAAAGAAAGAAATTAAAAAAGGGGAAATGACATGACAAGTAAAGTACAAAAACAACCCACACCTAATTTTTTGTGGCTTTTGTTAGTGCATTCATTTATATTTGCATTCACTCATTTGATTCTAAAAATTCATTTAACTAATAAACTCTTTAGATGCCTAATTATGTTACGCTCCAAACATCTTCATCAAAACCACTGTGGTGGCAATAAGAGTTTTGCTGGGCTTACTTGTCATATAAATAACATTAACAAAGGCAAAGGGCATAAAACCCATGGGGTGGGTGGCTACATCAGTAAATTGAAACAAGGCTCTTCTAATTAGACTAAGTGAAACAACCACAGAGCAAAGGAAACACTGCCAAGTTTTTCAATTAGGCTCTACAATACACTCACTGGGGTCTTCCTATTATTTAGTCTTGCCTCAAATTTAAATAAAATGTTCAAAATATGGATATATAGCAAATAGAGGGGAAATTTATTTTAAAAAACCACGAGGATGCCAAAAGTATTGAGTCTACAATATCCTCAAATTCTAACAAAGCATCTAAATGTCTCACCATGCAGCCCTTGAAAGCCTTCAATGCAACATCACTGTGATACTGAGCAGAGATTTATTCCCAAAAAGCAACAAGGGGAAGGAAAAGAGAAGATACAGACTACTTGTTTTCTGAATGGAGAGTTTCAGAAGTGTGGACAGGCTTTCATATTAGGACAATGGCTCGCATCCACCCTGCTGTGCTCTCCCTGCTCCTCTCCCTCCCCGTTCTCCGTCTTTCTATCTGCTTCTGAGTAGAAACACACGGCACATCCTGCTCAGCACAACACACCAGCCAAAAGTTCACTTCCTGCTCCTCAGCTCTTCTCCTTCACACCAACCCTATTCCCAGGACATGCATTACCAGGCCTTCATGCGCTTAAATAGCACAGGGACACACAAACAGACAAGCAACTGCTTCCCCTTTCTAAAGACGTGAAACGCTCCCCTCCAGTAACATTCGCACATAAATGAAATTAAGCAGATTTCAAACAGTGCGCTTCCTACAGAAATGCTCGGGCATTATCTTGGTCTTCCCTCTTATACAGATTTGGTGTGACAGTGGAAGCGGTATGTTATTTTAACTAGTGAAGGGGAGTGTGGAAATTCTCACGACTGCCTCTGCCTGTTTTTTAGGTTTTGAACACATACACACACGTTTGTAGATGAAGCCTCTACTGGTTTTATTTTTATTTTTTCTGCTATGTTCTTTTCCTTTTTTTCTTTTTTTGCAGAGCACCAAACAAAACAAGCTGGCTTCCTGTGTGCTTGTGTGCATGAGCGACCTCCGTCTGACTCTTGTCAAAAGTTCACTAACCTCTGAGGAAAAGGGGGCCAAACAATACGAGGCTAGCTTTCATAGTCAACCAGCAAAGCCACTGCGTGTCTGTTTAAGGAAGTACAGATGATGCATCATGTCTTTCACAGAGAGAGCAAGAGAGGGAGAGAGACACAGAGAGAGAGGGAGATATTTCACAACACAAAGCTTGTCAGCTCAACTTTACTGTAATATATTGATCTCGCTGCCTTCATACTTACTAAACTGTGGTTCAGATATCGACAAGCACTTAAGGTACAAGCATAAATGGCTTTGCCTTATGTTACAACAATGGAACTGGTCAGACATAAATGTCATTGAAGAAGACAAAATAGAAAAAATGTATACCACGTACTATAACAAAAATGTTAATACCACCTTATCTCTCCACAACAAAACTGTAACAACAAATGGATAAACAAAGAATTAACCACAGGTTTAACACAGGACAACAATCCTGTTAATAAAAAAAAAAAATACTAAGGTGAGTGTGGGTGAGTGTGTGCATGTATGTGTGTTGATACTGTTGATCTATAGTTTACAAAAGATTAGCATCTCCACGCTGGGTTCAGTCCTGAGGTAAGCACCAATTTCACGTGCGCTGCTTTCAGTTCAAATTAAAATGAAGAAAAGTGACAAGAAACAACATGTTTGATATGATCATATGCTACAGAAAATAAGCCCTTAAATTATCGTTACATTTAAAAAGAAAAAGGAAAAGTAAGTAAGGCACACTGTATGATTTTTTTTTTTTAGCCTTTATGATTCACTACGTCTATCACAGTGTATTTATGGCTTTAATCTTCACATTCACCCTCTGAGGTTGGCATCGGCACTATAGTGGTCAAACATTTCTAATCTGAATTGAGGACTAGTAAAAGTGGACAAAGACCCAAAAAAAGAAGAAAAAAAATGCAACTTCTTTTTTTTTTGGAATAAAGATTTACAAACAAAAATGTGCCTTCAACCCACAATCTTTAAGTGCTCTTTTGTTTTCAGGCTGCTCAGCCAACACACAAATCAGTCATTCATTGTTTCCGCATTTAATACCAGCAGGGCCGAGAGGCAAGGCCAGGACACATTTGCTAGGCTGGGATCTAATGTTAATAAGTGGATCAGAGGGGTACAATGGCAGGCATGAAATGGGACATCACGCCAGCGAGCAGTGTGAATTGTCCAGGAGAAAGTGAGATTTCACAGGGATTACTGAAGCACAGCAGCTGGGAGTGCTACTCACCCGCTGGCTTCCAAGGAAGACCCACAAACCCCTTCTTATGTTCATATCACTGACAGATTAGCAGCTTGCTGTGTGTGAAGGGGGAGCGTATATGCATCCGGTGTTTGGAGTGCTTCTAAGGCAAAGGGCTGAGTAGAGCACTCACTTTGGCCTGTCAACAGTAGCGGGGCTCCCAGACAACAGACTACAGGGGAGGGAGGTCAAATGAGAGGCCGGACGGTGGAACAGAGAAGCATCCAACAAAGCCTCTGACTACTGCTGCTCCACGATTAATCATCAGATTAATGAATGGTTTAACTGCTGATGACAGTAAATGACAGATTTCTGTGTCATTAAGCCCATCCTTACCCCTGCCTCTATGCTCAACTGTATCCATAATTGTAATAATTGCACAATGTCAGCGGCAACACCCATGCTTCATGTACACCATAAGATGAAGCTCCACTGGCCGTGAACGGGGATTAGTGTGTCATCAGTTGGGTATGTGCAATCATGTCCCAGTTATGAGATCACAGGGCTGTGCTTGCTGCATCTCAATAACAACTGAGCGCAAAGGGGTGGTTGTCGAACTGCACAGGAAGTTTCGGCTCATAAGTGGTTGAAAGCTGGGCATAAGGTGGATTCAACTGCTGTCATATAGTACAAGCCCTTTATCCACACAAATATGCAGAGTGGTGAGTGGTGTTACTTTAAAATAAATGGTGATTGGGGAATATATTGCCCTGGTGACTATCAAAATGCTCTTATCATTCAGTCATTTCCCAAGATGGTGAGAAGCTGGAGAGCGAGATACATAAATTGTCCAGTACCCCAAAAACAGGAAATTAAAAAATGAAATAATAGAAAAAAACAGACGAAATGTACTCCCATTCCTTTAAAGTCCAGGTGAGTGGCCTTATTCATATTATAAAAGTTCTGGACAAACCCTGAAATTTGTCCTTATGTGCTTTTTCTTTCTTTCTTTTTTTTTTTTTTTACAAAGTTGAATAGTACACAGGTTTAGGGTCAGGGATAGTTTTTGTTTTCTTTGGATTCCACCATAATAAAAAATAAATAAAACAATTTTCATTTTGGTTTTCAATTTTTCACTTTGGCTCAATGGCTGTAATCATAGGAAAAAAAGTTTCTTTGCATACACTGTACATAAATACTGTACTTTTTTTTTTAAAGTGAGTGTCCCTTGGTCACGTAATAGCACGAAGCTCCTTTATGAAGGAGGTCTTTAGGATACATTAGATGCATAGAAAGGCACTTACAGTCTACACATTTTGGTGTGCATTAGCAGACCAATTGTTTATGGCCTGAGTCTGAGGTGCAGAGATATTGAGTTGAGGTGAATGGAATAAGGATACTGCAAATTGTGTGTGCACACAGACTTATCGGTGATATCACATGTCTTAACTTGGTGAGTAGCGGTCGATGGTTCGGGCGTCAGAGAGGGCCTGTGGGGGCAGTGATTGGCCCAGGATGTCCATCTTGTCGTGGGTGAGGCCCAGGTGTTCAGAGGCCAGTTTGGAGAGTGGATACAGGCTCTCCATGACCTTTGCATCAGCCACCAGTTGCTGCTGCGCTTGGATGAGAAGCTCACTAGCCTTCTCTTGTTTGAGTCCAAGATGCTCTGCTGTGTATTTACTCAGAGGATAAATGCCCTCTGCAAAGTCCAGCTTCAGTTTCCCATCTGTGGTCAGGCTCCCTGCAGTCCCTCCACTGCTGTGCATCTTCATGTGGCTGATGAGATTGCGCTGCTGAGCGAACTTTCCCCCACACACCTGACATTCATAGGGCTTCTCACCAGAGTGAATGCGCATGTGCTCAGTGAGGCGGTACTGCCGGGTGAAGCGCATGCCACAGGAGTCACAGGCAAAAGGTTTGAGGCCCAGGTGGCTACGCATGTGGCGGGTCATGGTACCGCGCTGTGTAAATTTCTTGCCACAAATACTGCAGGGGTAAGGCCGTGTCAGCCAGTGGGTCTTCTCATGTTGGCGCAAAGTGGCTGGATCTTTGTAAGACTTGTCACAGGTGGAACAGCGGTAGGGTCGAATCATCTCCCCGATGCTCGCTGGATTCAGCTGGCTCGACTTGGTCTCTAGGTGTGACAAACTGTTCAGAGTGTTGCTGCTGTTGAGGCTTCCATAACCGTTTGTGTTACTGCTCATGTTTTTGCTGCTGCTGTTATTGCCGTTTCCTATGTCCCCGCCTGAGTTGCCGTACAGCTCCTCTTCCGTGTGTGTCTCCACATGTGCATTGAGCTGCTCTGAGCTTGGGAAGCCTTTGTCACAGGGAATGCACACATACAGATTGTCCCCGAAGCTCTCCGGCTCGTACGGCATGTGGAACCTCCCCATTGGTCCAGTCGGGGATGGGCGACCCTCACTGCTGCCTGTCTCTTCTGTGCCTGACCCGCTCTTGTCATCTGCTCCTTCACTCTCCTCCCCAGTCTTGTGATGGTTATGATGCTGATCTCCATTTTCACCCCCTTCCTCTTCATCTTCGTCCTCATCTTCATCTTCAGCTGTGTATGACAGCGGTTCGTGTTTTACCCAGCGGTAGATGTTGCCCATTTCTCTGCCTGCCTCTCCGCCTTCCGTGGGGGTGTCCGGACTTGGGGGGCATGGGTAGCGGTCTGTCCCCTGGGAACCTGAGCGATGCAGGTGGGGAAGGTGCGGGGCTATCGGTTGGTTGAGAGGTGGAAAAGGTGGCGGAGTGAGGGAGCCTCCCTGGTCAGTTGATTCCATTTTTTCTGAGGGGAAAGCTCTGCCATTCATCCCATGGATAGGACTTGTGCGGTCACTCAGAGTCCCATCTCGCTCCTCGTCATTATGAGTGTTCCCCAGATGGGTCTGAGAAGGTGTGAGCTGAGACTGAGAGGTGGGGCTTTTCTTAGAGAGATCAAGGCCGAAGCTGGGTGAGCAGTTCCTGTCGGATAGGGCTGCACGCCCAAGCTGAGAAGGCAGAGGTGACTGCAAAGAGGGGAACACCTGAGAGCCCTGGGTGGAGGTGGGAGCATACAACTCTCCTGTATGAACAGCTAGTCGATGTGGAACAAGCTCCTCTGGTGGTAGTGCCCGGGGTCCGTGGCTGTTCAAAATTCCGCCTGGAGGACAGGATTGAATGACAGGAGTAGAAACCCTATACCTGCCACCACTCCCTAAACCCATGCTATTTGGCCCCATCTTTGAGTAGGGTAGAAATGCTGGACTTGGGCGGGGAGGGTACTTGCCATTTCTTCTTAGCTTCTTTTTGCACAAAGCCACTAAGTCAAGCAGTTGAAGGTAGCTGGCTGCTGCCAAGACAGCCCCTAGATTTGGTTCATTTGGAGAAGTGGGGTCTCCATCACTAAGGCGGCCTGTGTAGATGTAGTCCAGAATTACCCTGAAGACCCCTGGACTCACCATCTCGTGATCGAGGTTGATGAGATTGTCATGGACCACCAAAGACTTCAAGTAGAGGCTGCTGGCAGCCAGAATGTTCTTGTGAGCTCTGAAGAGGGCGTTCTGCACCACGATGATAACATCACACAGGAAGCCCTTGGTGCGTTGGCTGTTGAGTTGCAGGAGGAGATCCCTAGCATGACTTGGAACTTCCATGGCATCCAGCATTGTTTTCAGTCCACCACCTGCAACAACAGATATCTGTAAAACGTCATGCAGCAGTCATCATTTCAAGTCACAATAAGCCAATTAATGTGCAATTTTCTGCACCACTAAAAGTATTATTGATGCATTTCATAATCACAATCTATCAAAAGTTACAATAAACACATTACATTAAATAAGAGTATATTTTCAGAAGTTTGAGTGCCAAAAGCTTTAACAGCAAACGGGCTAGTAATGTAAACCATTAAAAAAAAGACCTCGCATATGGATGCACTTATTAAGATGAATTAACCGCTGTCAGATTTTCTTTTAAAACATAAACAATACTTAAATACGTCTTAATGGAAGCTCACAGTTACGCTTTTATGATTCGCTTATTATTTGCGTAACAGCTATTTAAGCAGATTGACCAGCTTTGACAGTAAAGTGCAAAACTTATGTGTGGAAAGTGCACGGAAAGGCCACTCGGTAGAAGTGAACTTTTGCAAAAGGTGAGCAGTTGCAGTGGTTTTCTCATTATAAGAAATTCAAGTCTTTGCATTCACTTCCTCTGCAGCAAGCAAAAAAAGAGAAAGAGCTCAAGAGAGAGAGCCACAAATATATATTTTGTAATTGCTGGCTTCCTGATAAAGTATTCCAGAAGTGCTGCACACAGTTTTAAACAAAGCTTAGGGACAAATGTTTTGCTAATATGACGAAGAGCAGGTATAAACCTGTGGGGGAAGGACACATCCAAAAAAAGATCGAGATTTCAGCTCCCCTTCTTGCCCAGTCATATAAGGAACACTGAGCACACGGGATGTAAATCAACATTAGGTGTTTCAATACGCTACGTTGAGGTAGGTTTCAAAGATCCAGTGTGCGCCTACACACACGCGCACAAACATGCACATCTACACGCTCAAATCCCGACAGTAATTGTTCCACCAATCTTAAACTATATTGGCTGCACGAATGAAATCCCACGTATTGTTCAATCAGTGGCATCTGAGCCTAGTTTACTTACAAGATTAAACGTCTCAAACTGTCCCTAAAGGCTCAGTCTCACTGATGGGAAACAAGCAGCTAAATAAATATCGTGTCATCCATCTGATCGCTGTCTTCCTGACACCAGCTCATTCACTTCTTGTTTATTTCATTAAGTGTACACACTCAGCATAAGAAGGGAGAAGTATGAGTTAAAAAAAAAAAACCTGACAAATGAGTTACTGAGGAATTATGACAATTCCCGAGCAAAATGTGTCAATTTTTTCCTCCAAAAATCTTCCACAGCTAAGACTGAGCATTTTTAAAATGTTGATTGTTCAGCATTAGAGCTGCGAAATCAGACAGAAATGTCATCACTCACAAAATGGAAAATGACAAGTCACAGTCAAGTCCAGCAAGTGATCATCTGATAAGCATCATGCGATAAATATCAAAGGAAATTTCTGTTTTTAACAACAAATGCCATTTTAAAAAAAATAATTCATTTTGAATTTTTTTAAAAGGTCATGTCGTCATTTCCACACGTACAGCTGAACTATTGTATGATCGGAAGTATATCTTTTAAAAAGACAGTTCTAGTAAGGGTAGTACGTGGGCTCACACTCCATCCTGTTTCCAGCTGACATGTGAAGTGCATCCACCGCCGGCTTCTCTTCTTTTCGGCTTTCAGCGGACATAATTTACTAGAAATTTTCATGACATCAAACGAGTTTAAGATCTAAGTAAATATGAAGAATTGACCGAGTAATTTCCATAACTTGCTGAGCTGTTGCAGTCTTCATCGCACTGAGCTGATTACTTGTTACTCTGAACCGTATGTTAACAGACTGTGTACATTCTCTCCTGTATGTGGTTTGTAGTGCACATTTAAGCATTAGAATTTCATCAGAAAGCCTGGCAGAAAACTAAGCCTTCTTTATATCCTGACTTCTGATTAAATACTTCTTCACAGTACATAAAAATCTTTTTCTTAATTGACATATTACAACATCTATGTGCACCTGCAATGTCCTGTGGATACAGCCTAACAATTTTTTTTAGTAATGTTTTGTGATAACAACAGGCACAGTGTTTGTGAGTTTACTATCAAGACAACAAAGACCTCTATGCTTTTGCTCTTTGAGTTGTTTGACAGGCTACAACTTGCCCTTTAAATAAACTCTCGACTTACTATAGCCCCTGACAAAAAGTGAAACATTACAGTAAAAGATGTAATACAAAACGCTTGATCTTGAGGCCATGTGTAAGCTGGCTGCATCCTGTTAGGAAGCTATCGATGATTGCAATATTTAGTCAGAGAACACATCTTAAAGAGAACCTGCTACATGCCGTGAACTTGAAAACACATTTTAAGCCTATAATAAGCCACAAAAACTGCTTGTTTTGTTATGTTAAACATGCGCTGTAATGTTATTCTTCAAGACTGCACATACAGTGCAGTTTCCTGAGGGAAGCTTACAGCTCCCTCGTAGATTGATAGCTTTCTTCTAAAAGACCCCTGAACAGGCTAGAAAATCTCTTATGATTGTTATGTAGTTTATGGCAATGACATTCACCTTTTTGCATTAGATTAATAGTCATTGTTTCTAAGTTTTGTCTGTTTTGTCACTTTTGTGGTTTGGGGTGAAGCAAGACTAAACTTCCTACCTCTGCATACAGCCTCAGTCATATAAACACGCCACACATCTGCTTAAAACGTTGTGCTGATGTTTTATTTTCTTTCTTTTCAATTTGGGACCCATATTCCTATAGCCTTGTTTATTTTAGAATAAATACAAAGTCAGTGTAAATTTTTCGCAAAGACTTTTACCGTACTTTTTTACAACTTCAGCCCACCTAATTTATTTTGTCATTTTTGTGACTCAATGGAGGCTAACTGTTTTAGAGTTTGAAGTTTGGGAAAAAAATGAATAGACTGGGTGTTTGCAGTGATGATTAGTGATTATATTTGACAGTTTGGTTTTTTTTTCGTCACATCAGTAAACAGGATGGGCAGTTAATCATTTTCCTGTTTGATTTCTATATTTCTATAATCCTAAAAATCATCACAAATTTAGAAATAGACTACTGATAAAGACATGAGGGTGACATCTTCTTCATGTAGATTGTAACTGAGTTAACAATGAGATAACGAGATGGTCATATTAACCATGACATTATAATAATCCAAACTTCTATGCTAGTATTACGGAGGTAACCTGTTTGCTTGTTTTTTAAATGATATACTAAAGTTTTCAAAGCAAGTCGTTCCTTTTTTTAATTTCCTTTTTTCCCCTAAGCAATTATCAAAGACAATATGTATGATAATAATTTCTGCAGCTTGCTTGGATGCAGTTATTATTATTGTTTTCCTGTGCGATTATTAAGGAGTAAATTCTTAACTTCGGTGTTGGCTTTGATTTCACTGTTAAAATATACATGTACATACACATCGGAATACTACATGTCGCAAAACAAAAAGTCGTGTCCCGCCTTCGTGAGTCGCCGAGAGGACCCGACCTCTCGGTTTCTAACGTTTTAATTTGCCCTTCACACACTGAGCAGTAAACCGAGTCACGAGTGAATGCATCTCCTCTGCGCTGCAGCGCCTCATCTACCCTCTGCTTCTCCTTATCTCCGCCAAAGAAGAAGAAGAAGAAAAAGAAATGAAATCATCTCCAGAAACAGGCCGATTTCACCTCATTGCGCTACGAGGTGTATCACACAGCTGTTTCTTATAGCAACTCTTTTTTCCCTTTTCAGACCTGTCAGCAGCATTGAGAGAGCATCTCTTTCCGGGCAGCTGTGTAAAGTCTCCACTTGTACAAAGGAAACCAGAAATTTATACACTGCAAATCACCCCCCACAAAAAAAAAAAAAATTCATATAACGCTCTCCTGCGTTTGTGTCCTCACCTAAGCTCCGCACTGCTGTTGTTACACATAAAGACAGATCCCCAGTGAGGACTTTGCTTAAGGATTTTGTTGCAGCATCCCTGACAAATTTATAAGACATTTATTTTACTAAATACAGCTTTTTAAAAATGTATTTATATTTTTAATTCTGAGTTTTTAACGTTTTTAAAGTTTTTTTCAAATACACTATCAGTCAATATAAAACACGTTAAAATCTCATTTTACAGAGGGATTTTTTTTCTTGTTTTGTACTCGAAGCGTGTCAGATTATTTTTATTTGAAAACCGCCGGTTACATCGGCGTGATCTTGAAGAAATATACAAATTACCAGCTTCCTCTTTACGTGACAATTTTTTATAACGTAAGGAACAAGGTATTAAACAATTCTATGTTTCAACCAATGCGAATTAAATGCGCTATAAAGAACATGTGCAATGTTCCGTGTCCGAATTAAAACAGGATTTAAAAAACAGAGAAAGACGCCATATGTTGTAAAACAAGTTCCACTAATATCTCATCGACTCCAGGAAGTTTCCTTCTGAAAGCACGCACAGAGTTCAGTCATTATTAATAGAAATGTCATCCTTCCCCTCTTCTTGCCTCTGTACATATCAGCTCTTACCTGCATGCCCGATGTCTTCTGCCATCCGATCTAAGTCTCCCTTAATGATCATCTCAGCAGTCTCTAGGAGTCATATCTGACGTTTCAGCTTTGAACTGCCAGCCTCCAAAAAACCATGCCAGTTTTCCGAGCTCGTCTGCCAGCTCTTTTTTTTATGATTATTAATTGATATGAATTTCTTTTCACTCCTTAGGTCCGTCCTCCCACCCACTTTCCTCCCTCTCCCTCTGTCTCTCTGTCTCTCTGTCCCTCCTCTCCCCTCTTTCTCGTCCCCTCCTATAAAAATAAAAATACGTGCTTAGTACAGCATCATTTTCCTCCCTTTTTTTCCAAGTAATTTCCTTAGCTATTTTTGAGTTGGAGCAATAACGCGCACAGGGATGATAATGGACCCTCTATGCGCCCTAAGTGTTTTAGCGCCCCGTGTGATGTCAGTCTATAATAAAACTAAAAGGTAAAATCGAGGGCAGGAACTTCATGTGACCCCGACTTGAACTTCTCAACACATCGTCTTAAAGAGACAGGCAGCAATTGTATACATATGTGTGTGTTATACCTATGATCCTTAGGTAGCCCACCTTAATTTTAGACAGAAGCGTAATGACGGAAATAGCTTGGACAGCGAATCAATAACATGTCAGGAGCTTAAAGCAGTCAGACTTCTTCCATAACGACGCTGATTTTATTTTTATTTTTTTCTTCAAAACTCAGCTCAAAATTCAATCAAGTTCAATCACAAATCACTAAGGGAATAAATGTGTTGATATTGTATAATTGAAGCCGTTTCATTGAATAAATCAAAAAAACGGTTAAAATAAAAGTGTCCGTGTCCTTTTCTCCAGACTTCCCCTGACAAAAACCTGCCACAATACGAGCCTTAAAGAAAACAATTAGCCTCCCTTACAGGGAAAGTTAAAGCAGGTTAGATAAACTTTGGGCACCTTAAAATTCTCTCGCGCGCGCGCGTGCGCTCTCCCTCACCCGCTCAGGTAAAACACCTGTTGCGCAGTTAAAGCCCTCGATCATGACCCGGATTGGTGACTGAACCAAACACCAGTACGAGTTTGGGATACAAAGGGAAACTAGCAACTCGATGACACGAGGGCCTTTTCTTGGCTACTTAAAAATAATCAAGCTCTTCCTCTGATGTCATATTTTTAAGATAAGTAATGAAGTCAAAGTTGTGCGCCCTCGCAGGTAGTGCCATGATGACGGTTTTTAGATAAACAGAAATTGTATTTCCCTTTTCTGAAGAAGTCCTTTGCAGCTTCTCTATAAAGTATTTAAATTAATTACGTGAAACTTTATCTAATATCTATTACAGTTTCCTATTCTGTGCCAGCACAACGTTTTTTCACCCCGTTTCCAGTTTAGTTGAATAACTTGCATGTTGTTTGCCAAATATCAACAGAAAACCTAAGTCTGAAATATTGCATATCAAATGAGCGGTGGTGCTATAATCCAGATGTTACCGTCTCTGTCAGTACGGGTTACATCAATCTGCTCAAAAGGAAAAGACCTGGGGAAGCATACAGTAATTGGATCAACTCATCTCTGTAATTCAATAAAACTGCTCATTCTGACACGTCTGCCTGTGTGCCATCCCCGCCTTTCTACCCGTTTCTCAATCTTACCTCGGACTCATGTCTGGTGCTCTGGCCGTATGTCTTCTCCCCTTTTCGGCATTCCCTCAATAAGATCTCCGCAGTTCCCTCAGTGTCCAGCTCTCTCTCAAAAACTTCTCTTCCGCGTAAATTTGCAGCCCCCTCTCTCCCGGTCTCCCCCTCTTTCACCTTCTTCCACACACTGAATTTCTCACGTGTTAACAAGACTGTCTGACACTTCAGACTGTGTTGAGGTCCGTTCGGACCAAACCTGCCGGCTGAGACTTTACGCGCACAGCGACACCCAATGGCAGTGAGTCCCACAGGCCTTATCGAGAGTGGGACGCGGGTTGCAGTGATGTTGGGGGGATGAAAAAGTCGGTAAGCGCTGGCCTCTAATTTGTGAACGCCATATGACAAGCGTACAGTAACTTATAAACCAGTTATATTGATAAGATAAGATCAGCCACGTCGTTCGCCAGAATGTCAACGAGAGACGGCTGCATATTAAGGGTAAGCACAGGGAGAGTGCCATAGTCATTGTTCATTTTCACGATAAAATGCGTTGTTATGTAAGAATCATTCAGAAGTACAAACACCCCCCAGCAGCTTCCAGTTAAAAATTACAACAAAAAGCTTTAGGTACTTTTACTTCTAACAACTATATTACATTGTATGATTATCTTGTTGAGTCATTAACACGTTAAAAGGTCTTTAATGATGTAATGACTCGCATTTGAGTCGATTTTAAGTGCTTTATATGCTGCATAACAGAGTATTTATATGTGTGGTGTACTAATGCTTAATTTAAGAAGCGACTGCAGTTGCCAAATGTAGCTGACTACAAGTACAGTATGTCTCTCAGGAGAAGCGTAAAGTAGCAGTAAACGTTTAAGTAAACGCTGTACCTTAGTATCTTTTCACGCAGAGTAGTTGAGCTGAGCATTAGTGAACATTAGCAGTAGACTAATAAAAAGCCTTAGACTCCCTTTGTATCAGTTGCACTCTGAGCTGTTATTACAAATCAAACAAAACATGTGCACAAAAATGCTGTGTTTTTATGGCTCCTAATTAGTTTCAGTACCTTTGAAAAAGTACATTTTGATTCTGCTTGCAAACTATAACAAGCAGGAATCATCACCTTTAACTGCATTTGGACGGATTATGTTATTCAGGCCTCAAGCCTTTCTATAACCATCCAAAAGCTTCTTGTTTTTTTAAGACCGCAGACTGAAATTGATGAAACAAATTATTTTGCCATCATATTGAGAGAGACAGCCGATGTGATTCGGTGAAACACTTACCAAACTGAGGCCGATTCATGTTTGTTTTGATCACAGCAGCAGCATCTGACAATGTCATAAAGCACACAGGGCCTCTTCCTCTTTAAATTATCCAACCTCAAGGTGCTGGTCTTTCACTGAAATGCTCTGCTTCAAAACTTAGTGCCTGGTGAAGTTGGGGAAGGTATTGTCTCTGACTTCCATGTTCCCTTGATGAACTGATGATAACCTCACAGACAGAGAGAGACAGAGTTTTCTGTAGGTGGAGATAAATATCTTCTATCAAGGATATGACAGTGTTTCAATTCATAGTCCAAAATAGTTTCCACCAAAGGAAACGTTGTTGTGATGTCATTTTGTCAGGTAGGCTATATGTAGATTTAAAAAGGAGTATAGGGCTGGCAGCATTTTTACCCATTTAAATCCTAATAGTCTCAATATTTACACGATAACTGTCTCTGATTTTTATTAATTCCAATTATTTGTTGGCAGAAAGCATTTAAGATGACAGATTAGACATATGCAGGCTTTACATTTGCCTAGAAAATTTCAGTTGCTATATGATTTTTTTTATTAAGGAGTTATGACACATCTGTAAAGAACAATGAATAAAGAACAACAATCTAATTGATGCCTTCAAATGTAAACTATTTTTTAAAATGCTCTAATCACAAGGCTAGAATAGGTAAAATCTAAGAGTGAATAACAGCCGTTTAACAATCAGCAAACTGTGATGCTGCCTGTTAAGGAAAAGTCTCCGGTTTTGCAAAATTGATATAAAAAGAGACACAACCTTTTAATCTTAGCAGTATTAAGCAGCCTATCATTCACTACGTGCAATACTCAAAACTAGTCTTTTAAGGACAGGGGAGGGTGGAGGGTGGGAAGAGTAACTATAAATATGCAGTAAATATGTAAATGTAGTAGTTTCATAACCAATAAATGATACAAGAACTTGAATAGTTCCAACAATATGCATTCAATCAACTTTTGACAGGCTTTATTCAAGCCAAACTGGAAGTCTGTCTTCAAAGCCCAGGGTCTGACCAGTTTACGGATGCATCGTAACCAATTAATATCATTTTTTTAATATCACATGTTTCTGAGAGCGCTATAACAACACTTAAGGAAGAGAGCATGATCTCGTTTGTTGCTTGCAAACATATTGATACGCTGTCTAATAGTGAGCACCCCAGAACAGCTTGGACAGATGAGATTAAAGGCAAATACAGTGGTTTTGATATGAACAACAGTGGCATGTGCTCAGTCTCTGAGGAAAGAGTCATCACATGACAGCGCGGTCACGATTTCATTTGTAGCTAGGGACTTGTGTTGCTTGTCATCCTCTGTCTTTCCCTCTATGTTTTATGCCTCTTTGTTGCTGACTGTCCAATAAAAGCAAATATGCCATAAATAAACCATTTTTCCCAAATATAAAACTACATAAAAGTTTCTTAATTTCAGTTGTTTTGTGTGTCTCTAGGTACAACTATTGTCTTCCCAGACAGGCGTTATCTCTTTAATCAATCAGCCTCCTGAGGCTTGTGCTGGACATTAAACTTCAGCCTGTCAAAACACAATTTAACATGCCGTAATCTGGAGCACAGCAAACCTGAATGGCTGAACTTTTAATGAACTGAAAAGGCCTCCAAATTGCTGGTTGTAAGCAATGATTCAATTAAAGTTGCAAGCGCAAAGGCCCAGACACAGCCCAGGGAGCACATCCCAAAGCCTGTGCCTGACTACTTTCCCAAAGACCAACACTTGGTCAGGAACCAGAGCTGGAGATAAGGCAGGCTGAACAGCTAAATCCCTTAACATTTTGCTGTCACTCTCTAAATCACACACCTTTCCCACAGTTTCTCCAAGTGTGAGCATTGCAAGTTGTACATGTGACATATCTCACCGAAGATTGGTGGATATGGAAACACAGTGAGGCGTTGAATAGTCTGAACGACTGCAGCCAACTTCTTCAGACATCTTCGATCAGATATGTTGCAGGGTCATCGTGTCTCTAAGGCCCAGTCCACCTTGTTTCAATTAAGACTTTGAGTGACGAATATTGCAATTACCTTATTATTGCTCCATTTCTGTCTGCCAGCACAGACAAAGCAGGTCTGGACAATAGACAGGACAGTCTTAAAGTAATTTTAACACTTTGAAACAGACTATCTGAGTGTAATCTTCCACACTTTTCTCAACTACTAACATCAGGTCTTTTGCGCGCTCTCTTTTCTGTCTTTCATTCTCATCAATCATCTCTCCGTCCGTCCTTACTTTCTTTCCTTCCTTCCTTCCAGTGGACATGGCCACACATATCTCCAGATGCTGGCTGTGGCCGCCTCACCATACCAGACGCACACCCCTCCAGCTTCAGATTCCCTTCACCACCAAAAATTGAATGGTAGGCTCAACATTTACACACAGACCTCTCTTAATTCATTGTAATGAGCAGTTGCACGACAGCTTTAGTACATAGGCGTGCAAGGCATGTCATCTGAATAAGCAGAGTTGTTGTGTGCGTTTGGCCTCTATTCTGGGTTGCCCATCTGATGGTGATGCACAATTATCTTGCCATGATTAGTGCCAGATAAGAAATACTTGAAAGGCAAGAGTGATGTGGGGGGATGAATAAATGCAAGATAGTTTCTGGGTTGAGAACACTCACACCATAGCATATTTTATTCTCTAAACATTTTCGACTATTTGACCTTCACAGTTTGTTAATGTATCCAGTCAATTAATATAAATTAAATTAAAATATACAAAAATATTGGAGCCACTTAAAATAATAATAATAATAATAAACAAAATTTATTTTGCATTTTAGGAAACTGGATTTTTCACCTATTCTTGCAATCATTGAGATAAGAGCATTAAATAAATAGTATTAATTCTGTATGGTAAACAGACTTCGTTTAAACGTTAATAATGGAAGCAAGGCAGCTTACATGTTGAAATCTTTTTTGATTGTACATATTAGATATTGCAGTGAAATTGTGTTTTAAAGGTGCAAGGAGACATTCTTTGGGCTACCATAGAGGTAAAAGCACAATTTCAAAATGTTCATTTAAGGTCTACTTCTGAGCTTTAACCTGAGCTCTGTGACTCTCCCTCAGCTGAGGGAGTTTATCCTGTTGTTTATGTAATTATAATTCAAATTTCCATTTTCTTACACTTGAAGAATCGAGAAAAATCATGTGAAACAAACATAATACTGACACTGATATGGCATCCATCCAGTGCTCACTCTCCGTTTAGCTGCGGTTGGGTTTCCACCGCCTCCTCAGAGATGCATATGTATCTAGCACTTTAGCAGTTAAATGCTCTATTATCACCAGATAGTTGCCAACTTTTTCTACAGTTTGAGGCTGAGCAGGCATGCAGTTGGTTTTTTTCTCTTTTTTTTTAATGAACATTTGCCTTCAGGACAGTAAAGTTGTGGCAAAAAAGAAAAATCCACATCATGAGCTGAAAGATGCTAAAATGCTCTTTAAAGCAGATTAACTGCTTTTAGGTTGTACTTTTCTGCCCGCGTATGACTGCCAGACAGTTATGTGATCTGGTGTTAAAGGGAGATTGAAATGGGAACATATTTTTTCGACTGATACTGAAACTGAGTAAGTAGTGCAACACATATCTGGCCTCCTCCTGAACTGCAGTGTGGGTATCAGTAACTATGTTAAAATCTGTGTATCTGTGTGTGCGCACATGTGTGTAGGCCAATCCAACGGGCGCCTGTGCAGCACATGGCTGTCCGATGCATGGTCTCTGCTCCCTGGTCTCTCCTCATTAGCCTCACACAATGCAAACATTCCCCTTCCCTCCCACTCCGCCACCCCTCCTCTCTCGCTTTCTCTCTCTACCTTCTATTCACAGTGCACACAGGGGGAAGAGCAAACCTTTTGTTTTCTGTGTCCAACCTGTGCACAGCTCCAGCCCTCCTCCTTTTTTCTCCTTCTCCCCTCCACTGACTAAATCTCTTTTCCGGCTTGATACTGCCGAAAACCATATGGTGTGTGACATCATCAGGGCAGGAAGCAGGGAGAAGGGAATGATAGAGCTGGGGAGAGATTGGCTTGCCAGGTCTCTGTGCAGTGATATCAGCAGAAAAGCACTCTTGGAGGCCCGTTGGGGGGTGAAAGCAGAGCAGGTTGGAATTTATTCTTTTCTTTTTTTAAAGATTTCACTCCCACCTGGATAATCAGAGGGTGAAGGAAGGCAAGTAGAGAGGCAGTGTGCACCTTAAAGGGAATATTGATGACATTTGTTAACATCCGAGGTCATGGATTGTTGGCCTTGTGAGCCTATTATAAATTGGTGTGCAGGTGTTGCTGCAGCGCTTTTGTTAAAAAATGCCCCAAACAATCTGGATCAGAGGGATTTCAGATTGTTGCAAACTAGGTTTGGACCATATTTAGATGCTTTGGACTCATCCTGTTATCCTTAAAACTTCTGCAGATCATCTGTCTACCTCTTCCTTTTCGTCGCTGGCAGTCCCAATCTGCTCACCAGGCTTTATGTCTGTCAACCCCCTTCCTCCTCCTTTTGTTCTCTGGGTGAACTCTCCGGCTTTGTTGTGAGATCCTGGTCTCCATACCATCACTCCGGACCCATCCAGCTCTCTATCAACACACACACATAGATACACAGAAACACTCAGTTAGACACTCACACAGTCAGCATCTTTGTCTTTCACACACAAACACACATGCACTAAAATACCCTTTCCCTTCTGATTAATGGAAGAGCTGGGGAGTGTGCCAGGTGAGAGGGTGGGAAAGGAAAGGAACGGAACGGAAAGGAGAGGAGAGGAGAGGAGAGGAGAGGAGAGGAGAGGAGAGGAGAGGAGAGGAGAGGAGAGGAGAGGAGAGGAGAGGAGAGGAGAGGAGAGGAGAGGAGGGGCTGCTGCTGCAGCTGTGGTTTTGGAGTCAGTCTCAGCACCCCCTTGCTGCCCCCTCTCCATCTCCTCTCTGGCTCCTCCGGGGACACGAGCCTTGGCCAAGCCCCAGGAACCAGGGAGTCAGGACCAGGCTAAGAGGGAGAAAAAGGGGAACAACAGAGGGAAGGAAGGATAACACAAAAGAAAGAGAAAAACAGAGCTGACCTAATATGCAAGTATTGTCAGGCAGCACCTACAAAAACAGGGGAGCATGTGAGATGTTCATCAAACGTTTATGAAAATGTTACAAAAAGCATAATTTTTCCAAAACATTTGATAAAGTGTGTTTTTTAATTTAATACTGGTGCTGTCATTTGGTTTTACAATGCATCAAAAACATACTCAGCTCTGAGTTGGCACAATATTAATATTACTTAAAAGCCGGATAATCTTTTTTTGTTTTTTGAAAACATATTAACATTTTACTGGAATGTTTTTTTAATCGTTTTTAGGCATCTGCATTGTGTTTTTGATCAACAAAAGCATGCGTGAAAACTCATTTATATTTCATATGTACGGTAAGTGAGCTTCAATTTATTTATTTTTTGTGCTTAATACTTTATAAAAATTAGAACACCTGTGATATGCTTCAGCTTCTCTGCAAGCTGCATTTGGACAAGGGGTTAGGAAAATCGATGGATGGAAAATATTTAAGCAAAAATAAAATAATTAGTCAAATTTAAATATTCAGATGTGCGAGCGATAATACACATAATAACAATAACTTTATACTAAATCTCACTATTACTCAAGCAAATAAGCTCCATAGCACGTAGGCAGCATTGTTTCTAAAGAGTGCCTTAGAAATTTGTGCCAAAATAATTTTTGCCAATATCTACTTGATTACAGAACATTTTTCCCCTGTAAACACGCAAAGGCAGCTAATGACTGCCTCATATCCCACTTTTAAAATTTTGCTGTAAGTAAAGTTTAATTTGCAGTAAACCATATGTACTGTGTGCTGCTCAGAGTGTACATAGTGCCATATGTATACACAGGTCATCTAAAGATGCTTGCCAATTACTGTACACGTATGATAAACCTAAGGTTACTAATCAAATATATCTGTGCGCAGAGTGTGTCAGCAACACTCTCTGCTCCATTAAAACTTAAATAGGCCTACTTGAGGCAAATTATTGCAGTCATATTGTTCATTCTCAGAACTGTAACTCCAATGAGTTTGGCAAAGAAATAAAATAAAACAAGTACAGTTTCTCATTTTTTTAATAAGCATTTTTGCTTGGACCAGATCCAGTGAGGTTGGCCTGAGGATGGCATGAGAAATGGCAAACTTTACAGGATGAGCCTATGAGAAAAACCACGAGTTGAACACTTTTGGTCTACACTTGGCTAGCTTGCTGCTCCTTTGTACTGTATAAACTAAATTTAGCATTAAGTGCAGAAGTGGAAAGTTTTCTGTCAACAGAAGAGATGGTGTGACTTGTCATAGTTGATGGGTGGGGCAGATAGAGTTTATTTACAGAAAGCTCATCTTTTGTATCTGAGATAAGCTCATCAGCTCCGAGCTTTATTAACATATGACTTGACCCAAGCCTGACTCTTGCTTGGGTCTGCTTGTGTGTGATTGCACCCCAAATGTAATCTGCTCACCCACTCCGCAACGCAGTCCCGGCTTAGTGTGCGTTTGAGGCCTACCTTCTCTTTCTCTCGTTCCCCCCACTAGTCAGTGTTTTATGGGCTGTGTGCTGCGGTGCGGTGACCTCGCTCTCACCCCGGTGCCACCCAGCCGGTGCAGGATTCAGGCGCGCATGGCCCCTGCCAAAACCCCATAGCGCCACATCTGCAATCCATAAACGCCAGCCACTCTCGCTCTCCTTACTCCCTCGCCCACACCGCCTCAGACTCTCACACTCCTCCATTTCACTCTCTCTCTCACTGGCTCTCTCACCCACTAATGTTTTATTTTAATTTCCAAATTCTATGCATCCCCCCTTTTTTTTTTTTAACATTCCTTTGACTGCTTCCTCCCACCACTTCTGGCTTTATTCAGGCAGAACATCAACTAGTTCTTCCCTTATCTCTCACTCCCTCGCTGCCCCTTTTCTCTCCTTCCGTTTCTTTATCCACATCCAACGGAAAAATCTCTCACCCATTATATCTTCTGTGAGAGCCAACTGAGTGTGGTGGCAGTGAACTGGGAACCACAAGACATTCCTGATCCAAACAGCACTAAGTCACCAGCATTCAAGTCTTCAGAGGGTGGCCTTTGCCAAACACACACTTCACTTATGGGCTGGATTCAGTCTTACCACGTCGCAGTTGGTCCCCAAACAGCTAAATGTTTATCTGTTTCAAATTGATAGTGTCAGGGAAAAATGTAGTGCACGCATCTAAATACAGTTCCATTTTTGTATGTGTTAGTGTAAGAGCGTTCTCCATCATCGGGGTATTGAAGTCCCCCTCCCCTTTAGCGGCAGAGCATACTCTCTGCCTCTCAGCCTGAACAAGATGTGTTCAACACATCACTGTTGCCGTGCCCCTGTAGGAATCCATAGTGAGGTACTAAATATATGAAGTGTTACCTCAAAACTGTCCAGTGCTCCCACCTTCCCTGGCTCCAAAAATAGTAGGGACATTTGTCTTTCTTGCATTGTCTTTTTTTCAATTTATGTAATTTTTTTTCCACTGTTCTCAAACAAAAATGCTCAGGGTGAACTTTTTTGCCTCCCTCCATCTTCTTTTCTTGGATCATGTTCTCCACTTCATCCAAAAGACTTCACCTTCAGGTTTCCCAGACACACTGGCATGCCTTTATGGTGCAATCCCAACAGAGTCCACGGATGAATCATGTTGCTGCAGGCATGCAGGGGCTCAGTTTTTTACGATAAATATTGCAATTCATAAATCAGCGTTCTCCGAAGAAAGAAAGTACGGCGCAGGGGAGGACGCAAAAGTGTAGAGCATTTCAGCTTTAGTTTCAAATTAACAGGGGTTATGATCTGTGTGTATGTGTGTTGACTAGAACTGAAAAGAAGGCTACAGGTCAGGGCAAGACCACCATGAAGAGCCAAACTGCCAGAGTGTGTGTGTGTGTGTGTGTGTGTGTGTGTGGGGGGGGGGGGGGGGGGCTAAACATTGCTGGTAGGAGGCACAGTCTTATCAGTGCTTTTATTTTTGAGTGCTCATACAATGTCATGCACTCGATTCGTAAATTACATCAGGGAATTATCATGTACAGGAAAGTGTAGCAAGAGTGAATTTTGTGGAGATCAATCAACCTTTTGGCTTCTCACTCATGTAATGGTGGCAATTCGTCTTCTATTTTGCACCATTGTTGTTTCACTCTGTGCTAAAATTCAAGTCATTTATTAGTTCTTCAGCCTATATTTTTTAAGTAAACTATACTGAGGCATGTGTATGATAAAAGATAACATAAATAATGCTCAAAGCTGTGATTTTTCCAAACAGCATTTCATTAAGCGATTACAGAAAAGAACGTTTCCTTAAAAGTGCGACTTGGGAGTTCTCTTTCCATGATTAAAGTTCCTCACGTATCTCGGTCATTATCAATACATAATTTCGTCCTAGCTTTCTACATTTTAATGTGCGTAGGCATTAAGCCACACATGCATGACTTCAAAGAGTTGCCCATGTAATGAGCTCGATACATGCCTAATGTTAAATTACTGAACTCACCCAGTCGTCGTGGTACCAGCTCTCAGATTTGTTTAATCATAAAGCACTCAGTGCAACTCAACTATTTGTTTAGAGGCAGTGACTCAAATCTTTTTTACCCATTTAGGAAAAAAGAAAAAGTGAGATGCTCTACAAACACGTAGGAAGCTTTATTAATACTTATCCATTCCTGCCATCTAGTGGTCAAAACAAACTCTGCAGCATGTTTGAGGCTTGGATGCAAAATGGAACAAGAAAGCTTAACTTTGGATCAAAATAGATTTATTTAATACGCATTCCACTCTTTTAAAGTGTCCTGAAACCACTTGGATGTTTCTGTTATTACATGGCTTGTCATTCTGTCCCTCCACTATTCCATATCCAAGTCTTCCATTTCCACAGTGCCTTCTCTCTTCACCCAAGTTAAAGGCGCGGGCACATAGGGGTCATACGTCCACCGAGGATACACTCTCTTGTACAAATTCATCAGCACAGTGTCTTGAGAGCGTAGCTGATTGTCAAACACGCATTTCATGTGACCGTGTGTTCCTGAAAAATAAGAAATGGCAGTGAGAATCCACAGCAAATAAGGCACAGAGACACAGACACAGGGTTTTATTCTTAAATTTTCTCACCTAAGGCCTCCTTGATGTGACCTCTCCGACCCCATTTTGTTCGCAGCTCCACTGGCTTGAACCACATGATATCATCTGTAAAAGAAAGTCAAGAAAATTTTAATGAAAAAATTAGGAATTATGTCTGCAGTGACAGTAATAACAGTATGAGAACGTCCTCTCACCCCTGTTAAAGAACATGTAACGAACAACAGCAGAGCGCCTGTTAATTTTGAATGGGTGTCCACTCAGAACAATCCTCTTCAGCACAACACGCTGAGGGTCACAACTGAGCAGACTGCCTGTAGCCACAAGGTCCTGGATGCCTAGAAAGACACAGTAAGAAGAACACGTGCTCAAAGGCCAGTACAGAATTTGCTTAAGTGGATAATTAATCAAAACCACCAACAGGATGAATGGTCTAAAGTTTAACTTGAGGGCAGCCAGGCCACTAATTCAATTTACTCGTGTTGACGTAAACAGGACTTTCCATCTCACCATCATTCCTTTGCTTAAAAAGCAGGACTCCTGAAGGGGGGAAGGTGATGGGGGCATACAGTGACACTACAATGGGGGCATCTGGTCTGAGGAAGCGCTCCATCTTATGCTTGTCAGCTAGAAAAAAAGGTGGAGGGGAAAAAAAAAGATTTTATTATTATTAATAATAATAATAATAATAATAATAATATATCCAACAGATATCTTGTTTCCAGAAGTAGCTTTTAAGATCATTATACTAATAAAGTAACTTGATTAACAGTTCTTGTTTTGTAAAGAACCGAAAGTCGACCTTACATGGTGGAAAGACATTTTTCAGTTTCTGACTTTTTCAGCTTAAGATCGACACATCTTAATTAAAATGTCAATAATAACAATAATAATAATAATGAAAAGGTTATTTTAATAATAAAAAGGTTACGTTTATGTTTTTTACTGGATGATACCTTTTTATACATTTTTTTTCAAAAGAACACAGCATAGCATTATAACAACAAATATTACAGTAATAGCACTCCCGTAATGCAAATGCATAGAGGTGGTTCTGTTTAAGGACACCGTCTCAACATCATAAAAAATAAAAAAAAATCAAGTGGTACAATGAACCCACCGAGTTCCAGGTGACCCATCATAACTAAATTCGTGGAATAATAGATACTAGATTAGCACCAGGTGTGTTTCAATATTACAAGATTTACTTGTAATATGAACCAGATGTTAAAACACTGCATTTAGTCTGCATGTTGGCTGGTTATGATATCTGATTTTTTTTGTTGTTGTATTTTTTAACCGATTTTTGCCCTCAACTGCAGTAAGTTACAGGAACTTCTCTCAGTGAAACAAGTGAAAATAAAGTGCTCTGCTTTTGCAAAGAGGCAAAACGACCTGCTGTACATCCACCTTTATCTGACATATTTTACCTTGGCAAACAGAAGCAGGTACAACATATTTATATAACAAAGCAAATGTCAGGTTCTTGTATAATTTTCAAGTGTTTATAAACTCACCAGATAACAGGATATCCTTTTCTCTCATCTCCATAATTTTCGTCATAACTGGTTGGATCTTTTGCTCATACCGAGGCTGCTAGCTTGCGGCTAGCTCTAAACTCTGGATAGTTTTCGCTTTAACCACATTACTTTGTTAGCTTATTTAAAATGCCCATGTTCAGCTCGGTGAGGGCGATTTAACTGTTTGATTTGGTTTGTTGTTACAAACATTATGGCGGTTTGTGACTTAGTTTGGCAAGCTTTATCTCTTCTTGATAGCTATAGCCAAACAATAAACGATATGTTAGTTAGACTGATCAGTCAGTTACCGGTCAGTCAAGAATGCAGGAAGTTGGACGTTACAAGCCCTTAGCCCTGAATTGATACATCTCTGGCAATGCGTTTGATTTAAGTTTGTTTATGTAGGATCACTACTGCCGTTTGTTCTGATGAATGTACTGGATGAATTCAGCAGGTTTTCTACCTGATGTGTGTTGAGAGAAGATGGGAGAGGCTCGGAATCTCCGAAATCCACAATGGAACACAAGCTCCTCTTTAGATTTGATCGGTTCTGTGTTACTGGGGTGTCTCTGCACCAAAACATGCATGACTGACATCTATGCACAGAAGAAAAAAACATGAGGTCAGCAAAAATTATTCTGTGTAGCTGGTGCAGCTTTTCTTACGAAAAGGAAACATTTTCAGATGTGAATACCTTCTGTTCATGGGGCAAGAGAGACACGAGAACCAGAGGTTTGCCTGACTGGACACTCTCCATCACAGAAAAAGGCACATCAATGATGTGCAGGGTCACATACCAGCCATCCTGAAACGTGGAGGACAGCAGAGTGAGTGAAGCCAAAAATCATGGTTAAACATGAGAGCATTTACAGCTGAAGACAACTACTGTTGTCTACTTTACCATGGCTCCATCCTCCTCAGCTGCAGCCTCAGCCAATATGCGGCGGCGAGTGCGTTCAAAGCTCTGGAACTGGAATATACGCGAATAGTCGAGGGGCAAGTTTTCCATGGGGTCCCAAGGTGACGAGCGGAAACTTTTTAACCCCCTGTAACGCTGGAACCTGCGAGAACAGGACGGCAACCCAAACAAACAGGAAACAATAAATATTCCATCCCAAAAGGAAATGTAAAAGAAACAAAAAGCATAAAAGAAACGCTACTGACCTGATTCTAGCTGGAGTGTCGAGGGGCGTGTCCACCTCATCGGGGAACATTTCATTGGCTCGAGCGTCACGGTAGCGTTTTAGGCCTTCTTCTTCGGCAGCTTCATCCATATGTTCATCATAGCGCTGATCTGCACCCGCTCGCTCTGTGGAGCACACCTCTTCCTCCTCCTCCTCTTCTGAATCACAGCATGAACCTGGGTCCTGGGCAGAGAGGACACAGGACAAATTTAGTACAAGAGGTTTGAACAAAGAATGCAAGCTGCTCTCTGACCATAAACACAACAATCATTGTACTCATTTTTAGTGATCAGTGAAGAAGCTTTGATGCTTTGGCATTTACTAACAGCAAATGCAGTGACAGAGATAACACTATTGGTTAATTCAAGGAAGGAAGGAAGGTCATGGGCCACAAGGGGAATACGGCTAGCCTCACAGTAGTTTTAGTTTGGTTGGCCTTGACTTTAAGACATCTGTCTCTGACATTTTTGCCACCCAAACAAAATTTTATATGGAATTTTCTGTGCCAAGGCCAAATTTCAGCATTATATAGTAGATATAACTCAGATAACAAACAAACTATATTTTCAAATTACAAGACCACTGAAAACATGTTTAAATAACCTTTTACCAGCTGTGAGTCTGGCTCCCTCTTTTTAAAACCCTGAGCTTCTAATCCTAATATACTGAGTTAAACAAGTGTCCTGGGTAGGCATGGGCGATATATTGAATATACTTCATGTATCAAAAGTTTTTCCACGTACGATGGTTAAAATGGGTCTATCGGAACCATTGAGTATGAACTGCCCTGGCAATATTAAGCTTTTCAGAGGTTTTTTTGGAGCGACTGCATGACTAATCCTCCCTCCAAAGCAGAAGGTTTTCTGCACGGCACACTGCGCTGAGCATGCGTGTTTATATTCTACCTTATAAGAAAAAAAATATGGTGACAGCCGGAGTTTCAGACGAGGAAATGAATGAGACTGTAACTGAAGACGAGTCGGACAAGCTAGTTCCAAAGAGAAACATTTACTGGCAGTGGTTTGGTTTTCAAAAGGAGCATGTCAAACAAAATGCCATAATTTGCAAAACATGGCATAAAACCATTGCCACAAAAGGTCGCAGCACCACAAATTTATTCCACCACCTGAGAAGTCATCCATTGCAAAATGAAGAATGTTTTAAAGTCCGCATGTCAACATCTCCCCACACACCACAGAAAACTCTAAATAAACCGACCATGACGCAGATGACACTGGCGTCTTCGTTTGCCAAAGTGATCCCATACGACAAAAAAAAAGGTCTGTGTTGACCACAGACAGTGACTGTATGAATGATATATATGGTTGAATATAACATTTGTTTTTGGAGGCTAGTTAAACATATCGTGGTATATATCATATATCATGATATAGCCAAAAAACAAAATCGCCCAGCCTTACTCCTGGATAATGTTCTCTTGCTGTAATGTAATGTACTATATTGTTGTCCTACTGTTACCAAACACTTACTTTGTTAGTTGCTGCCAGTATTAACAATAACCAGACACAAATGGCAGGAAAACAAATGACATCAAAACGATCCTAATTATAGAAAATATTTATGTAACATAACCAACAACTCCGCCACAATAAACAAACAGCACCGAGGGGCCTTGTATGTGTGAATGGGATAAGCAATTGCCCGAATTCAAACTATGGGAATCCCTGCTTTGCATACATTTGAATTCAGTGTGTTACGTAAAGACACTCTCCAGTGCAAGACATCCACTCTTAAAACAATATCTAGAAATTGAGCATCCAAGGGCAACATATTTGGATAAGGAAATGAATCATCAAAGAAGACATGCTTTGCTGTGCTCCCTTGGCTGGCAAATTACAGGAGAAGCCAGACGCAAGAGCGGAAAGCTCTCAGCATGCGGCTGATACACAACCTTTCCAACATCCTTGCTGCAATAGTAATAATAATCATTATCATTTGAAGTACCCTTTCCACTATTGTTACCTTCGTCTAGATACGCATGCCTGTGCGCTAACCTTGACATCAAATGCATGCTAATAACAATCACAGATCGTAATGAACCTGTTGCATAAGGAAAGTTTCCCTGACTTCTTTTCAAGCGGAGTGGGAAATAAATAAATGGCCAACCCCTCCCTTCGTCCAGACAGGAAGTTCTGTTCACAAGACAGGAAGACAGGAGGCTTCTCTTGGGATTCCTGCTCCAAACACTATTGTTGTGGTGAGCAGCCTGGCACTACACGCCAGAGTCAGACACTGAGAAAATAAACAGTGCCTCTCAGCAGTGAGGTGCACTGCCTGTGGGTCACGTATGCACCGCTTCAGCCCCGGAACCGCCAACACTTTATTGCTTCTTCACAAATTACCATCCTCATCATCCTCCACAGGACTGCACCGCCTGACCTTAGCTACCGGTACACTGTTGCTATGACAACATGACCCCGCGCAACAAAATAACCATAAAAGGTATGTTCTGGCTGAACTTCTGGTCAAACTACTAAATGAGAAATGAAAGAAAAATTCCAAATATAACAACATTTGTACAATCACTGACACACAAACCCTCTACATCATCCATACTAGAATGAAAAACCTGTCGTAATCAAGTCATCTGAATCCTGTAGTGAGTCTCTGGTATTTTCCATGGAAAGCGTTGTTATCTAAGTAATTGGTAACTTACTGTACCTTGTTTTGCAGTAAAATGCTGTTAAACGTTTTATTAAATATGATACTACGGACTAAGGGCTTCTCTGAATTATTCAATTTTAGCATGTAAGCACGCTTTATTATTCTTACCACAGTGGTAAATTATCCAGCTTTAATTTTTGGTGGTGCGCCCACAGGTAGGCAAACTCGTGTGTTGTTTTTTTTTTAGTCTGAGCCTACTCAGGCCTCATGGCTTGAAACAGAGCACTTCTTCAATCATGGCGTGTCCACCCCAAGTTAGGAACCTGCCCCATTGAGAGCAAGTATCTTTAAATCTTGCTCACAAGTCAGGGAAGAATTGAGCAACAGGTTGAAAGATGATTAGTGCAGTGTCTGCACTGAAACAGACTGCTGTTACGAAGAGAGCTAAGCAGGAAGGCAAAGCTGTAGTTACTGAAACAGTAAGAACAGGGATACAGGCACGGGAAATTAGTTTCCTCCAAAGGGGGTCTCAGCCTTAAAGGTAGGGTGAAAAGCAGAGTCACTCACAGTCGTGCTGCTTCTCCCCTCCATTGAAAAGAGCTAGCTGACATGGTGAGGGCATGAGCCTAGGATATCTCCTGCATGCTTCCTAGGTGAGTTGAATGTCCAACCCAGGAAGAGACCAAGGTAGACTAAGGACAAGCTGGACAGACTACATCTTGGCTGGCTTGGGAACGCCTCGTTAACAAACCAGTAGACCTCAAGACCTAGCTAGACAGACGAGCTGGCTAAACAAAGAGATGTCTGAGCATCTCTGCTTAGATTATATCCTGACCTGAGCTTTATTTAAAAAAAAAAATACACTATTTATGTCCATTTCAATTAATGCCCACTTTTCAGTGTATCGCATTTTACAAGGCTAGGCTGTCATATCATTATAAACTTTATACCCGTCTTTTTTGTGAAAAGTTTTAAAAAAAGGAAAATTTAAACTGATACTTGCATTTTATTTATCTTCTGCTTCACTGTGTCATTAAAGACTTATGTCAAAATTACTTTAAATGTGTACCTGAGAGTCAATCTCCCCATCTTCTTTATCCATGGCTTCATCCATCATGTCATCATCATCATCGTTGTCACTACTTTCTTCATCCATGTCGCCATTCTCCTCCTCACCTTCATCAACAATCCACGTGGCCTGATAGTCTGATGTTCCTTTAGGGACCTTCATTACACGTTTTTTCTTCCTGGCTTCTAAAGAGAGAAACATCAAAAAACAACTTTGAATCCTGTGTTTTCCTGGCACGATAAACTGTATACTCTTGCATCAAGAAAAGCACATTACTCATTTCTATTTACTAGAAATGACTGAATTGCTTCAGCTATGTGTAACCATCCAAATTTTTACTGTACATCAATAACATTATAGCAAAGTCTTTGTTTAACTGGTTTGTTGTGTCTATTAAAACTGTCAATTAAGTTACATATATTTACATCAGTCAGACAGTTTCCCACTACTTGAAAGTATAAAGTGATATAGTTGTAACTTCAAATCAAGTGTGACTGTTCTAACACAAGATCTGTCATTTTGTATCTTAGTCATCATCATTTTCTGAGAGCATTATCGATAAATTCTGTTTCTTCACCTTCAGCTTCCAGCAGTTCTGATTCTGTTGGCCATGTCTGCTCTCCGTCCATGGGATCCACCTCAGCCTCTGCCTGCAGACTCTCCCTGTTGGATGGGTCCGCTTTCATGAGCACCCTCACAGGGGCCTCATTTTCCTGTGGGAAACGCAAATGAGCAGGTAAATGTGACCCATATCAACTAACACTCCAAAACAGTTAAAGGTGTTAAAGTTTCACTTCGCATTTAAACCAACTGACCACCATTCATTATATTCACTTTGAATTAGTTTTAATGGTTAAAAACAGCGTGGGGAAAATGCACAGAGTTTTAGCAGGGGTACATTCCAATTGTTATGCAACAGTAATATTACATTGATAAAAACAGATGCTGACAGTTGTAATGGATTACCTAACTTAAACAGGTTTCCATGCTTCAAGTTTGGAGCTATGCTTTGTATAGTGTGGAAAATGCATGCCTGAGTCCACAAGTGAGAAACAAATATCCATAATACAACTTATCAAAAAAGTCCAAAGCTAGGTAAAACTCCCCCAAAAATTTTAATTTTGGTGATGCAGTAGAGCAATAAATGAAGTCATTTATATAATTTATTGTTTAATAAAGTGTACGCTATCAGGTCTGCATGTACATTTGCAAAGTTAAAGTATTAAAAAAAAGCAGCAACAACTACCTGCATGTCAACATCTCCTCCTTTGCTCGGCTTCAGTGGTCTGGACACTGTTAAGTTCAGAGGAAGAGGGTCTACTGGGGCATCAATCTGGCTGAGCTGAAAATCACCATGACCACTGATGTGTACCAGTCTGTCAACCCGCAGAGGGCGGCCACGGACATACCCGGACACACAGAGTGTGCCCAGGCCAGTGGCTCCACTTGTACTATCAACAGGGTTGTTGGGTGTAAAAGTGACATGTTGAGCAATGAGATGTGACCGTTTGGAGCGGAAACCCAACTTTCTCTGTCTCTGTGTCCCCAGGTGTCTGAGAAGTAGTGTGGCATCTTGCTCGGAGTCCAGCGGGAAGAGACGAGCATCAGGAAAACGGGCCTCTGTGATCTTTGACAAAGCTCTTCTGGACTCAACCCTCTTCTTCACAGGGAGCTCAGACACACCCTGACACACCAGTGCTATGTAGGTTGAATATGGGAGAGAGACAAGGGCTTAGTAGAGGCACATCAGAAACGAAGTCAATTAAATTAAAAAAGAAAAAAGAAAGAAAGATTTATAATTACCATAGCTGGGGAGACCCTGAGCAAAGACGCAAGAGAGACAATAGTCTCCATAGGTGTCCCAGCCTTCAGTAGAATCCAACACAAATACAAGGCTATCTGCAATCTTTGTCACATCCAGTAGGGAGTGCATGTCAGCTATAAAAAGAGATTACAGAAGTGTTAAAGACACACACACACACACACACACAAAAAACAGAGTACATTTTTAAAATATTTGTTTTAGAATGTCATTTACTGAACACAACATCAATTTTACAACACAAAATATAAATAGATAAAAAAAATCGTATCTAAAGTACAGTAACATATCTGACTTAACTTCTTATTCTTCTATGGTATTCTACAGTATGTCACAAGTGTGTCAGCATTACCAGGGATGTTTACTTATTCTATGAACAAAATTCTCAAATTGTAATGTCTTTTACATTTGATAAACTAAAATTACATCAATAGATATCACAGAAGCAACACTACTTGTGCTTCTGGCTCACTTTTTTTTTCCCCAAAGGAAATCTCTTTTCTAATGCTTACCTGTACTCTGACTTAGAAAGGTGAACCTCTGTTTAAAACGAGGCAGAATCAGCCCAAAACTGTCACTGACACCACTGATGCACCGGTCGTGATGTACAATGCCCCCAGCGCCTTCTCCACGAAGCAGCTTAGTGATGGCTCCAGCATCGGCTTGAGCATGTAGGGACACCACAACAACCAAATGAGGAGGACCATCCCTGCTGCCAAGACGTCGCTTTTCTGTCAGGACCTGGGAAGAGAGAAAGAAACTCAAGCAACTCCAGATTCGTTACATTAAGAATTTAAGAACAGCGATCCATCATGTGATATTTTAAATTACCATGTCTTTCTTATTCTTGCGCAGCTGGTTGGCTTTGTGCCTTCTGTCCATCTTCTTTTGCTCCTTCCTCTGTTTTTTGGTAAGGACTGTCACCGACACTCTGCCTGTGAGACATTGCAACACAAGTTATTTATTAATTTATACAATGTGTATAGTATTCTTTTAATATAGGCCTTACTACAACCCACAACCTTGCTGCTTAGAAAGAACTTCTATTCTAACACACACATATGGATCATGCTCCACTCTGCTGCACAATGTTAAAGCAGCTGAAGTCTAAGATGTCAGTAAATCTCGGCAAATACAAAAACAGTGTGTGAACATCGGCCGTTTGATTTTTACAATATCTTTGCTGCTTTAAAACATATGCTGGCAAGACAACCAATCAAAAACACCTGCAGAATGAAGTTCAAGTCAACACAACAGCGCAGCTGTTGCAGCAGACAAAGCTTCCCCGCCCCCAGAGGGTCATGCTGATATAAATAAAGTAAGCAAAAGACCACACATTAGACAACTGGACTAAATTTTATATGCACAGTACTGATTTGTTTCATAGTCAATGAATTCAGTAGAAATGGCACTATACTTTGTTAGAATATTTTATTTTTTTACAGCTATGTGTCAAACCTTATATAACAAGAGATAAAGCAGACTCTATAGACAAGAAACAGTCATTTTTGTTCCAAGAGTTTTCTGGTTTTCATTTGTATCCCACTTGTAGTTGAAACTGATATGCTGGTTTCACCAGGAGCCCCCAGAAAATTGCTGTTGTCCCCGCTGGCTAAAGTCTGCAGACAAGACTGTAGTGCTATACTCTGATAATCCAATAAAAAGATTACTTACATTAAACAGTCCACTTAAATTCTTGTTTAGCTTTTAAAGCCAATTGCCTACTGTCAATTATGCATTACTGCAGATGTAACTGATAAAACATATTACAATACAGACTGTACAATGACTGACATTTACCATTTAGTATTAGTACACATGTGCATCAGTGAATGAATAATAATGAATTTCATATTGAAGACAAATTATGAACAAATCCATACTCATAATTATCATAAATATCAATTAACTGAAATAATTTTTCATTATGTTGTTCTGTTTATGTTAAACTATTTTTACTAACCAACTTTGATACCACTGCAATACATACAAGCATCAATGAACAACAATGAGACGAACATTCCTTTGTTGTTTTTAACTACCACACTGCCTTATATGTGAATATATTTTTCCAGTTTGAGACTGGGGTTTATTTATACCTGATATATTGATGAATGACACATCACTGCTAAGGTCTGACAGCATATATGATGTTGAATAACAGCACAAGCCGGCTGGATGATTATCCATCAGCCATAATACATAATACATTTATTCTCACACATTAGTGGAGCGCCCTCTGTTGGAATCTAGTTTAACTGCAGTGCAGACACTTCAGTCATTTAAATCAACATTCCTGGCTTTTATTGAGCAGTGGGGGTTATTGTGTGTACTCTTTAGGGCACGATTGCGTCATCTGGCTGTATGTTAATCACGTGTGCTCAAATAATTTTTTATTAAAGTGTCCACGTTACTTTGTATCTCAGACATTCCAATAAATGTAAAATGCCGACAAATTCACTAATCCACAAAATTTAGGTTTGTTTACAGATATAAGACTTTTGCCTGAATATATTTGTTTAAGCTACAAGGTGTCCAAATGTGTTTGTGTACTGCTTTACGCTGAATGAAATGAAATTAACATTAAATTATAGCATAAACTATCATTGCTGTACTGCTTGACATGTAGTGTTACTATCTGACGATCATTCAAATCAGGTGTAAAACGTGTACAAGTCGGAATGTGAGCTTGAATTTAAATAGAACAAAAATGTTTTTAATGATAAACTTTCTCGGTGTAATACAGAGTGTTAAGTCCTCTGATTTTCCAGTAACTGGATATCTGGAAGACCCCCGGACCACGTTTAAATAGCTGAAGCTCATTGGCAATCTCCAGTTAAACACCAAACGAGGCTCGCAAGCGAATACAGACTTTCACTAAATACCTTTAAAAGAAAAGTGCTACGATATAAGATACTGTACTGAAAGGATTGAGCACTTAAAGCCCAACACGTGTACTTGCAGAAGCAACCGCTACATGCTAACAACACACATGTAAGCCCCAGGTTTAACGCTGTGCAGCTGGACGCGACTTGCCTTTGTTTTCCCTTTCAATTTCTCCTTTCGTCCGGTGCTTGCCATGTTTGTGTCCTTTATTTTTTTGTTTGTATATGCCGGGTCTGTGGCCCTGTTGTTTTTCCCCATCAGCAGCCATTTCCACCATGTGGGTATGTCAGCTAATTTACTTCCGCACTTGCAGCAACGTCACGATAGGGACGTGTCTTCCGGAAAGCTTTTCTTCAAAATAAAAGCTTGGATAAGCATTATTTGAACTTGCTTTGATAGTCTTGATGAAGAGGTGTAAATGAGGTCAAAAGGAGCTGCTCTGTGCCTCGGTGGAGGCACAGAGGCTCTGAGCACCTTCTTGTGTGCAGTGGTGATGGACAGGTTGATATATGAGGTCAGGCAGGAGTTTCTGTGGACTGCAGTGTTTACAGATGATGTTGTGATCTCTTGTGAGAGTAGTGAGGAAGAGAAAGAAAGCCTAAGAGGTGGAGGTATGCTCTGAAGAGAAGTGGAGTGAAAAGTAGAAGCAAGACAGAGTACATGTGGAATGAGGAATGAGGGGGAGACGGGTGTAACAGTGAAAGTGCAAGAAATAGATGTTATGAAGGTGGATAAATTTAATTATCTGGGATCAACCACCAAAAGCAACAGATGGTCCACAAAGAGTGGTGAAAAAGTGAGTGCAGGCAGTGTCAGGGGTGATTTGTGACAGAAGGATGGCAGCAAAAGAGGGAAAGTTTACAAGATGGTATTGAGATCTGCTATGATGTATGGTCTGGAGAGAGTGGGACTAACAAAAAGACAGGAGGCCAAGCTGTAAGTGGCAGAGCTGAAGATATTAAGATTTTTAACGAGAGTGAGCAGGATGGAGTGGCAAGGATTAGAAATGAGCATATGAATCTTTCCTTTTTAAGAAAGCTGGGCTGGATCATGTCCCTTAGCTATTGTGCTATAGCCTCAGGCTTGCAGGGGATTTCCTATGATACAATGAGCATTCCTTCTCTATTTCCTTCTTGTCACACCCAATACATTTACATGTCAAATGCATGTCATTAACTCCAGTTGTAGCATGTGGCTGCTCCTCCTTGAGCTTGGTTCTGCCAAATGTCTCTTCCTGTTAAAAGGGAGTTTTTCCTCCCCACTGTAGTCATGTGGCTGCTCATGGCCACAGTGTGATTATGTGATTGCTGTTAGATACAGACCCTCTGTTGCATTGTACAATCTACCGAAATTACCTTGAGATCACTTGTTTTCTGTTAACTTGCGTTTGTGATAGATAAACTGCTACAACCTATCTTACATGTCTGTGTTAACATTCCCCCTGGGTGGCTTTGTGTATCCATTCATTTATTGTATTTTTCTGTTAGTTTTCATGTTCTTATTATTTAAGAAAACAAAACAAAAGCAACAAAAGGTGATGTGGAGCAATGAGTTGTTGCTTACAGACAGTTAACAATGGTGCCCCTATTAGGAAAGAAGTATTCCACTTCTGAATGGATGAACAAATAGATAAATTTAATATACAGTAAACTGCATACAATGCTTCCCTTACTCACAAGGGGTCGCCACAGCGGGTAGCTGCTTTGCATATTTGAGTTGCCGGAGTTTAACGCCGGATGCCCTTCCTGACGCAACTCCCAAGAGAGTTGTGTCTCCTCACGGAATCGAAACAGCGTTCCCTTGTTAGGCAAATGTGTAATAAGCCAAAGATGTTTTACTGCCTCATGAATATACAGTACTACTGTGAAATACAGCTACTATCCACCTTTGGGCTCTCTAACAGTCTGTCTCAGTTCTATAATGTTCTTGTATTTCCTCATCATCGATAACCAAGTCCTTTCATTTAAAATACATATTACATTTATAAAGTCCCCCCCCCCCTACTCACATCTTATGCCAGAAATGTCAAAAGTGAAATTATTAAAAGTAACTTCGATAAAAATATGAACGTGATCGCAGGTCCAGTGTTCTTTAATGATGTTCCAGTGTCTCCGCCTCTGGATGTACATGGGTCAGGGAGAGTTTACAGCAAATTCAACAGGCAGGGCGGAACTGCTGTTTGCACTGAGGAGCACAGACAGCCTGGCACATACACACGTCTAAACGGCTGCGGTTAGTCTGCCAGTGTGAGAGGTTAAATCCCGAGGTTTTTTTCCCCCAACGATAAGGCGGACATTATCGCGGCTTGTTTAATGCGGTTCTGGAGGTGTTTGAACTTCCCTCACATTTCCCCCGACGCATTTCCACGAAGGGAGGCGGCAGCGGATCGCTCGGCAGCCATCTTTGGACCTGTCTGGGAGTGGGATCTCTGGCACCCCAGTTACTTGAAGGGTGGGGATTTTAACCTGTAACAATTCACAAATGTGCGCGTTATAATCGACTGACAGCGTGAAGAACCACAAGGATTTGGCGCACGAAGTTGCCTCACTGGCGATGAAACTGAGGGGATACTTTTCAAATCCCAAACTGTTTTGAATTAGCGACATTCTCCACAGCGCTGAAGCCTGGCCTGTCAAAAGAGGGTGAGTTTCAGCTAACTGGCTAAGCTAACTTAGCAAACATAACAAACGTTAGCCAGCTAATTTAGCTTTTTCTGATAAGCGAGTTCTTACAGGTCGCTTAATTCCACATTATCCATGTTTATGTTCAGCTGTTCACGTCGTAAACACGACGCCAATTATGCTTGGGCTGTTTCGCCATATGACACGTAACTTGGCTAACGTTAAGTTTGGTGTGTGTAGATGACATCACACTCCCAAGCTGCTGTCTTTTTATATTTCCGTCTTTTTGATGTGATTTTTTTTAACACGACGCTTAAAACCGCTGTGGGAAAGTGTTAACTTTTAATGAATCCCAACCAAATAATCTGTGAAATTCCGGTTGTTTTGAAACTCTAGGAGGAGGAGACAGGTAAAAACGCAGCAGGTAATGCTGCGCTGCTGTTTGCCTCACCAATCTTAGTTTGGGCAAACGTTGGATATTTTAAAGGTTTTCAGATCTATCGCCCCCATTCCTCTTGGGTAACTGGTGCCTAGTTACCAACTAACTTAATATACTTGAAGGCATAAAGATACACTGGCTACAATGTTACAGTGCCGTTTCTGTTTGTTTTTGGGTGAAACAGACGTAAACCCTGTGCTATGTTGTGCCATAGATTGGCGTGCCAAACGGAGGTGTCTTAAATGACCTCCATTACGCTTACATTTGTTTAATGGATTCTTCAAAGTAATGAAAACTACCTGTATTTTTTTTAAGTTACTTCTAGGACATGGAAAGAAAAAATGTTTTACTTTATTAAATTGCGGCGCACTTAAGAAGGCGTGCCATTGCTGCAATACCAAGATAGACAGATAATCACTAGTGAAAATGCTCAGCAAGGCCCATTCCTACCTCCCTATAGCTGCACGAACAGGAAATGCTGAGAAATGCAGCGCAGTGAGGGCATACATTGAGAATTCCAGCCCTCCAGTTCTGTTGTCCTGTCCTGCTGCATTCTTGTGCATGCATTTGTGCAAGTTGGAACACCAGGGTATTTATATTGTTGTTGATCTTGTTGTTTGTGTTTGTTGTTTTCTTCTTTTGTTTAATGAAAGTATCAGTTATCATCATTCTCTTTTGTGCTCACATGTTCACAAGTTGAAAATGCTATCATGAGATATGACAACAAAGCTCATTCATGAGAAACAATGTAGTGAAGAACAATGGCAATAAAGAGCCACAGTCCCACATGGTAATGGGGCTTTATTTCAGAGCTGTGGCTACAACTGTGTAGTATAGTGAGTTGTTCAGTGTTGTTGTGAGACAAAAGATGTCTGCTTGGAACTGGGGGCTGTTTCTCCCAGGCTGGGAAAGAAGTCTTGTGACTCTAGCGTCAGCCTTGCATCTGTTTGCAACTGATCATCTGAGCCGAATGGACTCAGTAAACTTTTCTCGGTGATCTTTTACAGTCTACATTAGTATTAGTGAAGCTGTTTCAAAGTAATAATGGAAATTAACGTATTGAGCGTGGTGTTGCGGGCTTAGTAATAATCTTTTATTAATTTCTGTATTTTTAAAAGGCAGAGACATCATGATAACCTGAAATTTAGTAGTTGATATCAATATCAGTAGAATTGCACGAGTCTCAATACCCAATTTGATGTACTTGGACATAAAATACCTTTAATTGCACAAAAGTCATTTTAAATCACTGTCATGGTGGTTTAAAACATTTAAAATGTTAACATTTTATTGATAGTTAGCCACTGCAAACATTTAGGTGCATGAGTGATTTCACAATGGCAGTGCCAGGTGTCTCCAAAAAGAAAAGGTTAGTGTATTTCAGGATAATAACACAAAGTAGTTCCACACGCTACTCATACTGCCTTTTATATCAATGAGTAGAGCCTGCGCTATAGTGGCCGCTATAGTCGTAGCCATCTTCCATGTGTAGTTTTTCCTGGGCTCATGGGCATCCTCCTCCTCCTCCTTCATCATGTAAAGATAGACTGGAACACTTGTAGGCGTTTTTGCCCCCATCACTTCCAGAAGAGTCAATACATACTCTGCCAGTGACTTTTGGCTGCTCCATTATTTCCTAAGGGTCGCCACAGCAGATGGATCGGTATGTTTGTTTTGGCACAGATTTTACACTACATTCCCTTCCTGACACAACCTCTCCATTTATCTTTGCTTGGCACTAGGCTTATACTAGCTTGTGACTCCTTAAACTAAGTTTAGTGTCTCCACTCAGTCTCAAACCGGGTATCTATTGCGTATGAGGTGAATGTGTTACTACACGATGGAGCAGTTATTGTGATGTACTGAAAAAAACGAACTAACAAAATGACTGTTGTTGGGGTTTTTTTTCATAATTTTGGTATTGGCTTTGCTGACAATGAAGAGCTAACCATGTTAACCCCCATAACCCCAGTGAAATTATATTGAGCTTTTGATATATTATGTTAATCCACACACGCTACTGTGATTATTTTTTGGTTATTTTGATCTATTTATTTGTTTGTTTGTTTAATTTGTTTACATTCACGAGAAGGCGGCACACTTGACTGCTTCCAGTAAGACACCACTTATGAAAAGGCACGCTGCTTTTCAGATGTCATTTTCCCACATGGTGTGAATCACAAACAAGTAATTTATTTTAATTCTAATGAGTGTTTCTGTTGTGGATATTCCAAAGTCAGGGCAAAGGAAAACTAAGCCGTTACTGTGGTATGACACCACTTTGAATAAGTGGTTTCAAACAATACTTTTAATAAACTAATAAATATAACCTTTGAATAAACTTTTTTTTTTTGCTGAACAAACCCTTTGATCACTTTTAGGAAGATGCATGTACGCTGTTTGCTGCGTTTGAGAATGTTTTCCATGTACCTGCAGGTTTAACCAGTCATCCCGTCACTGGAATACTGAGTTTTCCTTCAGTCATTAACACTGTGAAGGTGCTCAATTTCTCTTCCACGTTCAGGCTGGAGATGGGCAGCTCTCAGGCACGTCTTTGTATCCTCCTCACATCTTTTTGTGTACACACCAGTCACTGAAGGTGTGAGGCCAGTTTTGTTGGCCTGATTTCATTGCTGTGGTTACTATGGAAACAGGAGACTTATCTCTTGCTACCTCAGGATTTCTGACATCATGGTTAAGTTCATGCTTTGTTTAGCCTTCTCATGCCCACATTATTAGGCATGTCTGTTGCTCATCCGAACGACTAAGAGCTTTCTCACTTATATAGCCTTCTAATATGATATAATCAGTGTTAAGAAGTATTATTAGTAATTCAGCATTTAAGTGAATCTTACTTCATAACATCCAGCTTTCCTTTTCTTGTAGTGTGCTGTGCTTCACAGTCCATACAGTGTTGCTGTAGCTTTCTAATTTAGAATAGCAATGCATGTGTACATCTCTGCTAGTGTGTTTACTCTTGGTTTTTTTTCTTGTACTTTCAGTTCTGAACACATATGAAACCACTGTCCTGCAGATGAGTCATCAGTGGGGGCTTTCACGTCGCTGTCGCAGACCCAGATAGTTCCTGGCGGCAGCGGCATTGCCCCCAACCCCTAATTATGCCCAATAACAGTCGGGCGGGGAACCTCAAAGACCCCGAAATTGCTGAACTCTTCTTCAAGGAGGACCCAGAAAAGCTCTTTACGGATCTTCATGAAATTGGACATGGCAGCTTTGGTGCTGTATATTTTGTGAGTATTTAACAACACATGCATACAGACATACCCACAAATCAATTAGATGCGTGTAATGGATTTAGAAGGTTTTAATACAGATATTACGCCTAAACTTTGCTTATGTTAGTCAGCTTAGAGAGAACTGATTACCATAATGTTGTTCCCATGTTGCCCCAACATGTCTGCTTGTAGCTGTTGTGCATGTGACTTAATACCGATTAGCTCAGGTATCATGATATCACAATGGGGCTTTTTAATGTTGATTCAAAGCACATAGATATAATTTAATCTTTACAGTTTCATAATGCAAAGTTAATTAAGCTATATGGAAGTAGGACCTTTATTGCCTTATTTATCTCGCCGTAGCTTAAATCACAAAAATCTTGACAATCAGTTTTATGTAATGTGTTTTTTTATTCAGGCACGGGACGTGCAGACAAATGATGTGGTGGCCATCAAGAAGATGTCATATAGTGGGAAGCAATCGAGTGAGGTATGATGACCTCAAATGTTCTATATTAGGTTAATAAACTGTTTATTCATGAATAAACTTGTTCTTGCTGTAACAGTCCTTTTGTTGTTTTACTGTTGTCCCAGAAATGGCAAGACATAATCAAAGAAGTGAAATTCCTGCAACGAATACAACACCCAAACACCATAGAGTACAAAGGATGCTACCTACGAGAGCACACTGCATGGGTGAGGTTCTACAACATTGTGTTAATGATGATGATCTTGATGTAAGACTAATATTTATTAATTATTTAAGGGCCAAATATAAATTCACACAAAGCACTTCTGATTTCCTTACAGCTGGTAATGGAGTATTGCCTTGGCTCTGCTTCCGATTTGTTAGAAGGTGAGTGGAAAACCTTGGAAGAAATTACATTCCTGTATTTGCCATTTTTATCCCCATCACCTTTTTTCTTGATTTACATCACTTATTATACATCTTCTTCAGTTCACAAGAAACCTCTGCAGGAAGTTGAAATAGCTGCAATTACACATGGTGCTCTTCAAGGTTTGGCTTATCTTCACTCCCAAACTATGATTCACCGGTGAGTGTTTCAAGTTTTTTTTAGGAGCATGCTGTGCACAGATTGCTTTAGCCCTCATGCACTGTGTCTTCTACGTCTTGCTATAACCATTTCCTCTCATGTGTTTGACAGAGATATCAAGGCAGGAAACATCTTGCTGACAGAGCCAGGGCAGGTAAAACTAGCAGATTTTGGCTCTGCTTCCATCGCCTGTCCTGCGAACTCCTTCGTTGGGACTCCATATTGGTAAAATTCAAAACATCTTACTATAATAATTTATCTATATATGTCTGTATATACCCTGTCTCCTTCTTAACAGATGGGCAATCTGTTTACAAGAACATTGTCACATATTAAACATAATTAACATCTATATGTGAAAAAACCTTCTAAATCCCCATTCTTTTCACTAAATATGGAAAGAAATGCTGCCAGACTAATGTTATTGCTACTTTCACACTGCGAGCAGCCAAGTTACCAGTGACCAATCATGGCCAGCGACATTTTCACAGCGTCATGGATAAAGTGCATTGCCTGAACAGAGTTGAGGCCAACTCAATTTTTACTTGTTGAGATTCAGATCCGTCACGTAGCGACAGCTGTCAGGTGCCCATTTGCAGCTTAACATCCCTGCCTTCCACTGGAATATGAAGTTAGCATTGTGAATGTGATGCCTTCTTTGTTTTTTGTTATTTTTTTCAGGATGGCCCCAGAAGTAATTTTAGCCATGGATGAAGGTGAATATGATGGAAAGGTGGATATTTGGTCTATGGGTATAACCTGCATTGAATTAGGTATGTCCTAGCTCCTTTGCTGTTGCATTGTTAGAATTCACACATCTGCTTTTATACTTCAGTTAACTGCTCACAGTCAGCAGCAGTGTTTCTCACACCATTAGGTTCATTCAATTACTGATGTGGCTTTTTCTTCTTTCATCCTCACTTTCCTTGTATGCATTTCTTAATGTAACCTGTTTCTTGGTTCATAGCTGAGAGGAAGCCGCCACTCTTTAACATGAATGCAATGAGTGCCTTATACCATATAGCACAGAATGACAGCCCCACACTGCAGTCGAGTGAATGGTGAGTTTAGAATTGGATCCATATTTTGTTTTTCAAATTGAATAATGTCTATTTATTATTTATGTTGTTCTTCTACATTCTAAACTTTGTTCATATATGATCTCCCAACTGTAGGACGGATTATTTCCGAAACTTTGTAGATTCTTGCCTTCAGAAATTACCCCAGGATAGGCCAAACTCTGAGGAGCTTCTAAAGGTAATCAACCAAAAATGATTGTGACCGATTTGTTATTGTGATGAATCCTTATAGACAAATTCATGAATTTAACGCAAAATGGCTTTTCTGTTGCTCGTCCAGCATGCATTTGTCCAGCGTGAGCGACCTGAATCGGTTTTAATAGACTTGATAAGCCGGACAAAGGATGCAGTACGGGAGCTAGACAATCTGCAGTATCGCAAGATGAAGAAGATCTTGTTTCAGGAAGTCCACAATGGCCCAACAACACAAGATGAAGAGGAGGTCTGTTTGAAATTGTGTTAACCCCTCCTTGCTTGCCTCTCTGCCTTTCATAGTATTGTGTCCTCTGACACAAGATGTGTTGTAATCTTGTTACTTTCTACTTTCTTTTACTTTTAGGAGCCAGAACCAAGTGTGAGTAGGACCGGTACAGTGAACAGTGTAGGGAGCAACCAATCCATCCCCAGTATGTCAATCAGTGCCAGTTCGCAGAGCAGCTCTGTTAATAGTTTAACAGATGCAGGCGATGACAAAAGTGAGGCAGACATCGAAGGGGACCACACAGTAATGTCCAACAGCTCTGTCATACATGTCAAACAAGTAAGACATCTTTCTTTCACTTTTCATTGAGTAAAGTGTTATTAGTATTATTCTCACTGGAGTATTGTTTAGATTGGTTCTAAATAGCCTGCAATGTCTGTATTGTTGTGCACCTTTTAGGGAGAAGAGACGTGTAACCAAGATTTACAGACTCACAACCAGCCAACTGAGCAGCAGTCCCCTCCTCCACACACGCCACGGCCAAGAAGAAACCGTGAACACTTTGCCACAATACGCACAGCTTCAGTGGTAATGATGCTGTCATTTCATTTGTACATCATTGCTAACGAACTGTTTAATATCTCAGATAACCATGCATATACCTGCTGGGTGTTTCTGTGATTGTAAAAAGGCAAAAATATTTTCACCCAGTGTCCTCATGATTATTAGAAGCGTTTACCTTAAGGCAAGCAATATATTTTTTCATGTAATCATCAGAAGTGTTTTGAACAAGCTTGCAATTAAATCTATTCACAATACTTGTGTGCCTTATAAACTTCATGTCTAAAGATAAGTATTTTGTCTTGTGTTTGCTAGCTCACTCGCCAGATTAAGGAGCATGAGCAAGATTCTGAGTTAAGAGAGCAGATATTAGGCTACAAGCGCATGAGGCGACAGCATCAAAAACAGCTGATGGCTCTGGAAAACAAGCTGAAGACTGAAATGGACGAGAACAGACTCCGTCTGGACAAGGAACTGGAGAATCAGAGGAATAGCTTCGCCCAAGAGATGGAGAAACTGATCAAGAAACACCAAGCGTCAATGGAGAAAGATGTATGCTTTCAGCTTCTAAGTGTTCATTAAGTGTGTTGTCAGTGTTATCATTCACTCACTGTTATTGTGCATAGAAAAAACTGATTATATTTGTTTCTTTATCAGGCAAAAACCTTTAGCAATGATGAAAAGAAGTTCCAGCAACACATCCAGAGTCAACAGAAAAAAGAGCTCAACAGCTTTCTTGAAAACCAGAAACGGGAATACAAACTTCGCAAGGAGCAACTTAAAGAGGCAGGCAGATTGGTGTTACAGACACAGAAATACATACAGATTTCTTTTTTCTTTTTAAACTAGCAGTTAGTAAACATTAATCAGTATAAATTAAGTGCTGGTAGTGACCTTCAGTCTGTTATTACTTTAGGAATTGAATGAAAACCAGTCAACTCCCAAGAAAGAAAAGCAGGAGTGGTTGTCCAAACAGAAGGAGAACTTCCAAAACTATCAAGCAGAAGAAGAGGCCAATTTACAGCGCAGACAGAGGCAGTATCTGGAGCTAGAGTGCCGCAGGTTCAAAAGGAGGATTTTGACTACTCGCCACAGAATCGAAAAGGATCTATTGCGAGAGGTCTGTACCTTTCTCTACCACTATACTGTTGAACAGTATGTTACAAATATTAAGTAATCCACAAACTAAAAATGGTCTGTTGTTCTGGAAGTAATCTTATCTTGTAAATGTTATTTATCTCCATTTGGACATCATTAGGAGCTAAGTAAGCGTCAAACCCAGAAGGACTTGGAACATGCTATGCTTCTCCGGCACCACGAGTCCATGCAAGAGTTGGAGTTCCGCCAGCTAAACAACATCCAAAAGACGAGGGCTGAGCTGACCCGACTACAGCACCAGACGGAGCTTACCAATCAGCAGGAGTACAACAAGCGAAGGGAGAGAGAACTTAGACGCAAACATGCTATGGAGGTTCGCCAGCAACCCAAAAGTCTCAAGGTCAGGAGAAGTTTCTGAACATGGGTGTATATTAAATATTCAGATGCTGATTTTAGTAAAAGTGCTTGTCTAGGCACTATTTGAATTATACTTCATCATGCTTGGGTCAGGACTAGCTGGAAAAAAAAGATGCACAGATTTAGGAATAAAATGTCAGCCTCAGAATTAGGAGTGCCCAGCTTTATACCTCTTGATATTTTACTGTTTTAATGAAAAAAAACAGCAACAAACTGAATAGACCGTAACCCAGAATTACTTTAATGTAATGCTTTGTTTTCTGGTTGTACTTCCTCACTTCTAAGCATGCTAGCTATTATCTGTAGATAATAGTTGGGAAGTATAGTGCATATAGTATTTACTCCTTTCTCTACAATCTAGTCCAAAGAGCTACAGATCAAGAAGCAGTTCCAGGACACTTGCAAGATCCAAACTAGGCAGTATAAAGCACTGAGGAACCATCTGCTGGAGACGACACCAAAGTCGGAGCACAAAGCTGTCCTTAAACGGCTGAAGCAAGAGCAGCACCGCAAACTTGCCATTTTGGCCGAGCAGTATGACCACTCTATCAATGAAATGCTTTCTACTCAGGCGGTGAGTCTGGTAAAACTGTAAGACTGTTAGTCTCTTACCTGTAATGGATATGGCCACATCAGTAATAGTTGAGTATATGTTTTACTGCTTGGACCCTGAATGTGATCTTCTCGCTGGTCTTAGCTTCGTCTGGATGAGACTCAGGAGGCTCAGTACCAAGCCCTACGAATGCAGCTACAGCAAGAGCTGGAGCTTCTCAACGCCTACCAGAGCAAGATCAAGATGCAGACAGATGCCCAGCATGAGCGTGAAAAGAAAGATCTGGAGCAGAGGGTGTCACTCCGAAGGGCCCTGCTGGAAACAAAGGTTCTCCGCCATAAATTATGTTCATGTTAAGATTTACATTTATATTTTCTTAAGCTATTGAGTCTCAGAGTTTGGATGTAAAGGGGCAAAATGCTCCTACCTTCAGTTAATCCAGTTTGTTTTACATGCAATGTGGGTGAAGTGCTGATGGGATTTACATTAGGTCAGTGGCCTTCTCATCGTTATACTGATAAAGAGTTAATTCGTCCTGCCATACGAGCTGCAACATGATTAAAATGAGAGAAAGGGAAAGCAATAATGTCCACTGTGTACATGTTTACTATTTACCTTTAAGCAGGTTTAAAAAAGGGGGGGAAACTATGGCATAGTAGAGAGCGTCCTGGGATTTTAAGAGTCCTGAACATTACTTTAGTTGCCATGTTTGTAAGCCATAACAATATTGCAAACAGTTTAATATGAATTTCATTTTTTTCCCTCCTTTTCTGCTATAGATTGAGGAAGAAATGCAGTCCTTGCAGAATGAATGCTCAGCGCGAATCCAGAGCGTGCTGGAACGCCAAGCCAGAGAAGTTGAGGCTTTTGACTCTGAGAGTATGCGCCTAGGCTTTAGCAACATGGTGCTATCAAACATCTCTCCAGAGGCCATGGGCAATAACTTTCCCGGGGCTCAAGTAAGTTGGTGTCAACATCAGCAGCAGCACCCATCTGGAAGCTCTCAAGGTGCACACTGGGGCAGCAGCAGCTCAGGTGCAGGGTTCAGTCACCAAGGCAGTTACCATCGATATCACTCCAGTCCAGGAGGGGCATCTATGCAACATGGCTGGGGACAGGGCATACAGGGAGGAGGGGATTCGACACCATGGGGCCACCCATCAGCTGGAGTTCTGGGCGCACGCACTAGTGGTATTCAGAACAGCCCCCAGGGGATGGGAAGGACACCCTCGGGAGGGCACAGTGAGCAGGGAATGAGCAGGAGCACCAGTGTGACCTCTCAAATATCTAACGGGTCCCACCTCTCCTACACATAGATCCCTCATCAGCCATGGAATCAAGAATCCAAGTGCGGGGAATCTAAAAACACATCAAGGCAGAGCTCTATTGCTCCGTCTTTCTCAGACACTACCCCACCATTTACCATTTCTCCCATGTACAGATGTGGATGTGTGATGAAATAAATGTTGCTCAGGTCAAAAGGGCTGGAAAAAGCACAGCCCGCCCTCACGGCAGTTTATCGGCACACATACAGATCCTTAAAATTTATGTTGCATAAGCAGTTTGAGTGTCAATATGTTACTTTCATTTGTGTTTAGTTACAGTTCTCTCCTAAGGAGGATTTAAAAGAATAAAATAAAGAAACAAAAAAAACATAAGTTTGTGCTACTCACAGCCATTGCTCTCATTTTGCACATGAAACACTGTTAAAAGCCTTTGACATGTGTTAATTTTGTCCTTTTTTTTAAATGTATCAAACAATCACAGAACTGATTTTATTCAGGACCTCCCTTCTTCACTCTCCCCATTCGTATTCAGTAATACACTGGGCAATTGTTTGATGGTGGTTACGAACGCAGCAGAGTGAGTGAAGATGCTTGTGATGCCAGCCTGCTGTAATGGTCGTCATGATGACTTCGATTCCTCTTATCTTAGTTAGTTTTCTTTCCTCTACCAAAACGAAACATTACAGATTCAGAGCCAAATAATCTAGTCTTAACTGTTTCACACATGCTACAACTATCCTACAGTGCCTTTTTAACCTATGATAACTGAAATTAGTCTCAGATCTTTATAGTTTAAATTTCCTTCTTCCATTTCTTATCAGTGTTAGCTTCTTTTGTTTAGCCTATTTTAGCAGGTTTTCAGACATTTTCCTCAGATTCTCATATTCAGTACAGTTTAAGTCCTATGTATGTCGAGAAACAGAACATTGCTGGTGCATATCTGCAACCAGTTCTCATGCCTTCACATGGTACTTGAGGGGGAAACCCTTGCGTTACAGAGAATGTCACTGTACATGTTCTCAGAAGGAATTGTGACTTATTGGCCTTCATAAAGAATCCTAATAGACATCTGTTTATTTTTATTAGTGCCTTTTAAAACTGCTGCCTTGTTCAAAGCACTTTATACAACTAAATGTGTGTGAGATTTAATAGTTGACTTCTTTTCGCAAAACACCTGGTGAGTGATCATTGGTACGCATATTGTTAAGTTTAGGAGGCAGACTTAGATGTGCTGTGATCCATTTTCTTTTTTTCTTTAGAGCAATTTCCCAAGTACAGAGTACAACTACACCCAATACAATTGTAACTAAGGAGATTGCCAGTCAGTGAAGCTATGGCTGTTGTTGCTCTCAGTTGTGTTTATGTTAAATTCAGAGTGAAGAGAATATGTGAGGATGGTGCTTTTTTTTTTTTGTGTGTGTGCGCGTATGTTTTGGCTAGAGTTTCTATGAACTGAAGCGAGTAAACTGGAGAGTTTATTATGGCAGGCAGGAAGTTAGAGTTAATTGTCATGACCATAACAGCAGGCTTGGCACAACTAAATATGAAAACACTGGGCCCAAGTAAGCAACACTAATAATTTAAAAGGTGCTAAGTTAATAATGTTACACCAAGTCATTGAACCCCAAAACTTGGGTGACTGAATTGAGCACATGCTTGCATTTTGACGTTGTAGCATGTAAAACTTAGTCAGTGCACAGTTTAAAAAAAAAAAAAAAAAAAAAAACACAAGCCAAGTGCAAAATACATGTGGCAAAAACACTTCCTTTCCTCCTCTGAATTATATTCATGTCTGCATTCTTTCTCTCTCTTCAGTTTGTAGTTAATGAACTATCGCTGGAGAAGTATGTTCCCATTTTACCTTTTAACAGCCTCTCCATTCAAGTGAGACTTGGCATTTTGACACTGAGAATATAAAACACTTTAAAGATAATTCTCTGGAGTTGGCAAAAGTGACTGCTCCTCCTCACAAAGCTGGAATTTATGTGTGTGTATGCGTGTGTATGGGGTTTTTTTTTTTTTTTTTTTTTTTTTAATTACAGGAATTTTAAATGTAAACCCACATTTTAAGAAAATGATTTCTAAAAACTGACAGACTACAGTGACATGTGTAAACCTTTCACGCTCAGAGTTTAGGTGTTAAGTTGTGTGGACATATCTCAATGTTACGCTTGGTTTGTGTACACTGACAAATTGCCTTTACTATCATCTTTAAATACCACTCGTTTAGTCACCATCTCTGAGTATTACCACTGCGGAGTTAGTTCTCTGTCGCTGCACACATTCGACCATTTGTCTCCATTCCACTCTGATTCAGAGCCGCCCTTTCTGGCTGGCTCTTTCTGAATGTTGTTTGTTGCTCTATTCCTATCATATTTGAGGACACACAAAAATGCTGGGATATTTTTCTTTCTAGGTGGGATTTTAACTTTCATTATGTATATATTCTGCCTAGAAAGTATGCATTGTATCAAGTTACATATGGTTTGAACCCGAAACTTTTTTTTTTCTGTTATGCCAACTGATTAGTTCCAGCTACTGTAACAAAACAGGTTGTAGTCATCATTTTTTTTCTTTTGAGTTATTCATGTTGTAAAGAAGATGAGAATGTATTTATCTTTATTGGATTGTTACTATATTCATAGGCCACGGCCAAGAGTTTGAATGTTAGGTCGATCAGACCTCACATAGATGCCAACTTTGTTTATGCGGACACATTTTGTTCACTTTTGTGTCATAGTTTTGTGTGAGGGAACCTGGATTTTGTTATCAGTCGAAAGACTTCTCCACCAGCCTGGATTAGATTTTGTTTTGTTTTATTTGTTTGACTTTAACTTTCAGATATTTCTCCTACTGACTGAAAGCATGTAGGATACTGAATGAGAATCAGCGACAGAAAATAGCGATCCTTTTTATGGTCCAACACTGTGCCATACCTTAGTTGCCAAGCCCAGATACCACTGCATTTGTTTCATCTCCATGGTTGTAACCTATCATTGGGCTGACCACATGTAATGTATGAAACAAAACAACAAGGTTCTGGTGTAGTGGCCAAAGTAAAAAGGCTTGAAAAGATGATGGGGTGACAGGCAAATTCTGAAAAAGATATTGCATTTCTTTGAAGATGTCAGTATTGTTTGCCACATTACCACTACAACTTATAACCTATAATAAAATGTATAGATGGTGGAACTTGTTATTGAATGTCAGAGAGATTATGAAGATACTACATAAGATATGGTAAAGTACAAAAAGTGGATTTAAATTGTGTACAAATATTGAGCAGAATTTAAAAAAATAGGATCAAATTTACTATATTGTTTGTATTGTATTTACTATTGTGTGGGCAGAGGGATATTGAACAGAAATCAGCTGTAATAAAGTAATTTTAGTATGGCTTACTTTGTGGTTGTGTATTTTTTTTTTAATGTATTTAAACACATTTATTTAAAAAAAAAAAAAGGCATGATTAAGTGGAAATGAATAAGGCTGAGTCCATGAACAGAAACTGTTTAAAAGTACCCAGGTTGGAACCCTATTGACTGTCTTAATTGAACCAAAGATTCAACAAGGTGCTGGAAACATTCCTCAGAGATTTTGGTCTTGATAGCATCACAATGTTGCCTCTGATTTGTCGACTACACACATCCGTATTGCAAGTCTCCTGTTCCGTCACATTGCAAAGGTGCCCTGATCGTGTTTGGCTGGAGGTCATATGAGTACAGTAATCCCTTTGTCATGGTCATTGATCTAGATTTTTGATATGGAACATTATCTTGCTAGCAGAAGCTATTAGAAAATGGATTCACTTGCTATAAAGAGATGGACATGGTCACCAATAATACTCATTGTTCCAAAGTGTGACAAGAAAACGTTTCTGACATCATTACACAACCTGCACCAACATATGATACAAGGCAGGATGGATACACAATGTCATGTTGTTTGTACCAAATTTTGTCCCTCACTGAATATGAACTCTTTCCTAGACCGTTCTTTGTGAACCCTAGACATGGTTGTGTGGCAGGAGACCATCAATTTCTGAAACAGACCAGCCTGTCTGCCACCTCACAGTGTTCAAAATCACCTTCCTTTCTTGTTCTGATCCTCAGTTTGACCTTTAGGCAAGCTTGACCAAGTTAACACGTCTGAGTAGTTACTGTGTGATTGGTTGATTAGAAATTTACCTTGAGCAGTTGAACAGGTGTAACTAATAAAGTGGCTGGTCAGTTGTTGTTTTTGTTTTTATTTTTAATCTATTGTTAAATTAATTGGCAAAACCTTTAAATTTAATTAAAGTACATTTTAAATTGGTAGAAGAAAATAATTTCGGGAATATTTTATGATTCTGTTTTATGTATGAAAAATATAAACCGAAAATTACAGTACAGCAGAATATGTCGTTCCCCCCCCCCCAATTAACAAAACATTGTTTCTACATATAGAAGCTACTGGTATTGATAATTTTATAATTGAATTACATTATCCAGAATAGAATATGTATTGTGAGAAAGATACGTAGTTTAATTTGGAGGCCTGACAGGACCTATCAGCGTCCGCGGACCACGGCTTAAATGAACCGATGTTGTAATTGGTTCTGAAAGCGGAACTGCGCTTGACGCGTAATGTGACGAGCATTGTAAACAAAACTATGGTAAATGTTTCCTTAGCCTAGAGAAGAAGGAATGCTGTCTCAGGAGTCTTTTCCTTGAGTAAGGTAAGAGGCCTAAAACACGAATTCCCCTATTTAGATACCGCTTTCTTGTTAACAGTATGGGTGTGTGCGGCAAATGAAACGTTAGCTAAAAGCCAGTGGCTCTAGTTTTTTCATCTCTTGTAGCTAACATAACTCGATTTCTGCACCGAAACTCGCGTAAACAGCTCATTACTCTAACGTTATCGTTAAGGTAAAAGTCAAATCCAATGGTTAGCTCAAGCACCCATGCACTCTCAATGCTCGAAAGTGTCTAGGTAGATGGCTAGCGGGACTGTTTATAGCTTGACATTAGATGCCACGCTAGCTAGCTACTCTCACTGTCTGTGTCACGCTGAACGATAATCGTGGACATTAAATAAAATATGACTCTGCACAGGTTTTGTGCGGTCAATGTCGATGAGTTTGGCAAAACTAGCTTTCATTTCATTGTTCATAATTAATGATTTTTTTTAAACGTATCTTTTCTAAAAGATGAAAGATTAGCGGCACCAGGTATTTAACATCAGTTAATGAGTTTCTGTTCTTGTTGTCAATGACTCTCAAACATTGACTCAAATCTTTTCCACAACCAATTAATTAAACGTGAAACATGCACGGAAATTAAATGTATAGGGAAAAACACACAGGCTATACAATATTAATGAACCTGAAGGTCAATATTATTATTATTTTCTGGACCCCCGTGGCCTCCCTCTTCCCCCTGGCAAGACTGTGCTGGTAATGAAATAAATAAAATAAAGGTGAGCACGAAGTAGAAAGACTCCTTAGAATGAGTTGAAAAAAATAAATTGTCCTTTATTCCTGCATATACATTTTTTACTTTTGTGTGTGTCATTTGTATTGTCTCACTTTGTATGTTCCTCAACTTTATCTGTTTTTGGTGTGCCACCCCAAATATTTTAGTGGCCCACATTTGGCCACCCTTATGAAAAAATTGTGGAGGTGCCCCTGCTTCAGTAATGTTGAGGCCTAAGCTCTGGAAAGGCCAATCATGACTCTGTGTTTTTGTTTTGTTCCCCCCCCCCCCCCCCCCCCCCCAATGCATTCACAGAAACTGGTTGAAAAGCAACCAGTTTCCAGAGGAAAAAGTTGAAAGACCTTCAAATTGTATTGTTTGGCATTTTCCATAGAATCAACTACAGAAATGGAAGTAAATTGTGTATTTAGTTGCTACTAATAACAAAGTGCCTAAAGATACAGTTTAAAATCACTTCTTTGCCAAGGTGTCACTTGTGTGTCGATAAAACACTAATTAATCCTGTAACTTGGGTGCTTGAATTATTTCTTGGTCAGCCTTAAGTGGTTAACAGAGAAACATTCCTATGAAAATGGTCAGGTACAATGACCGAATTTAAAAACTCGTGAAAAAGCAGCCACTGTCCAAACGAAAACACGGAAAGACCTTCAGAAAGGCTGAGGAACTACTGCTCAAGACAACTTTAAAAAGTTACCAAAAAGCCTGAGTACAAAATCTAATACCTTGAGGAGAGGCTCAAGACTTTTGGACTGCATGTTGTATGTGCTACAGACATAATTTGATTGTTATTTAGCAACAACATGGTGCCCACTACCTTCATAAAACTGAAGACATCACTTATTTATGACGCATGTGTCGTCCTCACAGAGCTCCAGGATGTTGTGTGAAATCCTGCTCACATCGCTATGGCTCCTGTTTGTTATCTTCTGGCTGGAGTTGATAAGCCTGTGGTTGTTCCTGTCCATGTTCTTCCAAGACCGTGCATTTTACCACTGGGGGGATGGGTAAGAGATTGTTCTATGGTGTCTTTTTTTTTTTTTTTTTTTTTTTAATATTTTTATTTCTTGAGTGATTAAGTTGTATCTACATATCTCACAATATCCGAATTAAATGTAGTCATTCTTCATCTAAGTACCTGATTTATTCTACTGCTTTTCCCATTGAATTGGTTTAAGGCTGCGCCATCCTCTTGTCGCCTTATTAGCTAGGATCCATAGACAACTTCTGCTATTAATTTATTTAAAAAGTTGTCTCTGACAATGAGAGCTTCGTGTCAAGAGCAACTAACCTATCAGGACTACGTTGAATGCATTGCTTTGGAACAAACACTTGTTCAGAAATTCCTCAGTTTTCTATGCAAATAAAATACAGTTTCTTCTGCTGCATATGTTTTGATTCAACACACACCAATAACAGACCAATCTGGGAACAGTTAGATGTGTGCAAGATGGCACAGTTGTGCTGAGCAAATTCAATGCTCTTTCAAATTTGAGTTTTTCAAGGGCAGTTAAGTATGTGTCAGTGTGTTGTTACTAAGTCAGATTGATTTGTACTGTCACCCATAATTATAAACAAGTTTGACTTCACATGACTCATGTTTTGCTCACTGAAATGTCTTTGAACTAACTTGGACAAAGTTTGTGGAAAAAAGAGAGACTGTAGACTCACAAGGATTGAAAGTAAAGATGTCACAATTTTAAACTATGGCTGTAATTTGATCTTAACCCTCAAGCCCTGTTTTGAACTCCTTACCTGTCTGAGCTCCTCTCTGCCTATGCTCCAGGAAAAACCACGAGGTCTAGCTCAAAACTAATGCTGTCCATCCCACGGACTAACCTCAAATCCCGTGGCAGGTCCCAGACTTTGGAATAGTCTCCCCTTAAATATTAGATCAGCACAAACACTTGAGCAATTTAAATCTTTACTAAAGACACATTTCTATGCCCTGGCTTTTAACACACTATGACCCAAGCATTTTGGTCTTATTTGAATTAGTTTAGCTATTGTTTTAATTCTTTTACTGTCCTATTATTGTTTTTTTTTTTTTAATTGTTATTATTGTATTACATTGTTGCTTTTTAATACCATTTTTATATTGTTAAGCACTTTGTGCAGCATCGGCTGTTTGAAATTTGCTATATAAATAAATTTGACCTTGACCTTGAACTAGTAGATGGGAAAAATATTTTAAAGCCATTCGCTTGTCATTGCAGGATGTTTGCAGATGATCCTGGACAGATGATCTACATGTTAAGCCGGTATGAATTATGTCTTGATTCAGTGTGTTGTGGGTTTTTGTTTGTTTGTGTGGTGTTTTTTAAAATATGAGCTGTTTGTTTATACCTGTATGCAAATCTGATCTCTTGTCCCTTTCCACAGCGCTGATGCCCAGACAGAGACGCAAACCTGAGATGGAGAAAAGAAAAGAAAAGAAAACAAGAAGTCCACTAAAGACTCTGAATGGAGAGCTGTTGAAGTAATGTGACTGAAGAATATAAAAAAAGGCAGGAGCCTTTTTTTTTTTTTTTTTTTTTGGTCCTGCCTGGCGCACCCTTGTGCACAGTCCACTTTCAATAACAGATGGTAGAGAGGTACAGCATGAGTGAAGGGCCAAGCTGAGATGCAGAGGGGTGTGTGCAACATTTATGATTTTTACTCTCAAATTTTGGTGAAACAGAATGAATGTAAAGGAACTGTTGATTCAGAAGAGACTATGCTTTCTTTTCTTTTTAAATGTTGAGTGTTTTGATCATGTGATTCTATGCAACTACATTTGTTGCTTTTTACAGCTTATATTCATGGTTTCAGAAAGCTGATGACTGTAAATCTGTTACCAGATTATTATTATTATTATTATTATTATTATTTTTTTTTTTTTTTTTTTAATATATTATCTTTTTTCTTTTTATTATTTGTTCCAGTCAATTATCAGGTGTTTGTATGTTTGATGCTACAGCTTTTAACAATGAGCTACTTTTGAATGTTGGATTTGATGGAACACATGTGATGAGTGTAGAATAGGTAATTAATAATTTGATCAAATATTTTTATACACTTAACACTAAGCGTTTCACCTACAGTACATAAAGCATTATTTGAGCTTGAAGGAGGTATCTAGTATTACAAATTTCAGCCTTTATCTGATTTTGATCAACTGTATTACCACTCTTATAAAATAAATCTTATACCAGGTCAGAAGATGGCAAGGGAAATGTATTCATTTGTAAAAGGGGATCAAGAAATGTATCGGGGGAATGGTAGCAAGTGTATAAAGCAACTTTTTTTTTTTTTTTTTTTTTTTTTTTAAATATATAGATATATCCAGTACATAAAAGGAAAAGTCCACTTTTCAAACATATTAGTCTCAGCTAGCCTGTGCGATTATTTGTCTGCCAGCCATTTTTGTGTTATCTTTAGGTGTCTGTTGATTAAATGGTTTCCCCTGAAACAGCATATTTGGGTTTTCTTCGTTTCAATAAATTTTTCTCCCAGAGAGCCAAATGTTGTCACTTTTAAACTGGTCTTAAACAATAGTTCTACAAGCTTTCTGAAGAGCTTTTTTGAGGGTATTTCAATTTTATTGGAAAATGTATTTCTTTAGTCAAATATATGGAAAAAATGCCAAAGATAAGTTTGGAAGAAACTAGTGTTGGGTTTTTTGTTCTGTTTTTGCACCAACAAGTTGATTCCCAAAGATCTATTAAATGAAAGCTTGTATTGGGTCAAGGTGAGGACAAGAAGTAGGAGACCTACAGCAGATGAGCAGTGTGTGTGTGTGAAAGCCATGTGCTTAAGAAGTTGGAATCCAGCAAAGACCTGATACAGGAGCTGCAGTTGATCCATCTACCGTCGATGCTCACTTCAACCTCATCAGAAATGGTGTGATAGGAGGGGTCTCTGTTACACCTGTTTGAATCTATTAAGCAAGGTAAACTGGGAGAAAAGGCTGAGGTATGCCAAATTCCAGGAGAACTGGATGAAACATCAGTGGCAACAAGTCTTCTATAGTAATTTATCCAAATCATCACTGTATGTATGGAGGAAGTCAGAAAAGGCACAACAGTCAATGTCTACATCAGCTGTAAAACATGGAGTCTAAGTCAGTAGTGTGACTTACTGACATCATTACAGTATCAGATTTTGATCCACCATGCAATACCATCCAGCAGAGGCTTAATTTTTCATGTCAATGATCCCAAACACATTGCAGTAAAAGCATACATAGATTTAAAAAATAAATAAATATTAGTCATGGACTGGCTTCCCCAGAGCATACACCTTGATGCTATTCAAGCAGTGCTGGATCATTTCAACAAAGAACAGGAAAAAAAGCCAGTCAGTATTCAAAGAGCTTTGAATGTCCTTAGAAACCTGAAGCAGATTTCTGAAAACTACTTATAGGAAAGCTTGCCTAACAGAGTTTAGGTTGTGTTGAAGAATAAAGGTTGTCATACCAAATACTCCGTTTCAAAAATCGCCAATGTCCCCTTTTCCTGTGAAATAAAATTAAAAAAAAAAAGGACAACGGGTTGTTCAAGTACTTCAAATTCCAGAACACTAGGAGGCGCTCACAATAAAGAAAGTCCACTTAAGAACTGGAGATGTGGATACACTACCGGGTCATCATCCCATCCTGCTAATAAAAGATGAAAACGCACTCAGGACATGAACTCGATAGGAGTTAATGTTTTTTGTTGACTTCGGACGTATTTGTGCAAACAAACGGTTTTGTTTTTAATTCTAAGCGTTTTTTCATAAACATGGCTCCAACGATTCAGACACAATCTCAACGAGAAGACGGCCACAGGTACGTTCAACAGTGCCTTTACAAGTTCGCGTACCTGAGTGGTTTCTGCAGGTTTTGTGTCAGTTTACGACACGGAATTAAGGTTAATGCAGAAACAAGTGGTCAGCGGGTCCCAGGGTGCTTTTGTGATGTGTGTAGCATTAGTCGGAAGTGTTAGCAAACAAACAATCAAGCTTAACGTTCGGCTAATTTACGAGAAGCTTACAGAAATCAGCGTAGGGATTTCCATAAGCTTAGTGTCAGTAGTTTGTGCCGGTCAACAATTTATTATTATTATTATTATTATTATTTTTAGCAGCACTAATGTAAAGTTCAGGCAAATCAAAAGCTGACTTTATGTTGGCTACAAGAATGCTAACAACAATGTGGCGGAAAAAAGGCGCCTGAAAGATTAGTTATTAAGTACTAAAAAATAGTGGTTTTAAGTTTGTCATATGTGTAGGGTAGCTTTTGTTCCTTTTAAACATGATAACGCACAAATACCCCTTCCAGTGTTGCCATTGCCAATATTTGTTTTGAATTTTTGGTCGTTCGTTTGTAATCTTGCAAAATACAATAAAACAAATAAAATGAGAGTTAGCTTGTAATTAGTTTAAGCTGTACATTTCAGACCACAGTGAAAAGTATGTATAGACAACATAAGGAATGCCCTATTTTTGCCCAAAAGGAGAGGTTCTCTGTTTTCCAAGTTGAAGACATTTGGATTCTTAATATAAAATTAAATTGTGTAGTAAAGGGATTGTGCACTCTTTACTACTAACCAATGGCTGTTTTGTTTTTTGTTTTTTTTTTCTTCCAGCAGGCCATCCTCTCACAGAACCGTCCCAGAGAGGTCAGTAGATTAAAAACATATTTGTATGTACTTAGTTTCTGTCAGGTACAGAAACTGCTTCTGTATGTGAAGATTGCTGGCTTACCATTGGTGTATTCTTTACTTTGGTGCTCTTGACAGGTCTGGAGTTGTCTGCAGAGTGAAATACTGCAACACCTTGCCTGACATACCCTTTGATCCTAAATTCATCACTTATCCATTTGATCAGCACAGGTATTCATTTTTCACTCCACTGAATGGAGTGAATACAAGTATTCACTTCCCATCAAGTAAGCATGTTTAAACACACACCCATATATAACCTGTGGTTTTCTTTATTGGCAGGTTTGTACAGTATAAAGCCACTTCTCTTGAGAAGCAGCACAAGCATGAACTCCTGACTGAACCAGACCTTGGGGTCACCATTGATCTTATCAACCCAGACACATACCGCATAGACCCCAACAGTAAGTCTCCATCAAGGTTGATCCTGTTCTTAATTTACATTGTGAATTATTTAAATGTCTGCACAGACTAAGTTAATCTTTCACATTTTCAGTTCTGTTGGATCCCGCTGATGAAAAACTGTTGGAGGAGGACATCCAGGCTCCATCCAGTTCAAAGAGGTATGACTACTAAATAGGCTGGTTTGTGTTATGCATTCAGCAATATTTTTTTATTTTGAGCAATTTTCCCCTTCCCTATAAGGTCGCAGCAGCATGCCAAAGTTGTCCCATGGATGAGGAAGACGGAATACATTTCCACAGAGTTTAACCGATACGGTGTTTCCAATGAGAAAGTGGAAGTCAAGTAAGTTGGATCGGTGAACTCCACCTTTACATTTCACACATCAGAATCAGAATACTTTATTGATCCCTGGGGGAAATTATTTTTTTTGTTACAGTGCTCCATTATAAACCAACATTAACAAGACCCACACATGTACAGATGCATGTTCTAGGTGTTCATGTAATCGAGACGTTTTTGTTTTTGCGTTTAGGATTGGAGTGTCTGTCAAACAGCAGTTTACAGAAGAAGAGATCTACAAGGACCGAGACAGTCAGATTTCTGCGATTGAGAAGACGTTTGAGGATGCACAGAAATCTGTGAGTGAGCATATTAATATGCTGCTTGATTATGGCTAAAATAATAATCACGATTATTTTTACTGAAATTGAGATCTCAATTATTTGACGATATTTATTTAACAATGTACTGAATATTGGCTTTAAAGATTGTCAAAAAATAATATAAAATAGTGTGCAAATACTGATAACAGTGCAAATTTTGCAATACAAAAAATAACTGAAAAGTGTTGATTATCACTGAGCAGTGGTCTTTGGCGAGGAAAAACATTACCACGTTTGTTATCTCCTTATATCTCTGGGAGCTGGTGGGATATTTAGTCGCGTTGTACAGGGTATTGTGAATGCAGGTCTGTGAGGATGAAGCAGGTGTTGTCGAGAGTTTTTCTCTGTGCTCCTTCATTGTTTGATCGTATGTCACTTTGTGAGCGGTCCTCAAATGATTGAATAAATTTGTAGTGTTGCTCTGTGGTGCAGCTACGACACCGTAGCAAAGCTGACACACTACGCGAACCCATAATGTTTCCACACCACTGAAGTCGTTTTACCTCTCTTTTCAACCAACGGCATTCTTTCTTCAGCAGCCATTATCCTCTCCTCTCCAAATAACTTCTGCTTACCTTTTCGAGCTTTCCGAGCGTCCCTCGGGTTCTCTTGTTGTGACGGGTGTTCGAAACCCAGAGAGGTGCGCTTGATTTGCCACACAGAGCAACGCGAGAGTAAAGCACGAGGGAGGTGCTAATAATCGGCTCAGTCATTTTTAATGATCATTGAAAGCCCAGATCGTAATTTAGATTAAAATTCGATTAATTGAGCAGCCCTAGCTCAAATCCTTCTCTCCTTACACCAACAAAATGATATAATATGTAAAAGAAATTAGTTCAATTTAAACCTTGTATTGGATGTGCGACTCTTGTTCCGGCAATTTAAAAATAAATAAATAAATTGTTCTGTTTGTCAACTGATTTCTTTTATTTTGATACGTGTTTGTGTTGGTAAGCTACAAACTAGCTAAAATGGAGTTGTTCTTGATCTCCAGATTACACAGCATTACAGCAAACCCAGAGTTACTCCTGTGGAGGTACTACCTGTGTTCCCTGACTTTAAGGTGAGCTAAGTCCTTAACTGAATTTATTTGTATTAACCCATGGAACCTTAATGATTGAAACATGCATGCAACAACAACAAAAGAAATCCACTTTTGTTGCGCTGGTAGTTAAAAATAATAAATACATTTTCTCTTTGCCCCAGATGTGGATCAATCCATGTGCTCAAGTCATATTTGACTCCGATCCTGCACCTAAAGACATGTCTGGACCAGCAGCTGTGGAAATGATGTCTCAGGCCATGATCAGGTATGATCAGATGTGTTTTCTCTGTTCTCCTCTTCAACCGCTTTTATTTTTGTTTTTGTTTTTGTTGTTGTTTTGTTTTTTTTGTTTTTGTTAAATGTCACTTGTTGTTTGTGAAATATAGAGGTATGATGGATGAAGAAGGAAATCAGTTTGTGGCCTACTTCCTGCCCAATGAGGAAACGCTCCGAAAGCGCAAGAGAGACTTTGAAGAGGGGATTGATTACATGCCTGAGGATCTGTAAGTAAAATAATGCATCACAAACATGTATCTGTGGAATTTACTGCATTAAATAAACATTAATTGGGTGTTATTTATTTTACTTTATTTTATTTTTTTTGAGTGTGTTTGGTGAAAGTGTACTGTACACAAGTATAATGGAATTTTGTATGGTATGTTTCAGCTATGATTACAAGATAGCAAGGGAATACAACTGGAACGTTAAGAACAAAGCCAGCAAAGGCTATGAAGAGAACTACTTCTTTATCTTCAGAGATGGAGACGGTGTTTACTACAATGAGCTGGAGACAAGGTGACACCTTAGAAATGATTTGTATATGTTGACACTTGGATGGAAAATATTTTTAACTACTTCAACATTGTACATGTTGGTTTGTTGCACAAGTTTTGGTATTGGTGGTATTGATGTTGTTGCACAAACCGTCATGACAAATAACTGGCTGGCCAAGACCTTTTACAACTGTTATTCTGGCCTGTAGGGTGCGCTTGAGCAAGAGAAGAGCCAAGGCTGGAGCACAGTCTACAACAAATGCTGTGCTGGTGTGTAAGCACAGAGACATGAATGAGAAGGAGCTTGAAGCTCAGGTGAGTGCATTTCATTGTTTTTCAGAGCTTTCAATCAAGAGTTTAGCTTTCCATCCTATAGTTTGCTGATGAAGCTAGAAACGTATGTTGTTGTTACTGAAAATTTTTTTTTGTTTGTTTGTTTTGTTTTTCTTGGAAGAAGGTTGGGATTGATACAATGTCTTTAAAGACAAAGAAAACTATTTAGAAGTTTAGAACTGTATGATTGATCTAATAGAAGTAGTTCTGCTGCAACACATTTGATAAACAAAGTAGTTGCTATACAAAAGAAGTGCCGGTATGGGAGGTGTCTTTTATTGCTTTAAGCAAAAAAACCAAAAACTAACGGGGTCAATGATGGTTTGCATTATTATATATATTTAGCCCCCTGCTTCCAGCGTTTTCCACGTCACTCGACAGACTACACTAGATTACAAATTCTTTCTAGGAATGGCCGTATACTTTGATTTTTGTCATTCCTCTGTTACTGTGTATTTATAACTGACTGCCTTCACTGTGATTTTTCAGGAGGCACGTAAAGCTCAGTTGGAGAACCATGAGCCAGAAGATGAGGAAGAAGATATGGACAAAGAGACTCAAGATTCTGGTTAGTTGTTGACATATAATTTTTACTGACTTTTCTACCCTCTACCCAGAATTGTCTGGGGAAGGACTCTGATGATTTGATTTGATTGTTTTTGTCGAATTAAGCAACAAACTTTGTTTTAGAAATACGTGACAGTCTGGGCGGTGAGCTACCAGAGCATTTTCTGTAATTTTACACATTTATGATGTATGGAAACTGTCATGTGCTGTTGAAATTGCACGTCTTTAGCTTATATCTAGGTAACTGGAACGATTCTTATATAGTGCTTTTTTTTTTTTTTTTTTTTTTTTTTTTAAACCTGAGCACTTATTGCACTTTATTATCTAAATCTAATTAATATTTTGGGGATTAAATCTGTAGTGAAATGTCTTTAAAGTGCAGTCTCATTTGTCCGTATGTGCCCTCAATGTAAAATGAGTTTGAGCGATTGTCAGTAACTATGCTAAATCAACGAACTGCTATTTTCTCCAGGTGATGAGAAGAAGGGCAGTGGCAGCGAGGCAGAAAACTCTGGCAGTGAATCTGAGAGAGACGATGAAGAACAGGAACAAAGGGGAGAAGATGAGGACGAGGATGAAGACAGAGGGAAGAGGAGGCGGAAGGCAAGCGGCAGTGGTAGCGAGAGCGGCGAGGAGAGGACCAGAGAAATGCGAGATGAGGAAGAGATCTTTGGCAGTGATGACGACAGCGACGACAATGAGCCAAAGAATTCAGCCAGGAGCAGCGGGGAGGAGGGCAGCGACAGTGAGGATGAAGGAGGGAACAGAAGAGGCAGCCGGAGTCGCAGCGCCTCTCCTGCAGGCAGCGACCGCAGCAGCGACCATTCAGAGACTCGGGCTCAGAGTGGGAGTGGAAGTGACAGAGGCTCAGATTCCAGTGACGCCAGCGACAGTGAATAAGACCAGTGAGCCGGTGACCTGTCTTATCTATATATTGAGCTCCAAACATTGGCGCTCTTACACTGTCATTGAGTATAATATTGGCCTGATGTGGGGCTGAAATTTCTTGCTGATTACAAATTGTTTATGAAATGCTGGTAACCTTTCACCTGGATACAACTCTGTTTAATCCAGTTTTTATTTGTAGATTTAACTCTAGTTGCTATTTGTACGCCATTCCTCTGTGTTGTTTGCCAGATGGTCATTAAAGGATCATGTTTAAAAAAAAAAAAAAGAAAAAATGAAAGAAGTTTTCCACTCTTGAAATGCCTTTGGAGTGGGAATAGTGTAAAGCATGTGGGCTCTCAAAGCAGGTAATAAATTGTAGACGACATTTTGTAAAACAAACCTCTGACCAGAGTTTGTTCTTTTTCTGCGTCTTTTTCTGATTTGGGAACCTCTTGAGTATTTTCATGAATTTAACCTGTGCTGTAATTAGTACAGCTGATCTTATAGTATTGTATTTGTTCATCTGAAAAAAAACAACAACCCTAAAATGACTGATTTAAATGCAGAACTGACAAAGCTGTTTGGGTTAAAATGTTTATTAACAATTCCATACACACCAGATGGACATTAAACTGACAGCCTCGTAAAGGAACCTTTGGAGATGCAGAAGATGTACATTCAGCGAAAAAATGACAGGTGGCTCTTCAGCCATTCTTCTGTCAAGTCATCGGGGTTTCTTGTTTCAAACACCTTAGAGAGTAAAGCAAAGAAATTATAAAATGAGCAATAGCTCATACACAGGAGAATTAACATGTAAGAAAAGGCATGTTTATAAGAAAACATTACATTAAAATATGAATAACCTGCTAAATAAATTGGCAGTAAACAAAAGTATGTCTGTCAACTACATAACTAAAAACAACTGAGTAGATTTCAGAGAAAAGTAAATCTGAGACTTTCAATTAAAATCTACAAATTTACAGATTTTCAATTTCTCTGAATAAAAAGTAGAAATATTATATTGTTATTATATTGTTACATTAAATACTAGTGTATTTACTCAACATACCACTGTATATTATAAACTCATAATTTTGTGATAATTACCTTTGTGAGCTCTGCAGTTTGGACCAGTCGATTCTTGCTTCCTGCATACATCATCTGCTGCTCTGGCTTGCACCCTATTAAAATGAAAGTGACATTTTTTGGGGGGTAATTTTAATACTCGCCCAAACATATCTTTAGAATTCTAATTCAACCTTCTAGATTACTGTAACTGCTTACCCACAGGACTGGAGAATATGAAACACAGCGGGTAAGACACTCTGCCATCATCATGGACATATTTGTAGCTGTAGACAATGAATGTACGTTTCTGTCAAGGAACTTTTCTGTGTATATAACCATATCAGTAGAATCTGCACAGGAGCAAGCAGAAAGGAGTCTGAAGAGGTGTAGGTATGAATTGGAGAGAAGAGGAATGAAAGTCAGTAAAAGCAAGACAGAATACATATGTGTGAATAAGAAGGAGACATGTAAAGGTGATGCTGGAAAAGTAGTGGCAGCAAAGGTGGATGAGTTTAAATACCTGGGGTCAACCAATCCAGTGCACAAGAGAGGTGAAGAAGAGTGCAGCCAGGGTAGAGTGGGTGCGAAAAAGTATCGGGGATGATTTATAAGGGTTTACAAGATGGCAATGAGACCTCTTATGATGTACGGTTTGGAGACCGTGACACTGGCAAAAAGACAGGTGGCAAAGCTGAATATGTTAATATTCTTTAATTTGATTGACAGGATTAGAGATGAAGACATCAGAGGGACAGCTCAGGTTGAGACAAAATTATAGCGGCAACCCTGAGACTGGACGTGTGCAGAAGGGATATGGAGCAATCAGGCAGGAGGAAAAGAGGACCGCAGAGGAGATTCATGGCTGTTGTGAAAAAGGACATGCAGAGGGTTGGTGTGACAGAAGAGGATAATAGGATAGAATGAGATGGAGGCAGATGATCAACTCCGGTGACCCAGAAGGGGAGCAGCCAACAGAAGATCACTTGATTTTGCAAAAAGACAATTTTTTTTTTTTAATTAATAATTTTGCTTTTCATGATATGATGTAAGGATATCTGGGCTGCCGCTCTGGAAGTTCATTTCTTAAGTCATCCATTGAGATGTCCTAGAAGACAAGACAGAGTGCGAGAGACTTTTTAAATCAAAACAAACAGAGTAAATAAAGAGAGAAAGAAAAAATTGACTTACGTCATATTCCTCCTCAAGAATAACGAGCTGTTTCGCCATGTCTATTTTCACTAAGAAATTTCAAAGAGAAATCTTTTGTGCTTTGATTTTATTTTATATTAGTTGGTCTGCAGCTATTCATATGCGATGAAAATGTTTGATAATGGTTTTACAAATGTGAAGTACGTGTGTAAGGAACGGATAAACGTTACTTACTTAGTATGGCAGCATTGCTGGTCTCTTTTCGAAATCGAAACTTTTTCAGTTTATCTTTCAGACTTTCATCCACTTCACACACAACTAAAGAGCTTGACTGTAAAAACAGGCCATGAAAACATTAGTTAAATTGTGTCACTCTATTAAATGCTCAATATCTCCAGATAATACTGTGATAAATAGTTAAGTGGGCTGGTCTACAGACCAAAAATAGAAACAAAAAAACGGGGTGAAGGACATCTACTAGATCTGTAAAGGGCTCTATCCACCTTGCATGGGTATATTAAACATCCATGACACTCTTTGACATTTTGAGGGCAGGAAATGTGTTGCAGCAATATGCAAGATTGTAGTTTCCTGTTTTATAGAGCAAGGGGGATGGTCGCAATGGTTAAGTAGAACAAATATCTTTATGCGCACAGACAAATACGTAGTATTACGGTTCATCGAATGCAGTGAACTTCAATTGAAAAGCTAAGTCTTTCAAGAAATTGCATCAGTTTCACCTACCATTCTCAAAGGATCCTTCTCTGCTTTTAAGTCCTGAGGGTAACACCGCCTTGCTTAAACTGTTTGCGATAGACTGACAGTTACTTTCAAACTGTTAAAGATGGCAGGGGAGGGCAGACACAATGCTAGATCGCCTCTCAGTCATGCTTCCTCCTTTCAGCAGGAAAACATGACAGCAGTGGTGAAGCGGAGCAACGTATCTCAGTCTTTTATTGCATAGGGGATAAATTATGGAAAACATTTACACACTAAACTCACACATTTTACCGTAGCAGAAGAAGCTGGAGTTGAAATTGAATAATTTTAGGCCATTTAAACCTGAAGATGATCAGGTTAATCATTTTGTGTTGTCTTTTACTGTCACTTAGTATCTGCGACTTTCACTTCCCTTTATAATGTGAACGTGAATATCAAAGTGAAACTTGCAGATGTAGAAGACGTCTTCATATCCTTAAACAATAGCAAAACAGAATGTTGTTTAGGAGTTGAAGTATTTTATTTATACAATTTAAGTCATAATAATAAAAAATAAGAAAGCTATTATGTTTAAGCAGCCAAAAGTGTGGGAAGAATAATTTATTTAAAAAAAATTCTTACTGTTTTACATTCCGGTTACATTATGGAAGGGCAACCTATAAATCACAAGTGACAGCACATTGTAATATTAGAGTTGATACTGGATTTTTTGGTCAATATTGGAATTTGTAAGGCACTGGTCACTTACACATGCTCTGTGTTGCCTTATAGGGCCTTTTCCCACCACGCCTGAAACTAAAAGGCTTAAGTCAGATCTCACACTCTGCACGACTGCCGTGCATTCAAGAATCTGCAGCCTGAAAGAAATCAGTTTCCTTTCTTTATGAATAAATTACATTACACTTACACAGCAACCTACCCCGGTGCCCAGGAATATTGTCAAATTAGAAGTGTAAATTAATTGTGTATCTGATAGGAAAGAAATTTATTGCCATGCTGCTCTCTACTGGTGGAAATTGTAGGTATGTTGCACCTCTGGCCAAACACACTTTGCTGTTTGCTAGACCATTTTGTTTTAAATAAAAATAATTAGGTGCAGTGACCCTTTTTATCTGTACTGATAAGTACCAATTGTGTTCTTCATGATTCAAAATTGGTATTAATAAAATAATGGAAAGGAAGTAATGAATAATAAATGCCAATGAAATTGTAACAGCAAAGGAATGTTAACAATAAGCAAGACAACTGATAGACAATACCCAGACAGTAAAAGCTACCATATGCAGTTTAATTTAGTAGATAAAATCTTTTAGTCTTGTGTTTTAAAAAGTGAATTTTTAAAAAGATGCTACAGAGTCTGCAAGTGGCAAAAGCCACCTTTAGATGTAGTCACTACTTTGAAAGGGCAGAAGGGTCACATCCTAGGATGTAAGTGTATGAACTGAGCAATATGGTCAACGTTTCCGCTATTTAACTAGGGCCAGCATTAATTTAACAGTGGTTAGTAACATTTGAAATCAATTCTAAAATATACAGGAAGCCCATGGAGAGATGCCATGATTATGGTGATGTGATAAAGTCTACTAAAACCATTGAAAAGGCTTTCTGCTATGTTCTAAACTAGCTGAAGGTGGAAGAGTGACTTTTCATTTATATCAAAGAGAATAAATTGCAGTATTAGGATGCACGTGTGGAGGACTTCTTTCACGTCTGAGTATGAGGATACTGGTTTTATTCTGGGGGTGCTTTTTTATTTCAAGGAAGAAAGACTGGAGAACTGAACAACCCAAACCTGAATAAACTGGAACTCCTGTATCTCTTTATATTTGTAAAAAAAAAAAAAAAAGAGCCAAGAGAACTCTTATTGCTATTCATGCCGTTTGGGGGACTGAACAATAACAATTTTTATTCTGATCTATAAAGTGGAAGAAAATGCAGCGTCTTCTAATATTCAGCATCAATATCACAGCAATAGCTAGGTCTCTGGCCCACTGTGTCTATGGTGACCAACAAACTTCTTTCTAAAAGATAAGAATGCAACAATCAACTGCAGAATCCTTGATAAGACCCTTAGTTTTACTTTATACACCCTTTCCTTCCAAATGCAGTCCAAATTTATTCATAAAGCACATTTAAAAACAACAAAGTTGACAAACATGCTGTACATGAAACAAAGGGTTACACAAAAAAATAAGAGATACCATATGCACCATATACACGCACACACTGAAAGAATTGCCAAAAAAGAAAAGATCGCATACACTTTCATTAATATGAAGATGATAGGTCATTATATTTATTCATGTAGGCCGAAGACCCAATTAGTTAAACTACAGGCATGTCTTAAAAACATAAAGACCGGATGTCCCATAATCATCTTCTCCTAAATACCAACTATATTCTAACAGAGCAATTATAACAGAGCACTTCACCTTTTTCAGACTGTAGGCTTTCTTGTGGTTCCTAGGGTATTTAAAAGTAGAATGTGGCACAGAGCCTTTAGTTAGAAAGCCCCTCTATTGCAGGATCAGCTACCAACTTGGATTTAGGAGACATACACCCTCTCTAGTTTTAAGATTAAACTCAGAACTTTCCTTTGTGATAAAGCTCATAAATTAGTTGGGGCGGGTACAATTGAACTTGAACCATGCCGTTTACTGCTGCAGGACTTCCTGTGATACACTGTGGTGTGTTGAGCACTTCTTCTTCACCCACCACTTTTCCCTCATTACGTGTTTATATATTACTGCAGCATGTCATTCAAATGTTGTCTTCTCTCTACCTTAGTCTATGTTCTGTCCTATCTCCTTATGCTCTGGTTTGCTTTTCTCTTCTCTTTCTTCTTTTCTCTTTCCCCTCACCTCCCAACCACTTGTGGCAGATAGCTGTTCCTCCCTGAGCCTGATTCGGTTAGTTTCTACCAGTTAAAAGGGAGTGTTTCTTTCCCTCCCATGCAAAATGCTTGCTCATAGGGGTTTGTATGATTGTTGGGTTTTTCCCAGAATAGTGAAGGGGGTTTTCTACCTTGTAATATAAGGTGTTCTAAGGCCTATATTATTCTAATTTGGTACTATATAAATAAAGCTTAATTGAACTGAAAACATTTTTTAAGATGATCTAAAGGATCATCATCTAAAGATCTGTCGAACCTCGTGAAACTCTGACATGTCTTAAAGACCTCAAAGTCTTCTCTGTGGACTGCTAAAAAGATAGTCACTGGTTAAACTGAGGAGGAAAAATAAAAGCTAAAAGCTTGTGGAAAAAACTTTAAATAAAAAAAAACAACTTATAAATATGTAAGAACAGAAGGATGAAAGTTTGCTTTCTTTAAAAACGGTTCAATGACAGCACATCAAAAAATAGAATGGAAAATGATTCTGATAAAGAGATGAAAGAAAGTTTTACATTGTTGTGAGGCATCAGTGAAATGACACTGGACAGATGTGATAATGGAGTCTATATCTACTGTATTTTATATTCAGGTTAAGTTGCTGTTTCTTGTCTATTGCACATTTTTAACTGTATAGCACCTGCCATTTATATCTTACACAGTACTGTCCATACACTCAGGATGGTGGGTCAATTCAAGCATGATCATATGTTATCTTTGAATATTACATTTATAGTTTAGTTTAATTTTGCCAGAATATTGCCTACTTTTTGGCATTTTTGTATTTTGTATTTCGACTGTTCTCTATGTCGAAGCACAATGTGTGGTCTTTTTTGCACTATGTATATGTGCACACTGTGGAACCTGAGCTTCACAATTTTGTCTCTTTGCATACAGGTGATATAACAATAAAATTCACATTGGCTTCATCTGTATAAGTACAGTGAGAGAAGATGACAGAATAGCATACACTACTCAGCTACGACATTAGAAACAGTGGCAAGTGAAAGAATACCATTAGTCATTTTGTTAATAATGCAGTGTTCTGCTGGGAATCATTTGGTATTGACATTTATGTTGATGAGAAAACTGATTTCAGCAACCACACACATAAGTGCAATACAGGAGCTTAGAAAGGCTCATCGAACAAGCACGTTAGGTTAATTTAATGGTTCTTAAACTCTGGTGGTGGCCACACTGGTGGGACATAGAGCCACAGCAAGTGGGATTTGGACGACCAGAAGCTAAATATAGAATAAAACTACGTTGAATTAATAAAAACACAAGTTTTTTCTTCTGTCTTTAATAACTGGTACAAATGTGGGGAGTGGGCTGTGTGGGCTGTGTGGGCGAGTGTGGTGTGAGGTTGTCTGTCTCTGTGATCAACTAGAGACCTGTTCAGGACGCTATGGGATAAGCAACATTTCCCTCGCAGAGAAAACGTAAGAAAATGTATATATCTATCAGATATATCAGATAGATAATCCACCTCAGCCAGGGTCTTCTTCATATTTATAAGATTGTGGGCGGACATTAATATTGCGTGCGTCGTGTAGACGTATGACGTTGTGCCCACGTCTTACGTCAACTTAAAATCGAAGTAGATTTCTCCAGGCGTACACTCCTTATTTCTGTATTGTAACTAACATTTTTGTACATAAATTCTTTAACATAGTATGCTTAAAGCCACAGAGGCTCACCACTGTACAGGAACCTCCTTAAGGAGTACTACGCATGGGACCGAAAGCTACGCTTCTCAGCTAAGCTAACGTTGCTGCATCTTTTAGCAAAACTTGCTAGCTACGAAGCTAACGCTACCGTCGAGCTAGCAATGCATTACTACTAGCCTAGCCCGCTAACCAGTGACAACTGACAAAGGTAAACAACAAATCTTTTGAGTCTCTTCAGTTTAAATCGTCACTTGAGTAACTTAATCTTGCTATCTGGCTAAAACCTCTGGCCGATCAGAATAGCGTTTTAACATTCTCGTTTTTACCGCTAAGACTGAAGTACGAGGCGGAGAAAAGGGGCAGCAACAGCGTCAACGAAAAACAATACAAATCTCGATCCCTCATCACAGACTAGGCCAACCGAGCTAACTCAGCTAACCGCTATTTAATGCTTAGCTGCCGGGTGTAATATTCGTCTGTTTTAGTCTAAGAAACCCTCGCAGCAAGGTGAGAACCGGAGCTTTCAGCCGAGCACCCAGCTTTGTTCATAAAATCAACATTATAGCTCATACTGTTACAGGTGATAGCGTTTGCAGTGCTGGGAGTTAGCAGTTTTGACATGTAACCGAAGTTACCCTTGCTCGTTAGTGATTACATGTCTGCGATTCATTTTCTCTGTAAGAGAAAGCAGTATTAGTTTCTGTTAAAAAGAGGTATTATTCACTTATGTTTTTTGAATAGCGGACTTTTTTTGCTCTACGTTTTACTGACCCAGTGTCTTATTGATAACTGTGTTGACACACCTTTTGTGAATGGCTCGCCTGTATAATGATGCTGTGACTTAAGAAGCATAGACCTGGGAGAGGTCTTTATAATGCCTATAATATAGCAGTAGTCTGTTTTATTTGCACTTTGTGCCATAATCTCTGATTAATGATCATGATATAAGATTAGACCCTCATTGTCAGTTATTATTTCCTCTCCCTGAAGTTGATGATCCATTGGCATGATCTAACAGAGTCATTACTGTTACCTTGTTTGCAAGGTTGAGGCAATAGATTGCTCAACTGCCTTATTCTAACATAAGCTACTTCTGGCTGCTCCCTTGCAGTGATGTTACATTTAAGAAGTTTTTCCTTGTATGCGATTTTAGAATTAATGTGACAGTTCACCGAATGTCTAGTTTAAGTATGCAATGTGGTTTGCTTTCTGTGTTTGTTTTGTAATAGGGTGCAGATGATCCAGAACACGCCGGAATGAAAAAAATATTTTCCTGTTTGTGTGATTAGCCACTACAGTTGACACTCACTTTCAGCCTAAAGACATCCTGTGAAAAATCCACGCCACATCCCTCGCTGAAGTTTCTCCTGCATCTGAACCATGTGAGGGTCCCTCGGTCCAGTCTGAGGGGAATCCCAAGACTGTTGAAAATACAACCCCGCTGTGCGGGGCTGGACTCAACCCATCTGTGTCTGAGCGAGCAGCCTTTCCTGTAGCCCGCTCCCTGTTGGCACATTCTTTTTCTCCTTACCAAGGAGACGCGCCATGATGTTCCGAGACCAGGTAGGTATCCTCACAGATTGGTTCAAAGGCTGGAATGAGTGTGAACAGACAGTGGCGCTGCTGTCCCTCCTGAAAAGGGCATCCCGCACCCAGGCTCGCTTTCTACACATCTGCCTTGAACACTGGCTGGCAGACTGCACTGACATCCACATCCTTGAAGCTGAGGCCAACAATGCAGGTAGCTGAGAGCTTAAGTGTTATTTATTATTAATTACTTTATCATTACAGCCATATTAATTGTTTTTCTAAAATGAAAGACAGCATATATTAAATAATAAAATGTTAATCACATGTAAAAATCTATTTGTCGTTAGCAATTGTCAGCCAATGGCACCAGGAACCAAAAGAGAAAGTGGTCTCCTTGCTGTTGTCCCATCTGCCTCTGCTGCAACCACGTAATAGTGAGGCCAAATGTGAGTACATGAAGCTGCTGCAGAAGGTTTTGAGTCACACTATTGAGAGTAGCCTGTTTGTGGAAGAAAGCAGGCAGCTGCTATCTTATGCCCTCATCCACCCTGCCACCACACTGGATGACCGCACATCTCTCGCCATGTGGCTGAACCACCTGGAGGAGCACCTTTCCAGTGGGTATACACCACGTGCTCCATCCAGCCCCTACCACCCACGCCAAGGCTCAGATGAGTGGCCCAGTTCTGCAGAGTCTCTGGACCCCGGCCTTGTTTGGCACGACAAGTCTCCTTCATCCAGCACACCTTCAGCAGGCCAGAACGGACACATGTCATTCCCAGGCGGGATGTCCTCACCTATTAACAGCAATAATACAGGTAATATTTGTCATTCAACTCTCATTTTTCATCTTTTGGGAAAACATAAGAAGTGGTTTAGTAAAAGCATGAGTTATCAGTCATAAGCATATCGACTGTTTTACAAACAGTTTTTTTTGTTGTTGCTCATATCTGAAATGTTTCCCTTTCCAGGCCTTTGTGGGCAGATGCAGCCCAGCCCTCAGAAGAAGTCCATGTCCATTATTTCTTCCAGTTCCCAGGCTTGTGGGTCTGAGTGGGTTAGCCAGGATGACGCAGTGGGCCGGCAGAACTTTATTCCGACAGATCACGCACCCCTTTCGCCCCAGAGCAGCGTAGCTTCTTCAGGCAGTGAGCAGACAGAAGAACAAGGCTCTGTTCGCAACACCTTCCAGGAGGATGGTAGTGGCATGAAAGGTCAGAGTTCTTTACCTAACCAGTCCAAGAGCACTCCAAGCTCTGGTAAAAGCCATGCACAGCCAACAGCTGGGGTGATTTTAAGCCAAAATATAATGTGACTTTTTTTGTAACTTTTCCCCCCCCCCCCTTTTTGTTCTAGATGTTCCTGCATGGTTGAAGAGTCTCCGCCTTCATAAATATGCATCACTTTTCTCCCAGATGACCTATGAGGAGATGATGATTCTCACAGAGCAGCACCTGGAGTCACAGGTTTTTAAGCCTCCTTTTTGCATATGCTGGCGCCAGGCTTTGATTATTCTACACTCCTTATCAATTGTGAACATTATTGTCCTCAAACCTGATGATACATCAGCTCTCAATGAGGCATGAAATTAAACAACGCACCCTACAGTTATATCGACCCAGTCGCACATACAAATGGTGCGATTTTGCCTCTGCCCCTTGGCTTTAATGAAACAGATGGTGATTAGGTCTGTTATTTAGTAACTGTATAAATTGCCCAGTGTTCCCTCAAGAAATGACTTTCCTGCTTCTTATGCCATCTTGCTATTTTCTCTCTCTCCTTTTTAGAACGTCACTAAAGGAGCACGACATAAGATTGCCTTGAGTATCCAAAAACTGCGAGAGAGGCAGAGTGTGCTCAAGTCTTTAGAAAAGGTAATTCAAATCGGATAATATTTTTCTCAAGCTAAAAAAAAAAAATAGCAGTGGTGCTTTGTCTTGATGAATTTTCAATTGCACTGATCAAAATTGCACTTGAGTATGTACTTGGTGACAGTCATGTGATTTAGCTCCATTGGGAAATTCCCAGTCTGCTTGTTGGCATAGAAACATGGAGGAGGGCTGGTAGGAATTCAGTGTCTTCCTGTAAGACATTTCAGTGGAGCAAACGTTTTCTTGGCTACAGTTTCAATCTGGATTTCCAACTTGGAAATCAATCTTTCCGCTCACAACAGCACCCGTAAAACTTAAGCTATCATATGACAATGATGTCGTCATCTCTTGTCAGGATATTTTGGAAGGGGGAAACCTACGCAATGCCCTCCAGGAGCTGCAGCAGATCATCATCACACCTATTAAGGCCTACAGTCCACCCACTGCAGCACAGACTGCTTCAGACACCACCACCTCACCTTCAGATTCTACAAAAACAGGAACGGATAAAGAGCCGGCCCCAGAGGGCTTCCAATCCAACAATCCACCTCCCTGTGATGGAGATTCCTCAGGTGCACCCATCTCAGATGGTGACATTGCTGGACAGTTCACTCGTGTTATGGGTAAAGGTAAGAATACAGTAGAGGTTTTACGGAGTAGATGAAGGTTGCTAATTAGATTGGTGGCCAAGTCCTTATTGGAATCTCTCTTACAACTTTCTTATAAAAGCTATGAATTTAGATTTCATACCCAGGTCAGGATATTGTATAAAACAAAAATACTTAGAATAATCCATTTTCACCAACCCCCATTAACAGAGATCAGCAGGTATCACTCATACTGAAGGGTACTGTGGCTTTTTCCCCCCCTCAGTTTGCACCCAGTTGCTGGTGTCAAGGCCAGATGAAGAAAATATCAGCTGTTACCTTCAGCTAATTGAGAAGTGTCTGATACATGAGGTAAGAAACTGAAGATGAAGCTTTTTCTCTGTTTGCTCATATGTGTGGATGCAGTTGTAAATGGAACTTGTGACAACCTTAAAACACAAATATAATGCCTTTAAAAAGATCTTTTTAAAAAAGCTTGCCTGTTTCTTTCTTGAACTGAAAAATAAATACAGATTCCAAATGCATTTCCAGAAATCCTGCTAATACTTTGTTCATTATTTCACTCCTTTTTGCTGTCTTGTTTTGACAGGCTTTCACAGAAACTCACAAGAAAAGGCTGGTCTCCTGGAAGCAGCAGGTCCTCAAACTGCTCCGCCTGTTCCCTCGGAAAGCTATGCTGGACATGCCTGGGTACCGTCAGAAAGGGTGAGAGTGCTGGCCTTCTTTTACCTTTGATCTTCCTCTTTAGCAGAAGAGCTGTCACATCAGTTTATTGTGATTCTGGATTCGTCTCTGTTATCTGTTAGCTTGATTTTCTTTCCCTTCTTTTTAGTTTCCTCTTTTCCTAATTGAAATTGCTGCTGTCATTTCTTAAGAAATGGCTGTAATAGTTCAACAATCCTTATAATTTCTAAGGAATGTTTCTCTGGTGTTTGTTTTGCTACTCCAGCTGGACCTATGGGTCCAACTCCCTCCCCACAGCAGGTTCTGTAAGTGGAGGTGTAGGGCGGCGCGGCCAAAGGCAGTTCCAGATGACCCCTCGTGGACTTCCAGCTGGACGCATGTGTCTCCCAGCTGGTATTGGGGGAGCTTCTCCACGGCACACTCTCACTAGTCCTGCGCTGACAGGACAGGGTAGACAAGTCAGTATTTTAAATGTTATAATTATATTATGACATCAAGTTGTAACATGCATTACTAATTTTAACTTCTATACAGATTAGATAGCCTACGAAAAAATCAAATATTAAAAGATTTAATGACTTAAAACCAGTTGTTCTCAAACTGTAAACCCCGCTGGTGACAAATGGTGAGCTAAGTGGTGTAGAAATGACCCAGAAAAAAATAGTTGAACAAAGTTCAATTAATATGAACTCTGTGTAGGGTAAATTTGAATAGTTTTGTGAGAAGGTATTGGTCAGTATGAAGCACGTTAAAACAGTCATAATACATCTTTGTTCTGAAAGCAAAAAAACTGCCCCCAAAAAGAGGTTTAATCAGTACAGATTTGACAGTAAAACTGGTTTCATAGTTTTATATAATTTGAGTGTTTTTATTTGAGAACCTAGCTGAAGGTTTAAGAAACTTTGCCAGTTTTCCTGGATAAGTGATGTTTGTGTAAGGAGAACTTGTGTTTTCCAATATATAGAGCCTGTGGTTTGCCAACCCTGGAGGCAGTAACAGCATGCCAAGTCAGAGTCGCAGCTCTGTACAGCGGACCCACTCGCTCCCTGTCCACACTTCCCCACAAACCATGCTCATGTTCCAGCAGCAAGGTATATATATATATATATATATATGCACTAACCCACAAACTGTCATAGTGCTTGTTTAATGTACCACATTCTGTGCCAACATGTAAACACAACCTTCTTGACATCTTGGGATTCCTGTTTACACTTTATAACACCTAGTTTTACCTACATGTTCTGAAAGTATTTTTTTTAATGCCTAACTGGAAATGGCTATTGGAATATTTGAAAGCTCTGGATCTCAGTCTGAGTTTTGCAAGTAGAACAAGCTACACAACCTCTGTGAAAAAAAAAAAAAAGCAAAAAAAAAAAAAGCTATGAATTGGTCAGATGCCAGAATGGAGAGTGTCTCTCCCTCTGTGCCAAGGACAAACTAACAAGACGGCTTAGCAGCATGTTGCAGAAAACAATCTGTCGCCTTGTATAGTATACATAACCTTTGGTTGCCTTGTTTTGTGTGCCAGATGCCAGACGTGAGCATTGCAAATTTACCTGTAATGGATCTGTCGTGTTTTAGCAGAGTCAGCTTCGGATATTTCCATAAAGGAGTGTGTGAAAGCCAGAAATGTATAGTTCCACAGACATGAACTCAGTATGGTTATAGTTTCAGTGTCTACACTACACAAGAAACAAAAACCTGAAAAATACAGCATTTCTAATTGACTGAGTCCAAATCTGAATCTGCTTTAAGATTGTGTTGCATTTTTTAAACGATCGATTGAATAAATGTTGGAAATATTTAATTGCAAACTAAAGCTTGGTCCTGCACAACAGACCATGTTTCCTAATTTACTGCACTTCAGGCAGCTTACTGCTTATGAACAGAAGCGTTCCTGAACTGCTGACCTTGTTATGTTTGTGATTCAATGCTTAAATCTGTATTTTCAATATAGTGGCATCTACAGTGATCTGCCTCTGACTTTCCTCTTATAGCATTGTGTTTTTTGTTGCACGCTCTTCCTACACTTCATTTAGTGTAACAACATGCCTGCATCCATACATCATACACCTTATTTTTCATTTCTAGCTTTAGCATAGAAATTTCAACAACAAATTTCCCTAACAAATTTCCCACGTGTGGGACTAATAAAGGTTATCTTATCTTATCTTATAACCAGTCAAAGCAAAATAAGGTGTTAAAACATATATGCAAGTAAAAAGGGTGTGTGACAGCAGCCAGAATTATACAGCATGATGTAGGACTCTCAGATATAAACCTTTTTATTATTTTGGAAGTTTTGTTCCTCAGTACAGAGACAAAACAAAACTATTGTAGCATAATATGTTCTTTGAGTATCCCAGAGGATTCCTTATAAAGCTGTCTAGACATCACTGTCAGCCAAACACCTAAATGCCTTTGTGGAAGTTCAACTTTCAAGCTCCGTTTTACTTCTGCTTCTCAGACCAGTGTTGTACTATCGATCATGTCTTTATTCTCTTGAAACCGATTGAAATTTACATCAGAACTTACATCAGAATACATCTAAAGCTTTGCAGTCACAGTCTGCTTTTTTAAGTAAGTGAAATGCTAACTGATGTAAGAAAGAAAAGAGGATTGCAAAGGCAGACCTATATCTCACTCTTGAGTTAAACCCCCCCCCCCCCCTCAACTATTTGTAAGTATAAATTACATTTCATTAAACACTTTTAAAAATACAGTAAAATGATGTTAAACCTTAGACTTTTACACCATTTATACAAATTCTTGTGCCAGTTACCTCCATTTTTCGTAATGTTCATAGTCGTTTCAACCGAATTAAACACTATCTGTAGATATGCCTTATGTTGTTTGTTTAGAAAACAGAACTACTCCCTTTATTAGTGTTACTCACTTCAATTTTAGATTACAGCACCAAGGTGAGCTGAGCATAAGCAACCTTGTGATGATGATTCTTTTGCACACTGTGTTTTTGCACATTGTGTTTCAATAATGTAATCTAAATGTGAGTCAGGCAGATTAATCTGCGTTAATGCAGATTTTATATATATAAATGTTTTTTTTGTTTGTTTGTTTTCTAAATTTAGTGTAGTGACAGTATGTCATTTCCTAACATTCCTGTGGACTAATAGTTTTATTCATTTCCTCAGAATGCCAAGTTCCAGGTGCTGACCTGGAGATCAACCCTACGCTGGAATCACTGTGCCTCAGTATGACAGAGCATGCCTTAGGGGGTAAGTGTCAGCAACTTTAAATGGGACACTGGTTGGCAAACGTGTACACAGCTTTCAGTTAGAGCAGAAGAGCAGGGGTGGACAGCCCACGATCCCCTTAACTGTCACTCCTGCAAGCTTTAAAAAACAAAATAAAACAAAAAAGATGTAATCCTGTAATCCTTCTTAATCTGCAGCTTTTTTTCTTTTATTGTTTGGTAGGAAGAGCTTAAATAGATCTTTTGATATTGAAGGTTGCTGACCCAAGAACTAGTCAAATGGGAGAAAAAGAGCCCTTTAAACAAAAGACAGTGTAAAAAATGGATATACCCAGAGAAGTTTTTACTATTGTTTTTTCAGCCACAAGCTACCTTACATGCTTCACAGGGTCAAATTTTACTTTATCCGCTAATGCTAGCAGGCTTGATTAGAATGTTGCATCTATAAACTGTATGGGTGCATCTCATTTGAGGTAATTAGTGCCAAGTAAGACTAATAAAAACTAGAATTTCACTCACCAAAACTGAAATAAAAGAAGCCATAACATTAGTCAGATAATCCACTGAAAAGGCTCCAACAGCATAGACACAATGAACAGTAGTGGATGAGGCCTAGCAGACTTGATCAGCTCCAGCTGCCTGTGGCAGGACACCTGTCTGTCAGAGTGGCCACACCCCTGACTCAGTTATTCAGGTGGATGAGTTACAAAAGAATTCACCCCATTTAGAGTGGGATCAAAGCCAGATTGTTTTATGGTTATTAATTCTGTTTGACATTTTAACACGGGGGGGTCTGTGCAGTGCTCTATTTGGAAGAGAAACTCGAGTAGCAATTAGAGGAACTGCACTGCCACTTCTATGTTGGCTTAATTTTTAAGCTCTGGAGGTTGCACCTGTGTTTCAACATCAGTAGCTCTGTATAATTGTCCAGTATTGTGGTTGTAAATAATTTATGAGATGCATGACTTTTGGAAAATTTTATATTTTCATTCCTTTAACTGATGCGGCTAAAGTTATGTTCTGTTTTGGCTTTGTATATCTTAAAACAAGGATGCATAAAGGGCCTGAGGGCCAGAAGCAGCATAAATCTTAATAGAAATCTGCAGATTGTCTGTATACTGGATAGTATGTGTTAAATCAGTGATACTGCAAGACAGAAGCCAATTTAAATTTCATAGGATTTAGTGTTTTTAATTTTCTTAATGTTACTAATATATGTATCTAACAGTAAGTTTAGCAGCAGGACAGTGACATGCCCCTTCAGCGATGCCATGCTTATCACATTGTGATTATAAATGTAATGTACCTTAACGTGTCTCTGTTCTACCCCTCAGATGGAACAGACCGGACTTCAACAATATGAAAAGAAGAAAGGAAAAATACACTTCATTTGAGGCCTATTCAGTTCCTCATCACCCAGCACAAAGATAAACGTATGCTTCAGAAAACCAGGCAAAGCAGTCACTACAAAATGACAAAAAAACTGTGTATATGTTCTCTAATATTTTTGTACGTTATTATATACAACTAAGTTTATTAAAAATGGAATACAGATGATTATTATATTGCAGGACAGAGAAAAAAAAGGTTAACTGTGCAAACTGCTCCGTGTCACCTGCAGGACTGTGGCATGATCTGCAGAGGCTCAGTTTGCCGTTGTGAGAGAAAAACAGTAGATTGGTGCTTTCATAAAGGGGTTCCGCCCTATGAGTTACTCTTCTTTTCCTTCTGCCTTGGAATAAGGCTTTCTATCCAAAACACACTGACAGCAACAGCCTCTGCACCATATAATGTGTAGATTCTGAAGATTTCCAGCCAGAGTTAAGGCACTTTTAATAAATGAACTTTGATATTAGGCACTAAATGGTATTTGGCTCAATTACACACTTACTGAGGTTCCCCTTGTAGTCAGGTGCTGATATACAGACACCAGTATGCTTTCTAGCCACCGTAATCATTCTTTAACCTGTGATAGCTGGGGCTTTTGTTGGTTGAAACTTGGTCAGCTTTCCTTGGTTCTTTTTGTCGTCTCTAACGAGCATGTTTTTGTGTCAAAGGAAGGAGAGAGATGACCAAAAGGCTTGAAGAACAGCTTGTAATTCAACCACAGGTTTATCCTTTCTCTTGGTTGTTTTTCCCCTGAACATGTAGTCAAAATAGAAGTGACTCTCCTCCTCTAAACTTCTACCAAGCCAAAGAGAAGGGTTGTGTGACTGTCAATTTGAGAAAGACATTTATAGTGAAATGGTATACTATTTTTTAAAAAAGAACAGCGGTTTAAAGAATTTATACCAGCTGCAATTTGTCTCTGTTATTTTATGCCCTACTACATAAATGATGATGAATCTCATTTTGTGCCGAGGAATCCCCAGAGGGGTGAGTAAGGGCTGTGAGGTTTGTACTGTGTGAGAGCTGATTTGATATTGAATTGATAAAAGCAAGGAGCGCAGAGTGTTTTCAATTTACAGTCTAATGCCAGGCGAGAAAACTAAATGAAACCCATCTCAACCCTCTGGCCCCCTTATAATTGGCTTTGGAAAATGAAGCTTGATCTCATAATAAATGCTATGGAGCACAGCGCCTCACCCTCGCAGTGCCCTCTTCCTCAAATGGCCAATGTGATGATTTGATGAATCATACTTTTCAAGGTGCTTGACGATGTCCATCTTTTTTCTGTTTGTGTCTCAATGTGTTTCAGTCTCAGAACCCTAACATTATCATGTGGTATCAGTGTTGAATCAAAAACTGTCTTATACAGCCTCTGTCTGTGAATGTGGCAGAGCCGGAGGTGCATGTATGTGTAATATGGTCTTAACTTTTGGATCACTTTTGGTTGCAACATAAGACAGGGATAACCATTCAAATTATTATTTCATCAAAAATAGGAGGTCTGTCTAGTAAAGATGGTTATTTACAGATATCTTTTTTTCAATTGTATTTTTTACTCTCCCTTGATATTGATAACTTATGCTTATTTTCTATAATCGCATGTTTTGCCACACTAATACCGCACTGTTGTAGATAGAGGGCATGGTGGTTGATGGTGCCCAGTGTCACCGGAGAACAGAAATCTTGCAACTAATGTTGTATGTTTATTTCGCCTAAATGTCACTGTTTACATCTCTCTGGGATGATGCCAGATTCATGTTCTGTGATGTCATGCATAATCCATTGTCTCACAATCTAACACATTAAAGAACTGAAGCCTTCTCACACCTGAGCAGGCTGGGTAGATCCCAAAAGCAAGTCTTCTACCCCCCAATCCATGGACTCCATATGAGTTGCAGTAGTGGGTTTTTTGTTTGTTTGTTTGTTTGTTTGTTTGTTTGTTTGTTTGTTTGTTTTCAAAGGTATAACTATATGAGGCACTTAACGGCTCTTTTTTTGTTTTTGTTTGTTTTTTTGTTTTTTGGTCATGTGGTGGTGAGAAAGAATTGTTTCTCAAACCTTGTGATTAAACTGTTTAGCTGTCATGTTCTCATAAACTGTTTATGTGGTGCCTGAAATTCTCGCTCCAGCATCCTCAGCTTTTGTTTTAATAATGGTCATGAGAAGCATTCTAGTCATAGATTTCTTCAGAGCAGGCTCTTGGGATTATCTGACTTGTTAAAAGCATCACACTCATGCCCGCAAAGGACTTTAGTGAGTTAGCAATGGTGGCTTTAAGACTTCTTTCTTTTATTTTTAACTCTTCACTATCCTGTATACCAACTACGTTGTTGCAGATGGCTCAGATTATCCTTCTCATGGCCTCTGTTGCTTTGGACAGCCTACTTGTTACTTCAAATAGACACAGAGGTACAGTGCGGCAGATTTCTACAAGAGTGTGTGTGCGTGTGTGTTTATAAAGATGATGCAGCAGGGGGGTGACAATGCTTTTCTGAGCCACATAATCATGATGTGATTATGAGTAAACTGAACACTAATAACTGGCCAAGGAATATGTTTACTCCATGTTTACATTCCAAGATGCGTGATATTAGTTGAGAAGTGCATGTATTAGTTTCAGGCTGGTGTATTTTAACATGCCACGCACCCACTACGGAGGTACAGAGCCTGTGTCGCATGGAGACGTCTACCAAGTGGTCCTGAGACCATGTTCATGTCCCAGCATGGCTTTATTATTGAATTAATGTAGCCCACCAGCTGCATATATCTATCTTGTACCAGTTATATTTAATTCTAAAACTCTCCCCCAACTTTTTCTAATGTTTTATGAACCTTTTTGCATCACATGCTTACACTCTACTTTTTTACTGTCACTCATATGTGAATGGTCTGAAATGCAACATCCGTCGGATCATTGACAGTCCAAATAAAGAGGTTCAGTTCTTTTGCAAATTAACTTGTGGTCTGTGTTTGTGTCTGGTTTTTTTTTATTATATGAGGCTTCGGGAAACTCGTGAGTCGCTTTTAAGATGCTCTTGTGTTGAAAGAGTCGCCGCATTGATACCGCAGAGTACGTTTTTACTTCCGGGTTGCGCGGTTCTCGCAGTTCATCAAGCTAATGCGAGCTAGTCATCTCGCTGTTAATAACGGCTTTAGTTTAAATAAGAAGAAACAACGTCTGTTTGGTCTGGGAACTTGATTACAACTTCTTAGGTATGTTCAACATGTGTGTTGTGGCCGTATAAGCCCGATGTAAATGTCTGTAGGCAAGGCAAAGACCTTCCTACCGCAGAAAAGTAGAGTTAGCGGATGGCTAGCTGTGCTTAGCATGTATCAACACTGAACAGCTGTCGGCTAACAATGTTAGCTTGTTAGTTCTTGCTTAGTGTATTTCACGCTGCATAAATGATTAAGTACTTAATTTGGCTGGTAAATTTACATATTTAACGACGATTGAGGTCGGCTCAGTTGTAGAGTTACAAGTTCGTAAATCTTTACTTTTAAGTCGATCATCCCCGGTGTCTCGATAATAGCGGGTGGTGTGATTTGTGAGGACAGAGCTCGATCCCAGATAATACTGCTGCCCCTGGTCGGTTTGTTAAAACTGAAACAGTTTTAACATTTCTATAAGTTGCCGAGACACTAACGTTAAAAAAAAGTTTATTGCTGTTTAAGAATGGTATAAAGCTTTGTTCATAAAACATTTTCAGAAGTTGTGTCACAGAGTGCTTTTCAAGACACCTAATCAAATAAAAGGAAGCCTAACGCAGGGAAGAAAAAGTGGGTGTTTTTACCATTTGTCAACCTTCATGTGAAGTTTAATATCTAAATGTTTCTAAAAGCCAGCTCCTCTAACAAGACAGGACATAAGACATGGGGGCAACAGCTGGAGCCTAATTGAATTAAACATAAGAAAATCTAAACATGGGTGTAAAAATGAAAGCATGAATTACAATCCGAAATAATCACTAATATTATTAAAATGATTTATCTGTCATTCTTTGTTTAATTTATCTTGTCTATGCTGTACATAGCGGGACAGCCACAGAAGTACATTCACAAAGCCCCTGGAAAGCATTGCTAACCGTGGCCAACAAACGAACTTTTTCTGCACCACTTCAGATGTCAAAACAATCTTAATATCGCAAGCCCTGTAATTAAAAAAAAAGAAAAAAAAGAAGTATATTATTATTACCTTTTGGATTTCTAGCAAAAAAGGGAGCCACTTTGAATTTTGCTCGAAGCTGTGAGCAACAAATAAATAATTAAATAACTTTAGGTTTGTGTGATATTTTTCACCTTGTTGACCACTCAAAGTCTTAAGAATTGCCGCAACTCTGTTATTGGAAACAATGCAATGGATTTTGCCTTGTGTTGCTGTACAAACTGCATAACAACATAATTTCTAGTTTACCTTCAGGCATCTCTTTCTCCACTATGTTCTGCAAAGGGACTGCACTTGTTCGACAACAGTCCATTATCAGCCAACCGATTCATTGGCTCTATTTAGATGATCTCTGATATCAGTTCTGCTGAAAGCTGTGATATGCTAAAATTCACTCTGGACATAACATTTTTACAGAAAAATCAGAGGTCACAAAACTTAGAAAGCAGTTTAGTTCTTCAAAATTAGTTGTTAGTACTTCTCCTTTAGTTCCTAAATCATGTGTTGTTATGTGTTATTTGTATATTCTTTTGTAATAAAGTTTTGTAATATGTATTCTACTCCCAGTACAGACAACTCTGTGTACTCATCTGATGTCATAGAAACTCAAGATTTCTTAATGTTAAAAAGACTCTCTTGTGCAGTCTAACAATACCATAAACCAACATTTGGCCTGTATAGTTTTTTTCCTCCTCTTTTCTCTACCTAAGATTCAAGTCTGAGTTAAAAAAAAAAAAGAAAAGGAAAAAAAAAGAACTGTAGATTAATCAATAATGAAAATGTCAGTCTCGGCTCTAGGGTCAACACCTTTCTAAAACAATTTAAACAAAAATAAACCTTAGATTTCAACACAGTGAAATTCTGAGAAGTGCTATTGTGTTGGATTGCATCAGTTTTATATGAGCATTTGAAATAAACTGGCAACAAAGTGTGCGCCACCAGAATTTTGACATTATGTTATCTATAAATATTCCATAAGGTTGAAGCTGAGCTTTGAACAGAGTTTTCTTTTTTGTTTTTCAGGCATTGTAAAGTCTGTATGGCCACTATACATGGATGGTGAGAGTGACATGTCAGGATGTGGATGGAAATCATTTGCTGAAAGATAACTGTAATTAGCTGTTCCTTGGAAATTTCCTGGATTGGTGAAACTGTCTCCACATATTCCGTCATGTCATTACCAAAGGAGTCAGGGAACCGAGGAAAAGATCGAGAGAGGGGGGCTCGTCCCAAGGTGAGACAGAGCCGGTCAGAGGAGAGACGAGATGCAGGCGGTGGAAGGAAAGGTGGAAAGGGGAAGAAAAAAGGCCTTTCCTCCCACGACGCTGCGGCTGAGCGACCTGTCAGTGATGGCTTTGAGTATGGTGAGCTGTTGAGTGAACTGGAGACCAGAGACCAATCTTCCCCTTCCCCTCTGAGGGATAGTTGGAGATGGCAGGGCTTTGAAGTAGCTGCCTCATTACTAGGACAGGAACGAGTAACAGCAAGACCAACTCTGGGAGCGACTGGCTCTGCTGCAGAGTTACCCACATCTAGTGAAGGTGAGGGGAGAGGGTCAAGCAGCAGTCGCACTCTCAGGCAAAAAATCCAAGATGCAATGGGGCAGTGTTTCCCAATAAAGACACACACTGCAGCGGCACCAGCTCCATTGCCGCAGGCTCTTTCATCATCAAGTGCCTGTGGCTCCTCGAGGCGCAAGATCCATCTCAGTGAGTTGATGTTGGATGACTGCCCTTTCCCTGTAGGATCAGAGCTGGCTCAGAAATGGTATCTCATTAAACAACACACGGCCCCCATTACCCAGCCTCCCCTGCTAGATTCTACAGTAGTGTGCACTGCCCCAACTTCAACCATGGCAGTTGCAGTGGAGGATGTGGATGACCGATTACGAGAGCGCAGGCGCATCAGCATTGAACAAGGGGTTGAGCCACCTCCCAATGCAGAGATCCACACATTTGAGGTTACAGCCCAAATTAACCCTCTCTACAAGCACGGCCCAAAGCTGGCTCATGGTATGAATGACTTAGCTGAGACTGACAGAACCTCCGTCCATCAGCAACAGCAGCTTCTTCTCCAAAGACAGCAGCAACACCAACTCCTCTTACAGAGCTGTTTGGACACTCTGGATGAAGTTGCAGCCTCTGCATCAGCCTCCGTCCACACCTGCGACGCTGTCTCCGACGCTTTGGTTGACCCAGACATAACTGCGACCAGCATGACCTCTGGAGAAATTCTTCCTCAGACTGAGCATCACAAATCTCACGATAGCTATCGCATTCACACTCAGATTGATTACATTCACTGTTTAGTTCCAGACCTGCTGCAGATCACAAACCTCCCATGTTACTGGGGAGTCATGGACCGCTACGAGGCAGAGACATTGCTGGAGGGAAAGCCTGAAGGCACCTTTCTACTGCGGGACTCTGCCCAGGAAGACTACCTCTTTTCAGTTAGCTTCCGCCGCTATGGCCGCTCACTACATGCACGTATTGAACAGTGGAATCACAACTTTAGCTTCGATGTTCATGACCCCAGTGTCTTCCACGCGCCCACAGTTACAGGACTGCTAGAGCACTACAAGGATCCCAACTCCTGCATGTTCTTCGAGCCCCTCCTGTCCAACCCCATCCACCGCACACAGCCCTTCAGCTTGCAGCACATCTGTCGAGCGGTCATTAGCAGCTGCACCACCTATGATGGCATTAATATGCTTCCCATTCCAAATGCTTTAAAAAAGCACCTGAAAGAATACCACTATAAACAAAGAGTACGTGTACGGCGAATGGATACCTGGTGGGAATGAAAAACAACAAAACACTGACTTAGAGAAACTTCCAAATACATTTTTAATGCAAGTCTCACTAAACTGAACTGAGAAGTGAGTCTTATTCTTCACCCCGTTTGGCTGTATTAACCTACACCACACTGTACTTATTTATTATATTCCTGCTGTACAGGTCTTAACAAATTGTACTAAACAACACTGATGAGGCAATATGTAATCTCACTGTTCTTGCACATTCAGTTCTTTATCCTCAAATTAAACAGACTTATTTAGATGTGTGTTGTTCACGGCTATCCTCACATATCATCTGTGTTTTCAAGTGTGACTAAATCAGCTTAATTATCTAACGATGGGGGGGGGGGAGTCCTAGAGTGAAAGGAGATGATTATAATCAAGTTGTTCATCAGTCACGTGCTGAGAAGGTGAAACACGCACTGACAAGGTTTCTTTCTTGTAAGTGAGGTGCTGAAGTACAGCACGTCTGTGGTATTAATCATAATTGCCTACATAGCCCAGGGCTGATCATAAGGGATGACAGTTAGGTGCATATGCTACGTGGTCCTATTAAAGATGCAAAGGCTTGTCACTCACTGGATTTGATAATGTGCTCACATTAGTTTTGAGTTTAATTTTTACTTTTAACTGCAATTAAAGACTAACTAACATCCTGTGGTATCAGTCCTGTCTTTGCTGCAGTTATGTACAAGTATGCTTTCGCTGGTGGGTGTAACTCCCGGTGCTTCTAGTGGAGACACTGGACGCGGTGAAACTAATTTGAAAATGTCCTTCTTCCAGGGAGTGAAGTAAAACACTCCATTTTCTTTTATACCTTTCTTTAGCACAGTGTGATATATATATATATATATATATATATTTTTTTTTTCCCCCAAGTTTATTTTAAGTGTGCAAGTCTTATACTCAGATTCTAAACCTTTCAGCTTCAATCCTAAGCTGTTGGTTTCCCGTACAGTTAAATTGCTGCAGTCAGTGCTGGCAGTCTTCATTAGTTTAGTCAGGATTACATGTGGCTCGCATGAACCTGTCAGCCGCATTGTGATCAGAATGTAATTATAAAGCCCTGCGGTTTATGTACCTTATTTTGCCCAAACTCTGACTTTTGTGCATTTCCATAAGTCTGGAAGTTGAATCTGTTTTATACATTTTTCCCTATGCATCTAATTGTGATGTGAAGGGAGAAAATTGATCTTGTTGCTATACTTCCTGCTGGGTGTATTTGAAAGAGGTAGGGTGTCTCCACACTAATCTTCCATTCCAGCAGTTCAATGACAAAATTACCATAATGAAGTAGCACTGGTGAATCTTAATTAACAGGGAGAATGATGGGAGATGGAATGAATTTGAGCTTTTTTCTGGGCTGACGTGAAGTCAGTTACCAAGACAAAAATCAGTACGCTCTAAAAGCTCTGCAAAGACAAATCAGTCCTAAACTAAAACCCTTAAGGTGCTCAAAAAGGGAACAGTTTACAGTGTGTAAATCTACATGCTGGGGAAGAGTAGGGTCGTAAAGGCTATAGTGTAATAAATAAAATACAATGCTATGTGATGCATCTGTGTTGAATGCTCAGAAACACTGAAGTTTAAACATAAAAACAAATCACCAAAAAATGTCTTGTCTTCTCATCAGACTGTAAAATCTTGCTTTATGTGTGTTGAGTTGAACATACACAATCCGTACTATCTGTTTTATTAATATTACCTGACTAAAATAAACACATTTATGTATAATTCTGTCCTGAGTTTGCATATGAGCACTGCAAATCTCGCAAATGAAGTGTTTACATATTTACGTGTTTAAACTTCCAATTACCAAAGCAACGCAGAAAGACTGAAGCTTTTCACGCAGGTCAGACTTATGTGGTCAGTGACATATTTATGACTTATTTTGAGAGTAATTCCAAATTCTTACCCCTGCAGGGGAGTTATTCACTCTTATGTGTGAACAGCATTTTGTATTAATGAATACACAGAAGAGACACCCCCACTGCTAATTGTTGTGTGCACTAAGTAATGGTAGTCACAAAAGCCAACCATCCCAGTGTTAATGGGAAACCATGGAGATGGGACCTAGTTCGTCCTCTGAGCCACTGTGATGTTGTTTTCTCCCTGAGATGGCTCATTTGACATGCAGAATGTAAATCATCCATGACAAGCACTCATCCAATAATGAGGCTGCTATTATTTAAGCAGCAGTTCCAATGCATCATTAAAGTCTGCATTCAAAATGCAAAGTCAGAGCCTTTGACCTTTGTGTACTTAATTAAGTCACCATAAAAACTCAACAATAAAATGAGTGATGGAAGACATTTGACCTGTCATGCATACACAAGTGTGGGCTACACCAGCAATTTGAGTCCCTGAACAGCTCGAGGTTTGTGCATCTTCCACCAGTATGCAAGACTCTGCAATCAGGTATTCATGGCAGAAATAATCCAATAATAAGATGGGTTTTTTGTGTCTGTGCAACATATTCCCATAGATTTGCGTAGCTATAAAGAACTGTAACCAAATTCATATATGCATTCCTGGAAAGCAATTTTTAACAGCGTGCTAATTATTACTTATGCTGGCACCCTTTCAGTCAGCATTTACAATGAGTTTCCAGCAGAGCAGATCAGCTAAAGATGCTAAATTTTTAAAATTTGTTTACAAGCAAGCATACAATTCAGCATGCATTGTTTGAATATGTAAGTTGTCAATGCGATACCATTTAATTGTCATTAAATACAGCTAAGCAAGCTCTTTATTTACCCAATAAATGCAATAATTCTATGTAGATATTATTAGGAAATTACAGACCTGCAAAATAAAGAGTTGCCATTTTATTTTATAATTGCTATTAAAGAAAAAAAAAACAAACCAAAGATAATTTCAGTTAGTTCAAAATGCTGTATTACTGCAAGCACAGCAGGTGGCTGTAAAGAGCTTCAGTGTGTTCCCCCCTGGCTCCTCAGTACCGTGTGATTTGTGTGTGGTGCATTGAGATGGAGGGATTGAGTTAGTTTTTTTTTTCAGCTGGCAGCACGGTGGCACTCATCATGCAGGTATTACAGGTCCTGGGGTAAAAAGAGGACTTTTCTTTCCCTGGATCATGAGGCCCAGAGGGATGGGATGCTCAAGCAAATCAGAAAGCTCATTGGCTACACATACTTAGTGTGTTTGTGCCTGTTTGGACCCGTTTTCCTCTGAGCCTAATCTCTACAGTTGAAAATCACGAGGGTGGAGAATAAGCTTGGGATGTTCATAACACCTGGGGACAATTACTTTCCCAAATAATCTGCCTGTCATAATCTAACAAAAGCTCAAAAAAGAGCTTGATATGGCACAGACTTGGCTTATTCAGCTAAAAACCTGTAGCAACCTTAGGTTCCAGGGGTTGTTTTTGATGTGTTTGTTTTAGCGTGCAGTATGTAAACCCATAGATTTAAAACTCAACTACCATGAGATGCGGCGTGATCTGCGCCATTAATTCAGGGGAGGGCGTATCAAACTGATTTGGAATTCTTGCAAGATGCAAACAGCTAGACATGATCCTCCTTATCCACCCAGAGAGGAAGAATATCTTTCTGTGACTGAGAAACACCGCGGTTGCGAGAGTTATTTTTGGTCAGTAAACGAATCCAGCTGAATCTCAACCTTGAACATGAATCAGTACATTCCTGTCTATTCTTGTCAAAACCAAGTAAGTAATTTGTGAGTTATTAAAGTGTCAGTTCTTAAAAGTCTTGCAATTCCCCCTCAGGAGGTACATTGTCACACAGTGACATGCGTACATTTGATGTTTGTTTCCCTGGAAGCAAACCTTTGACAGCACATTATTTTCTTTCCTACTTATTTAAAATCCAAATGCACTCCTGCTTCTCTCATGCATGTATTGGAACTCTTGTGAGGCCTTTGCTGCAGAAAAACATCAATATTCTAATTTAGAGCTGTTTGTGTTCTTACTGCTCAGTCTCTTGCCATTTTTATTCTCCTTTGCGCTGTCAGATTGTTGATGGAATAATAGGGGTGTAGGGCATTCCACGACTAAGCCCAGAGAGATACTACACAGATTGATGAGATTGCAGGGTAAGTGACACCTGACAGTCTACATCCCAGCCTCCAACCTGTGAAGCTCATAACTAACACCCTGGCATGTTCTAAGGATGTTCCGAAGTTTTAATCAACAGCTTGTAAATTAACATATTATTTAATTTAGCATCAAAATATAGTTGTAATGTGTATCATAATGTGTTTGTACAAACTGTAATTGACACAAAGATAAGGCAAATATAATTATAGATAAGCATTGTTTGTTCTCAGAAGATGGTTAATTACAATAAGCCTTCACAATCACTGTGAAAAGGCCCATGCATCATTGATAGAACGTAGAGAAAAAATTATAATTGCATAAATGATACATTACATTGCATAACACCTGCTCTGTGACTAATTATGCTGTCGCACAGTGGCTGCAATGACCAGTAGAAAAAGTTCAAGCGATAAAAGGAATGTGTAGACCTCAGTAGCTGGTTGTTATTTTATTTTTTTCAAAGTCATTTCTCACATCGGGCTCCTTTTGGACCCAGTGATATCCAGCCTGTTAATGTACTGTCAGTGAACGGACAAGATTAATTTACAGGAAAATACATTTGTGGAGGACAGAAACCTAAAGTATATGGCCTTTATGCTAATCATTCAAACTAATAAACACCACACTACTGTGCTAAAGTTATTAAAGAACCTTTCTTCATTTTATATAACATTTCTAAGTAAGTTTATGTTAATTATGCATTGTAAGAATAAGTCATTTGTCACTGTCTCTGTCATGGTTCCTCTAGTTTTGGTTTTACTTGTTGCAACCCCTTCCCCCACCTTTTGACTTTGTTTGTCCGTTTGGCTCTTGTTTCTCTGTCCTGTTCCCTGTGCTCCTTTGTCTATTCCATAACTTTTATATTTCCATTTTTACTGCTTTAAATGCAGTGGGGTGTGTCACCTGTTGTATGTCTTCATTGGCTATTGAGACTTTAATTGTCCTGCATTTGGTTGATGTCCAGCATAACTCTAAATACACTGTATGTTAGACATCTGTTGTAAGTATTACAATACTATTGGTAAAGTATTACTAAATCAAATTTCCTTGAGTTCTGGCATGCTCTGCTCTTAATATCATTGCATAGAGTACTAGAATAAGAAAAGCAGCTATGTACAGTTCAGGGATCATTACTCTTTGTTAATGTATTCATTCAGTTCATCTACTTTCTTGCTTAATTGAGTACTATTTGACCTTCTGCCTGTAGCTGCAATATGGTTTTATTTATCACAAGAGATCTAGCCTACATATCAGCCACATATTATAAAGGAGAAAAAAAAGGCTTCAAAAATATTTCCATTTCACCCACATGCATCACTTCTGTCTGTTGCATTTATAAGAGCAGAGGATGAACTGTGCCTGGCTTTACAGTTAGAATTTGTTCACTGTAATCATGTAGCAAATATGACTTGTGACCAATAATTAGACATAAGCTAATCAAACAAGAACTTGACACATTAACTGCTAAATGGGCCCGAAAATGAGACAGATTTTGATAAATGACAGATCAAGACATGTGGTCACTGAGCCTTGATATGGCACTTCCGGCTGCCATCTTTCTTTGGTTAGAAATAAGATGCATCACAGGGAGTTTTTGTACAAAGTCCACAGGGGACCGTTTGAGATGTCTGGAAATGTGTTCAACGCAGTGGTAACCTAACTGTTGTCAAACCCCTACTGGGGTTTTGAAATTTTGAATTGGAGCTTGCTAATTATCATTGTGAAAAACAGATGCTCAATGCTCTGTGCCATTAAGTGCCAGAAATATCTCAAGCAGAAGCCAGGAGAGGCATAAATAGTGCAGCTAAAAAAAAAAAAGAGGCATTAACAACATTTTATTTTGTTATTTTTTTAAACCTTTTTTTTTATTGAAGGAAAAAAAAACTTAACACATGTTACAATAAGCTATAAGCAGGATAAGAGCATTAGAACCAACTTTGGAGCAGGTAGATGTCGCACACGAGCTTTGTCCCTGCATGTTTGCTCATCCAATGGATTCAATTTTCAGGCTTTAGGAGTCAAACCTATATAGTTATAGTTCTCAGGAAAAGAAATTACAAGCACAAGCAAGTGCTCACGATGCTGAAAAGCATTATGGACAATAATGGACAATTTAAAATAATGATACTCTAAAGAAGGTGGGTTATATGAAATCAGATGAACAGGAGCCCACTTAGATCAGCCTGGACTCCTTTTGGTAATATGCGTGCAGGATTCTCAGACAAAAGTAAGTAATTTTTTTCCGATAATGTATATTGCATTGCTGAGCTGGAGTGAAAGTTAGCTTGGCCGTATGATGCTCTCCTCTAATAACTGTGCAGCGTGCTACTGTGCTGTCTGCAGCATCTGCAGCCACTTGTTCTAGTTTGTTGCTCAGTATTATAGTTGTGGTTATTGATTGCTGAACAGCGGCTTGAGTTCACTTTGCCTGATTATTGTTTGGGATCCGTTTTAGTTGATAAAACACCTGCCTTATGCGTGTACTGAGCTGTGTACGCCTGCCAAAAATGTGTAAAATTAAGCTCTTATCACAGAAAAGCTCAACTTTCATTCCAATATGTAAAAATGTCTTTTCTCCATAAAGCAATTTTTACAAAAAATAAATAAATACTGAATAATAAAGTCATTATACCCCTTTTAATGGCTTCCCTGGTGCCATACAGCAGACATGACTATCTCAAATATAGCAGCTCTTTTAAATTATGCTTCTATTGCCTATCTGCTTCTTCAGTTCCAGTGGAGGCCTCGTCAAAATGAGTGACACTTGTAAGGAAATGAGTTTGAACCACTGTAGGGGAGCTGGAAAGTTAACAAAAAAGTTATTTACTGCAGTTTTGACCAAACTGTATCCTAACAGCTGACATAACAGTTTGAGTTGTTTTTCATTTTGGTGATTGATGTTTTTTTGTATCACATGCAACTCAGAGGTTTTTTAACACCTCTGAGTTCCTCTGTGTTCCAGTTAATATATTCTCAAGCTCATTTAATCAGACCTGTAAAAAACGCAGTTCAAAATGCCACGTGATGAGTAAACAGATTCGAGAGCTGAATTTGCCAACTCAATGAATTTCAGTTTGACTATAGTGAAAAACACTGCAGATGAACAGGAACTGCTTTGCTCAGTAAATCTTGTAGATGGATACCTGATGGTCCTATCATAATACTGAGACTGGGTTTTCATTTACTTTAACATCTCATTTTTACTTCCTACCAAAAACAGCAACATAACTTCATGTAGGAAAAGGACAATTAAACAGATGTTTTTCCACAAATACAATGACATGAATACTGCGTGTAGCTAAGAATACTTTCAGTTATAATTTTTTTCAGTGGGCATAGCATGATGTGAAATATAAGGACAATAGAATATAAGTACTGGGCCAGGAACACAGAAGATCTGCAGGAAACTCATGCCATGAAGCTCCTGGTGCGCAGCTTCTGTGCTGATGTTAATGTAAGAGGAGTTTTGGAACTCTGCAGTTACTGAGTCAGCGACCTTTATGAACTATGCACCTCAGCACTAAGTGACTGTGCACTGTAACTGTACATTGTCTCACACTGATTGCTGTGGTTCCTAAATGCTTCCATTTTGTAATAACGGCGGTTAATAAGACCCCTTCTTCCACAAATGTTTGTAAAAGCAGACTGGATGGTAGACTCAAAGCACACTGGACTTGTCAGTTGTTATATAATTATGAGTAATGATAAGATGTGCAGTAGATGTTGAAATTCTAAAATTCTATTTTTCATTAAGAAAAACCCAATTTGCATTTTCACAGAACGATGAACCGCTCCCTATCTTTACTTCCCTCTCCGTCTCTTCTCTTTTTACATCCAATCATGTTGCTAATTAACCTGATTAGCTGTGAGATGTTCTGCCAGGTGTTTTTTGTTTTGTTTTCATTTCTTTAAGCATTACAGCAACATTTTCATTCTTTTGTTGCTTCTGAGTTGACAGAATTCAGTTAATTTATTCATCATTTCTTGTCAGACTCTGTTAGGCATGTTTTAACCAAAAAAACTGATAATTCGCTGACACAAGCCAATGTAGTAATAAAAGCTAAATGAGGTTTGGAATTGTGTAGTAAAGAGTCAAACACATAATTTAGGACAGTGAAGTTGTAATAACTGGGTGTGTTTCTTCGTACATTTTTCTAGACAGGCATCACTCAATATTTTCAGCTGATAAAAAAGTTCTAGTGTGGATTTCAGTGCAGTGTTTAGAAGACCAAATACGCTCTTTGTTTATTGACAGAGCAAATCTTTAGAGGTTTTTACTGCCTCTACTTGGTTTTAGTGTTCTCTACTACACTCAATTCAAAGCACCGGGGTTGAGTGCAGGCGTGACCACAGCTGTAATGGCTTCTTTGAATTCTGTTTAGAGAGAAAGTTCATTCATTCAGTTTTTTTTCCCCCATGAGGTAAAATTATAATACTAACCACGGGTGGGCAAGTGCAGGGTATATTGTATTTCAGGTAAGAATAAAACAAATATATTAAATTCTGTAAATTCTTGGCAGTGATAAGGAAATAGTCCTTAAAGCTTTTTAAAATTCTCCATGGTGCCTTTGAGCTTTTATGATCTCCTTTTAACAAAGCACTGGGTCTTTTCATTGGGAAGAAAAAAGCTGTTTCCCTATACTCTCTTTTAGTAGGTTTATGATAGACCCATTTTGTTCAGGAGCTTAGAGTACTTGTCTTGGTTTTTACATCAGATGCTTTAACAAATTAAGAATTTCCCAAGCATTAACACATTTTAAAGGGAAATTTGGCTGTCACTTTACATCTCATACACAAAGGTGATCCGCTGGGTTCAGTTTAGTTGTGCTGACTTTTAAAAAATTCATTTTACAGCAAAAAACATCCCCCAAAAATAATAAAAAATATGTGTTTAAAATGCATGGAGAGCCAAATCCTGCATGCATTGAATGCCAAGTTTGATAAGTTTTTTTCTTTTTAAAGAAATTTTGAATTTACAAGCACAAAACAGCACTGTTACTACCAGGTGGGAAGATCTTGACAGTTATGAAGTATTGAGTTGTTTACCAAATTAAGGTGTGATTTTTTTCTGCCTGCGAGCTTCCCATTAGGCAAATGGGAAAAGACCCCTATGACTCAAGTGCATCTTCTGCTTTTAGACAGCAGTAAACCTGTTCATAGCTGAGCAGCTGGAAGGTTTTCATACTCAATCTGTTTTTTCCCCTTGCCAGATTAGAAAAAATGAAAAATTGTTCACTCTCCTTTGGTGTCTTACTCTGGATTTATACGCAACATCTGTGAATACAGCAGTTAGATTAATAGATATCAAGTCTTTTCTACCAACCCTTAAAATTGGCAAGTAGAGGATCATGAGGATTCTTCTTCTCGACACTGTCAAGTGCTTTTGATTATTAGAACTTTTTCTTAAATGGTCTCCAATATTTTTTCTTCTAAGTAAGGGGACGTTTATGTAGAAAAGCGAAGGGGAGGTCAGGGAGATTAAATCCAACTGGCAGATCTATTGATTTTTCTAAATTTCTTACATATCATCGCAAGGATATGCAAACTAAAAGCAGATACGACTGGTAAGTGTTCCTCTGGTTTTCAAATAAACATCATCCTGTATAAAGTGTGGCATGATGGTGAAGTGGATAATGCTGTGGCATCATAGCAACAGTTCAAACACTGGCTGTGGCCTTTCCATGTGGAGTTTACATGTTTCCCCTGTCCTTAAATGGGCCTCCTCTGGCTTCCTTCTACAGGTCGAAGACAGGTGAATTGAATTGAACTGATGAAATGGCCACGGATGTGAGGAGTGATGTGAAGTATTTAGAGTAAAGCACAGTGGGAATGTAGTTAAAATGTGGCTTGTAGCAAAAAGGCAGAAACAATCGATAAGTTAAAAAATATTACTCACTATATGCTCGCTCATCTTGTGTAGGGCTAGCTAAATGCTGAAGTATTGCAACCACGACCTGCAGCCATTCCAATGTTGTGGGGAAAAAAATTAAATAAAATAAAAACACTGGCCCACTTTAACCTCTGACTATGGCACACTGTTTTGGCTCTTTCATATATTTTCATGTGACATCACGTGGTGATTAATAGGCGAACAGGACTGCCTTTCCTGTGTTACTGTCTACGGTCTAATTGGTTTGATGTTAAATGGCCCACAGTGACGAAATAATAACTTCCCTCAAATGCCTTAAAAGCAAAAGTAACAAGCCCATTTTGAGAATGTAAGTAAAAGTTAAAAGTTTTCAGAAAAATGAATACTTAAATACCTGAAATTTCTACTTAAGCACTGTAATGGAGTATTTGTACTTTGTTACTTCCCACCTCTGCCTAGGGGTGGCTCAGGTTCGCAGTATCAGTTTCTCAATGACAAGAAGAAAAACAAACCTCAGCCGAAACTGGTGTTGGTAACATTAACCCTTCTTACTAGCACTGCCTAAAACATCTGCACAGTAAGGATGTTCCTGGCAATTCATTTCTTAGTTGACCAAATGAGAGGGAGAAAAAACTAGACTAACCAACTAGTCTAAAACTAAGAAACATACAAATGTTAAGTTAATTTTGAAAACCGCTTAATGGAAAATGTCAAAAACTGATAAGAAAACCGCTTTAAACTGTTTATGAGATTTTTCAATAATGAATCTTGCCACTTAACTGTGCGGCACCTTTCATTGTGCATTATCAACATAACATGTTATATTCCAGACAACGCAGAAGAAAAACACTTAAAACAAACGGATGTTATATATTATCTCAAAACATGTAACTATATCTGTTGTTCATGTATTACTAAAGTATGACAAGTTAACATCTGGAAAAGGAATATGAAAATGAAAATAAATTCATCATCTCCCATCTTTAAGTGGTCAGTAAAATGGGAAAAAGCGTGTGAGTACATTACATTAGATACAAATCAAAGGCTGCTATATACGCAGTGCTTAACAATTTTACCAACCAATGTAAGTCTTATCCCACAGCTACTGTAAATTAACACTAAATAAACAATATTGGTAATTGCTAAATTAGTTTTTTATGTTTCTGTTAAAGTTAATCTACCAGTCTATGCACACGCCTTTTAATCAAAATCTGATTGCTATGCTAAAATATAATTATTGTTGTTTTCTGTGAATTTTCAAATGTAATTTCTTACAAAAAAAAGCTGAAAAAACAGTTAAGCACAATATTATTTTTTGATTAAGATGCCAAATAAATTCCTATTTCATCTAAATATATCATCTAAATATCATTTGCTTGAATTCCCGATTGGAAAATTAGTTTTACTGGTTAAATGTTATGCTTGATTAATTGATTAAAAATAATTTATTTGTCTTTCTTTGTTTTTGACAGGTGGTCAACTGAATTTGTTAATTTTCATGCAGATGTCATTGTTTAAATGGTTGCCATTACTTTATCCCAGGGTCAATATTATCTGCGGTGGTTGGATGCATCAGCAGGGATGATGAGACAGAGTACCGGGCTGTGGTCGACTCCTTTGTCACGTGGTGTGAGCAGAATCATCTGCAGCTCAACGTGGCAAAGACCAAGGAACTGATCGTGGACTTCAGGAAGACCAGGAAACACTTGACCCCTGTTTCAATTCAGGGGGTCAGTGTTGACATTGTGGAGGACTATAAATACCTTGGAGTACACATTGACAATAAACTGGACTGGGCTAAAAACACCACAACACTTTACAGGAAGGGCCAGAGTCGTCTCTATTTTTTGAGGCGACTGAGGTCCTTCAACATCTGCCAGAAAATGCTGAGGATTTTCTATGAGTCTGTTGTGGCCAGTGCGATCCTCTATGCTGTTGCATGCTGGGGGAGCAGGCTGAGGGTCGCAGATGCCAACAGACTTAATAAACTGATCCGTAAGGCCAGCAATGTTGTGGGGATGGAGCTGGACTCCCTCAAGGTGGTGTCGGAGAGGCGGATGCTGTCCAAGATAAAGACAATGTTGGATAACACCTCCCACCCACTCCATGACATGTTGGTCAGTCACAGGAGCTCGTTCAGTGAGAGACTGAGATTACCGAAAAGCACCACTGAACGACACAGGAAATCATTCCTGCCTGTGGCCATCTCCCTGTACAACGCATCCACTTAACACACTGTTTGCTGCTACAGCTACACATGTTTCTTTTCCAACTATTTATTTATAAGTGACTTATGTATGTATGTATGTATATATATGTATATATTGTACTATTCTTAGTTAGCGTATTGTCTGTCTTGTCTTAATGTTGGTTTAAAATGGAGCACTGTAACAAAAAATAATTTCCCCCAGGGATCAATAAAGTATTCTGATTCTGATTCTGATTAGTAATATGGGTCAGTTACTTACTGATAACACCAAGATCAAATCCATGACACAGAAATTCACTGTATCATGTTGCAGGTTCTCCTTCCCATGTTGCGATAGAAACACCACATTTCTGAATTGGTGTAACCAGCTCTGTGTAAATGTAGGTTAAGAAATAGCCTCAGTAAGATGTATTTGCAGGGATATGCTACATTATTTAACCATGTGCTCATGTTGCTTAAGCTATTCCAGATAGCCATATGGACCCATGGTTGTTAACTGTTTGTGATTTAAGGAGTACGGATATTTTGATTTCGATTAAGGCAATGAGGGGGACATTTTTAATACCTGATCAAATAAAACTTAAATACATAACAAAGGTCAAAGAGTGTTTTCTCTCTGTAGGTAGATTGTTGCTCCTATGATCTCTGCTCACAAGAGTTTTTAGTCCACCAACTGATGGAACAATTAGACTTTACAAAAAAGCTTTCTCTAGAGTTCATGTTTAAGGTAAATGTTCATAGAGGTCTGTTCATCATTTCTACTAAAGTTTCTCTCAGAGTATTTTAGAGAAAAAAAATTGCTGACTATACATTTACCCACTCCGAAATGAGGTTGTTCCTTAAGTGGCTCCTTTTTTCCTGGCTGTACGATGGAAAATAATGGCTCCCCTCACATTTGCCTTAAGTGCATCCAAGGCTGTCTACCTTTGTTGTTTAATAGTAGTTTTCCATTTTAGATTACAGCCTACTTTGCAAGAATTAGAAAGCGGCTGATTTATTTGTGACGCCCAGGATTGCAACATTTTGTGATTACTTGGACTAAAAATTAAAATAGGCAACTGTTATTACGAATGGCCAAGACTGATGGAGATGGGTGGTGCAGTGCTTCACGTGGAGTAGGTGTGCAAGCAAAGGAAGGCAGATCTGATCATATTGTTGCTTGGCATGATAGCACATCTGGCACGCCATGTGTCCAGTCCAGCTGCCTTTTCTTGTTCTGTGTGCGGAGGGAGGGGCGCGCGGGCTACATGCTTCTGTGGTCAGACATAACCAGTGGGAACAAATTTTCCTTGCACAAAACATTTATTATGTTTGCACAGTTATGTGCACAACGATGAAAACTGTGCATTTTTTGTTGATATTACTATTGTAGTATAGAATTGCTGTCACAGCTTGCCTTGTTATCGTCACCTGTTTAAACATAGATTTTGGATCAGCAGGCTTATACAGCGGGCCGAAATAAAAACAGTTTCTTAAATTTTCACTGCATTTCTACATCTTATGTATGGCAAGATGTGGCCATGTGCCTGAAGGTTTGCCATGTGCTGGAGATTGTATGTTGTAGGAAAGCTATTGTTGAGTTGAGGCTGTATCAGGAATGTAGAAAATATCAACTCTATCTCAAGGCATTGACTTTAATATCAGAGTATCAGGAGGAAACTGCAATTTACCCTACAGCTTTTACAAACACCACATCCAGACTGTGCAAGATCACGTAAAAGATAGCAGTAAATATGAAGTGACAAGTTGAAATCTGCATTTTATCCTCTATTAGAAATGTGAGCCTGTCTAGTTTTTATTTCATTTCATTTCTTACCAAAAAATGATGATGTTGGCAGACTTGGGAGTTGACAGCCTGTATTTAAAAAGTCTAGGAGTCCAAAAGTGCACTGTACTGTAGAAATTTTTGGGTCAGACATAGGTCAGTATGTCTGCTGATTTAAGAAGTTGGCTTTACACATTAATAACTTAGCCCCCTGTTTCCTGGTATTCAAGATTAAGAGGTTTTGCTCTTTGTCTCCCAAAAGTGGTTTCCAAGTTTGAGGAACTCATGCCTCATCTTCAGTAAGAACATTTGAATGACTGTAATTACTTTATGATCTATTTTAAATTATTTAAACTAATTCCTCAGCTGCCACTTGTAACTTGAGTTGACCTGACAGCATTCAGCTAAAGAGAAGGTTTTGATTTTTTTTTTGTCAGTGAGGGAACAATCATCCTCTACACTCACTTGGCATTTACACTCGGCCAATAAAATGACAGCGGTTCAGTGCATTCGATCATGTAGACATGGTCAAGATAACCTGATGCTTGATAAATTCAAATTGAGCATCAGAATGTGGAAGAAAGGTGATTTAAGTAACTTTAAACGTGGTCTGGTTGTTGGTGATAGATAGACTGAGTATCTCAGTAACTGGTGGGATTACTGGGATTTTTCCATGCAACCAGCGTTCACATCTAGGGTTTACAGAGAATAGTCTGAAAAAGAGAAAATATCCAGTGAAAGGCAGTTCTGTGGGTGAAAATAACTTTTGATATCAGATAGATCACACTGCTTTGAGCAGGTAACAGTAACTCAAATAACTACTTGTTAAAACCAAGGTATGCAGAAGTCAATTTCTGAACGTGCAACATATTGAACCTTGAAGCAAATAGGGTACAACTTTAGACGACCACATATGCTGCAACTCCTGTCAGCTAAGAACGGGAAACTGAGGTTACAGTTTGCATGAACTAAACAATACTGGACAATAGAAGATCAGAAAAGCATTGCCTTGTCTGATGAGTCTTGAGTTCTCCTGTGGTGTTCGGAGGATAACCTCAGATTTTTGGCATAAACACCACAGATCCATCCATCCTGTCTTGGATCCATGGTTCAGGCAGGTGGTGCTGTAACAGGTGTAGGGGATATTTTGTTGGCAAAATTTGGACCCTTTTTGTACCGACTGACCATCATTTAAAAGCCATAACCTACCTTAGAATAGCTGCTGACCATGTCTATCCTGTCATGGCCACAGTGTACCTGTCTTTGTATGGCTGCTGCCAGCAGGATAATGTGCCGTGTCACAAAACTTAAATGATCTCACACTGGTTTCTTGAACATGACAGTGAGTTCAGTGTGCTCAAATGGCATCAACAGTCACCAGATCTGAGTCCAAAAAAGCACCTTTGGGATGTGGTGGAAAAGGAGAGTTGCATCATGGACCAAAATCTCAGAGGAATGTTTCCAGCACCTTGTTGAATCTGTGCCATAAAGAATTAAAGCAGTTGTGAAGGCAAAAGAGTATTCAACGCAGTGTAGCAAGGAATACCTAATAAGGTGTCTGGTGTGTGCACACTTGTAGCGTATGTTTCTGTTATACCCATGCTGATTAGATAATATGTAACATGCAGCTTTATGTGGTCCATGACTTCATCTTTTGTCCATTATAGCATTATTTTTGCACATTGAATTGCCTTTCTAACAATTGCAGAGCAACTGCATCAAAGGATTTTTCCTCACAGCAGTCAGTTGTATCTAAAAGTATAGTGTATCAGCATTTAGGCCATTTATTTAAGTGATAAATATTAGTTCACTATAAGTTAGTTTAACAACAGTTCTGTTTGAAATGAAATGGAGACATGAGAGAGATCAGTGAACAAGGTGTTGCCTGCCCAGTGGCATGCTGAGAGCAAATGTGCCCATTGTCTGCTTATGAAAATCCATATTGAAATATATTCAAATATAAATTGGTCTGAAAAATGGTTTACCTGCTGAGAAGACTAGAAATTCATTTGCATGCTCTACTCAACCATGGCAAGACCCAATCATAAAAGACTGAATGATACTCTGCTGCACATATGTTGGAAATCCTGCCCTCAAGAGCAAAATTAAAGCAAAGTCAGCACACTGTGCAAGCCACTGGTAACTACCAGGAAACCTTTGAATATCCTGTAGTTAGGAAGCTGAAATAGTTCCATATTTGTGTGGATGGATGGGGGTACCAATGCATGTATTTTTCTATTATTGTGACTGTACATCCAGTCTTAATTCATAAAGGTGGGCTTGTTATCTGTGACAGTGGCTGGATCTTTGGAGCAAATTTAATATATTCAGTTCTGTGTTTATTTCTTCACATATTGCTACCAGCTGCTAGCAGGAAAAGCTACCCTAGCATGGAGGAAGATAACAGCAAATTTTTATTTTTGACAACTAAAAACTGTCAAGTGAGTTAACAGGACCGAGAAAGTCAGATGACAATGCTTCCCAGTTTACTGTCTTTTTCTCAAGCTCTTGGTAGACTAGTTTAGGGTATCAGGAGATATCTGAAGTCAAAGTGTTACTTTAAAAATCTCCGACAGACCACCATCAATCAACTGAGGAATGCTGTCGCTGATGTTTTCAAATGTGTGAAGTGTGAAAGAAAGAAAAAGAAAAGAAGAAAAAGAAGCATGTCTTTTATCCTGTCTTCCCTCCCTGAGCCTGGTTCTGCCGGAGGTTTCTTCCTGTTAAAAGGTTTTTCCTTCCCACTGTCGCCAAAGTGCTTGCTCATAGGGGGGTCATATGATGATATGTTTCTCTGTATGTATTATTGTAAGGTCTACCTTACAATATAAAGCATTTGGCAGTGATTTGGCGCTGTATAAATGAAATTGAATTGAATTGAAATCATTCCAGAACTATGCAGAAAAGACTGTGTTCCCTGTGAATAAAAATGGTTTCATAAAACTAACCATCTTGATATTGTTTGGAATCTCTACACCCAGACCAGAAATGCTTTATTAGACAGTAAAGGTGAATTTGTAGATGGGTGATTCCAACCACTGCACTCTCACAGCACTGAAAGAGCTTTTTGCATGCTGATGTGCAGAACAGTTTGGATTTTTCTCAATGCACATTGCTTGCGTCTTGGTAGATGATGGAAAAGAAAGCTACAGATCTCAGAGGAAGATGGCGCTCTACTCTCCTGCACAATGCAAATCCCACTTCAGGCTCTTACACTAGAGTACATATACAAGATGTTGTAGCCACTGTGACATATTGGTTGTTGGACAGCTGCTATGAAGTCATCAATTTGTGCATTTTAACTGTTGCAGTATGGGTGGATCTGACTTGGAGCCAATGGGTAATGCATGCCCAGGTGGTAAAGAGTTGTCAGTCACAATGCTGTATTAAAGAAGATCTAAGACTAGCAATTGAGGCCCTAAACTGACTTGTAAAAAATTTTTTTTTCTGAGGTGATAAATCTAGTGGGGCTTTTTCCCCCACTGACTTCCAAACAATCAGACTTTTGCAATCAGAGGAGTTGCTCTTTGAGGGTCATTCAGGTTTAAGGCTCGGGTCCTTAAAGGATTTTAGTGAAGTTAGAAAAATAAAGTTGTACTGTGATTTTGGTGTGGCTATAGACTGAAACGGCTCGTATCCTTTGAATTTAATTGAGTTGGATTTGAAGATGTGTCTGAAAGAAAAAAAAAAGGAAATAGGAGCAAAAGAGAGGAGCTTTTATCCACTGTAACTCATCACTGTGGAAAACAGCTCATTGCACTGAACATCAGTCAAACTGTTTTTGAGGACTGTTTATTTTCTGTGATATTTTCATGCATTTACTATATTGTGACGTGACAACAAAAATATTCTGAAATTGGTATCAGGCGCATTACCCATTCGCCTTTTCCATCGGCTCCAAGGAAAACAGTTCAGCTGATGGACATCTTCAGTTTATTGACCTTTTGTGTAGGTGAGAGACGGAAAAAGAAATGTTTTTTTTTCTTCCCCTTGGTATATCAAAGCTCGAAATCAGCTGTTGGCTGAATTAAGCAAGTCATGTGGAATTATGGGGGATATTGGAAACCAAGAGCACTCTTTGATCTCGAGTTGTCACAAGACAAGAATGACAAATTATGTGGGTTGTCTTTAGTCAGCTTTCCTTCATGATCAGGCTGACTTGGACAGAGAGTGAAGGGTTTATAAAACACAACATCCTCTTTAGTAGTAATATGGTGATGAAATACAGTGGACGTTTATGCATTTTTGTACCTAATAAATTATTGAGTAGATTTTTGTGCAATACAAAGCAAACTCTGCATATAGCATTTTGGTTAGGTTACTGTGTTCATGTTCACGGCTCGCCTAATTAATAATAATAATAATAATAATCATCATCATCATCGTTTTGTACAAAAAATTACCCACTTTTAACATTTAAATAGGCTAAAAGTTGCAGATTCTCTGCTAATATGCTGGGAATATTTCTCAGAACATCAGTAGCTTATCATTTAAGTAGTCAAATATGCTAACAGACTCTGTCCCATTGAGTTTTGTTTGCTAACACCTAATACTGTTGTCTCTGGGCTCCAAACTGCAGATAATTATGGGGACAGGGTGTTTTCAGATAAAAGGTAGCTTTTAATGGGATAGTGGCAGTGTGACTCAATATTTAGCTGCCTCAAGGCATGTTTGCTGCTTATCTTTGACCTCTTGTGCAGAATTTGCATGTTGCAGTGTCCCACCAAAACTGTCATCCAGTGGTTTGGATGGTTTAAAAGTGCTCAACAACGATATATATTTGAATGCTTGTTTGTTGCAGCTTCATAAGTGATTCTTTGCATCTTGCAATTGTTTTATCGGGGATTTAATGAGAAGGATATGTTCTTATCTGAAAGGAAAATGAATGTTAAAGGACATTTGATTGTCTTTTGTAAAGATTTCTTGCATTTTTTTCTGTTTAAAAATGTTTTGAATACACGTTGTACGCAGATCTCTAGACAGCTTCTATTATTATAACAGTTTTTTACCAAAAGGAAGTGAGTTCTTACATGATTCAAAGAAATAATTCCTAAATGATGTGCTGTCAGCAAAGCAAATTTTTGTCATCCATGTCTTAGTATTTGAATATACAGCTGCAACCAATACAAAGTCTATACCTCAAGTAAAAAACAAAAAAACCTGTCACAGTTAGCTGCCAGATGGCTGGAATTATTTCCGCGTTACACATCAAATGCACTGAATGATTCCATGGAAGATGACAAAATCTGTGAGTTGGCGGAAGGTGGATAAATTTGTTGCGTGGCGAGAACCACAACTTGTGCACATGCCAACGTGGTGCTATGCTGTTTGAAGAGGGACTTGGAAATAAAACATCCCTACAGAAAGATACTTGATCTAATTCACAAGAAAGCTTGCTCTAAAGTAGAACGTTTGTTGGACTGTGTGAAAATGTCTAATATGGTGATGGAGGCAGTATATATGCTAGTTGAGCTTATTGCAAAGTGCCAGGTCCAGATGCCACAAATGAACTATTAAAAGTGATCTAATAATGCAGTGAAGGGAGGATTGTTAATATGATAGACCCTATTTAGCACTGATATGAATCCAGGATTGCCTGAAGCTCAAAGGAAAGGCAATAACCCACGTTGCAAGGTGTTATCCTTTAATAGTGCTTTAATATTTTTCAATTAAATAGTTAAATTAAACAAAAAATGAAAGGCTTAAAACAAGGAGTGCACATGAAAAAGGTGAATTATGAATTATGCGTTTCATAATTCCAGGAACACTTTAAAGAAAAAGTCATATTTCCCATGGCGTACAGACACCCAGTGCTTCGAAGTAAACTGTGTGTGGTGTCACAGTATCCCAACCAGACTTAATGTAGTGAAAATTTGAAGAGTTGGGGACTGATTACATCTATTGAAAAACTTTGTGCATCATCTTATCTGATTAAGTTTTAACACATCAGATTGATATCTGTATCTTCAAGCTTTTATCAGGAATTGCCTTTGAAATTCCTCCTTTAAGAATAGTTTTTGAAGACAGGGAAATATATGAAGTGGCTCTGTTGGGCTGATTTGCTTTGATAGTGTGATTAAAAATGCGAGTTTAATCACAAAGATATTAAAGAAGTTTCAAAAGTGTATAGTTCTTCTCTCAATCAAAAAAAAAAACACTACAATTCTCAGTATCATCAGTGGCCCTCTGTAACAGCACTGCAAGGTACGACATGTGTGGTGTAAAGTATCACTGCTCTTCAGTGACAAACTGATAAAAACATATTTTATTTAATGAAACTCCAGCCATGACCCTGAATTGGATAAGCTAAAGAAAATGGATGGATGGTTGGAAACTTTCATTGGTGAGGACTTTAGAGATCACGGTATTTATCTAGTACATGATTGCGTAGGCTGTTAGCCTGCAAGCAGTGATGGTCTCATTAAAGCAGACCTTTAATTAACAACACTGTCTTTTTATCACGAGTGTCATGAAGTGCATAAGCACAGCCACATCCAACTCCTACACATTTACACACTGTCAACATGACAATACACCTGGATGGCTTCGGCTGTGATCTAAGAACCAAGACAGTGTTTAATTCAGTCTAAACTTAGAGCCACCGCAAAGCCCTATTCTTCCTTCAGAAATACTGAGTGCCAGAGGGCCTGGTCACTTTCATTATAATAGACAGCTGAGAAGATTTGGTGTCTGCTGCAGTCACCAGGCAGCTGCAATCAGTAGCGCGGCCTTCTCACGCGCTTGCTCAGTAATTAGAAACAGGGAGGATGGAGGAAAGAGCTTGCATTTAACCTTCACATCTCCTTGTTTTATAGGAAGTGAATTTCCACTTCTATTTGGGCAGTACGCCTTAACACTCATGTCTTTTTTACTGCTTTTATCTGCCTCAGGTCTTTCTTCATATAGACACGAGAAAGATTTGTGTTAAAAGCATTTACTAATATTTGTTGTTCTCTCTATTAATACACATCTAATATTATAGGTTATTGATCTCTGAGCATTTAAAAGATTAAAAGATTAAAAATATATATATATATAAACACTTTAAAAGAGTTCATCTTAATGAGTCGTGAGGTGTTTGCTTCTTATACACACCACAACTAATTGAGTATGCCAACTGGGATGTTTGGCTTGCTGCCCTCCACTGTGTGCACAGAGGGAATCCCAAATTCCTGTCGTAAAAGCACAGGAAGCTGTGACCTCTTTTGAAAGACTATGAATCATCCTGTTATCTCCATCGCTTCAGCGGCAGGGACTCTCGTTCCAGCGTATCACTGTCGACTCAGGGCTTGGTAAATGAAATGGGAAGGCAGTAGTAATGACATTGAAATGGCATTCTCAGAATTGTATTGAGGAATCAGATTTGCATGGCTTCAGGTATTTGAAAGCAATATTACACACCAAACTTAAGAGAAAGTCAATGCAGGAGGGAGCTTAAGTCACACAAAAGGTAGAATGATGGAAAGATCTGTTCAGTAATACCCTTTTCAACACTGTAGTCCCTGGCTGGAGTAATGAAGCGCAGGCAGTCATTAGTATGCCCTATGTGTGTCTAGTCAAATTACCTCTTTGCTTTGCTGCTGTGACTCAAAACAACCAGCTCTTCAAACCATCTGATTAAATGCAGCAAATCCCTGCATTGGCTTATTCTTTTTTTCCTCTTAATTGGTGGTGAAACCTCAAGCCAAGTTCACATACAAAATATTATTGTTGAAATTCCCATTTAATATGCTCCATATTTAAACCTCGCCAGGGATCTAATTTATCAAGAAACTCTGGCTGTTAAATGGTGAATTTGAGGTTGCAAATGAAAAAGTTCAACTATTTTCAGGGCCACACAACGTTTCACTTACATTTATTTGATTTAGCATATGCACGCTGCAGCCTCATGCAGAGATTTGACTGTTTCACTTTGATCGGTTTTATTCTTCCCGGCATGCACATTAGGTCTGAATTGTCCCTCACATTCCTCTGAATAGAATGTGATTTAGACCCGTGCATATCTATGAAATGGAAAACAGTCACTGGCAAAAGTAGTTATTTGAGGCATGATAATGGGCATATTGCAATGCAAATTTTGCTTTTTTTGCTAATTACTTATGTTTTTGAGGCCTCAAAACAGGGCCATTTGTGATAAAAGGATGAATTTATGATCCTTCTTCTAATCCGTGTGCAGAAACAGAATGGATTTCAAAGGTCATTTCCCTGCCTCAGACAGACATAATGGATATGTCACTTCGGTCCGTTTGTCGTAGCTATGACCTGAATGCATACACGCATCACACCACACATAATACTTGCATCCTGAAGCATGAAATTATTTAACTACCTTAAGTAAAACACTGTCACATGTTAAACTTGATGGTTTTGTTACGCTACCTAAATTGCAGTTTTACCACCCAGAGACAATGTAGTTGATGGCCAATATTTTTGTTTGCCTTACAAAAGCAAACTGAGACATAAGCACAAAATCGCACAAAATCACGGTCAGAAATGTGTCACCAGCAAGCCATTTGCAGGTATAAATCACCGTGTTCATACATGCACCTCAGGGAAGGACATAGTAAATCACAGGCAGTGTTCACAAGTGGCATAATTCCAAATTGAATTCTCCTGCAAAAAATAGGTTGAGACTGGCCCTCTGCCAAAACACTAAGTAAATCTTGCTTGTGCCAAATTATGGTGTTATCCAAGCTAGATTTGATGGCTTATGCTGTGTAAAGATGGCTTATAATGGTTGTTATAGATGAATTACAGGATAGATTAAGAATTTGTTGAATAATGTACCATAAAAGCTATAATATCACTTCATGCATACCAGCCTCTCTTTCTCCACCCCAAAGATAGGTTAGGTTAGGGTTTTCTGCTGTTAATGACTGTGACATTTCTAAATGTCTTGCAAAATGGGCCACATTGCCTGTCTTTGAAAGGGGAGCTGGGACACCTGGTGGTCCAGAGCTGGCCAGGGGCCCGAGAGATGGAGAAAAGGCTAACCTTTTAAAATAAAATGAGATTAGGTCATTCATCCTTGTCTCAGCATTCGCATTGTACTGCTTTGTGCAGGGAAAAGATGAAATCACAGCAATCTCAAGGCCTCTCACACAAAGCCTAAACTGTAAGATTAGGTTTCATGCTACGACATAGAGCACAATACATATAGAATAGCACAATATTTGTTTAGCTCCTTTCTGGTATGACTTATGGCCTGGTCATCACCTGCAGTGCAAAGTCAATCCTTATCTCAGTTAGATATTGATTCTGTAAATTCAATTCAGTGTAAAGACTAGAATTATGACTTCCCTTTAAGTCCACTTCCAGGATTATTGTTGCTGTATGCGCAGAATGTTGCATACCACTTTATTGCCTTACTATCTGCTGGGTGGGAAATGTGTAGAAATGGTTGTCATCATCGCAAATCACTAATGGTTATAGATTGGATTGCTCAGAAAAATGTGGATGATTTCCAGAAGTGATGAATAATTCTCCATGAGGCTCAAGAAGCTTCCCCATCATGGCGCATAACCACCAGAACCGTTTTGTGTTCCTTTGACTTAATATTCATGTCTTTACTTTGATCAGCTTGCTGTCAGTGAGGTCTCTTGAAGTTAATATTCATAAAATTTAAATTCATGGCTCCACTGTGCTGAAATAAAGCACCTGACATCAGTGCAGAACTAGACTACAAATTTATGATTTTTTTTGTCCTGGCTTGCTTTTAATTCCCAAACGTGTCGCTTGGTGACTGCGGCAGTAATTATCACCTGACTAAATATCCCACAGTGTTGAGCTAATACTGAAATTTATAATATTACCTGGAAAAACAATGCCACCGTGTAGCAGAGATAAAACAATTCTCTCCACATCAACACCCTTGTTATTCCCCAATATTATTGCTCATCATGGATACTGAGGTCGCATGTTCCGTTGTATATATCGGTTGTTGCTCAACTGAAATCCTGTTTCTTTTGACATTATTATCGCTTATTAACTACTTTTTGATTCTGCAGTTGTTCGGGGGGTAGCAATTAGAGTAAATTGCTGCGTGAGAGGGAACCAAATATAGCTGGTATATTATGCATAATTTAAGAGAAAAAAATAAATGAAAACTTTCTAAATTTTAAACTTGCAGCTCTGCTTTTATTCTTCAAGTTGCAGCAAAAAGTTACAGATTAAGACCAAGTTTGAGCTTTAATGCGCAAATGAAAATCTAAAGAGGAAGAAAATGGTTTTTTCCTAAATCTTCTACTTTGAGAAACCAAAACAGCTGCAGGGAGTAAGAGCCCTGGTCTGCATGGGTGAGTCAGAAGCATCAGAGCCTGCAGTCTTAGACCTTATGTCATTCCCATTTAATATTTCCATTACAGTGATTACACACACACTAACACACACACACACCTTTATAAAACGCATGTCATTGTTGTAGCAAATCTACTTCTTTGCCCTCAGGAAATTAACTTTGTGATGTTAACCTTTGGTGTGATGAAGATAAATCCCCAACTTGGGTGATACTTCCTTTCATGAGGACACCACCATCCTAAAATAGAAGAAATCTTTTTATCGTGCTCCGGTGGTGTTTGAACAGTAAAACAATACTGCAGTTAGTGCTCGCTGCTCTGCATCCACCAGCTCTTTTTTCAATCGCTCTTCTTTTTCACTTCATAACCTACAGCTTTCGCCCACAGCCTGTCCTTATCTTGATAATCAATGTTAAATTCACATTAGGGACCATTGTAGTAAGTCAGGAAGTTGGGAGACACTAGAAATCCTGTAATAGAATCTTTGTAATGACCACTTTATTCAGTTTAAGGGCAATATAATCTAAGTAGCTTTAGCCTCAGTCTGAATGGTTTTCCTTTTCGATCTCTCACAGCTATATGCACTCTGGAAAAAAGTTTGGCCACGATTCAAAACCCTTTAACACTTTGTAATTGGGTTTCTTTTAAAGTTTCTTTAATTATTAAGTGAACTAAAATAGACTGAAATCTTTCTACTTATTAGTGTTATAGCAAGAAAAACCAACAACTGTGCAGGATCAAAACAATCAAAGAGCAAAAAACTACACTTTCCTTCAAACACTTACGACCTTTTATAGTTAAAAAGCCAGAAACCACCAGTGTCAAGTATCTTTTAACACACGAGTCCACATGCTGAGCTGATTTGCTTTGATGACAAGCTCATCGAAACAGGAGGTATCCAAATACCACATTTTCTTCCCGATTTCCCGATTCAGTCTTTTGTACCTTCTGAGCCAAGTTGCAACAAAGTTTAATATAAATACTGTAATTACAAGTTATACTGTGGAGACTGCACAATGGCAACAGAATAACAAAGGCGACGTAGACAGGATGCTAATGCTATTTGTAATTTGATAGTTGGGTATGGTAATTGGCCCTTGGATCAGCAACAACAGCAACAATGAAAAAGCTGCAGGTTTATGATTTGAATTATGCTCCTGAAAATCTCCACGTACCTTTGCCTCCGACGCTGACCAAAAACAGCTATTATCAATTCTTCTCCATAAATGCAGAGGCTCATTACTGTGCATATCAACAAGGCATTTTTAAACACATGAAGCCATTTTATCATAATTGCAGTTGAATTATTATTAGCAGGGTTGCAGCGTAGACAGTGGCAAATGGAATTATGAATATCCATTAGTTATCTACACAAACTATAGCCTATGTGGAAAGCCAGCTGACGGTGTGATTTAAATAAATGTATACATGCATCAGGAATTCCGCTTTTAATTGTACAGTTCGACCATGATGCGTTTAATTGAAAAATTATCTTTATTGTACACTGTATAGTAAAATACATGTGCCCCATCTAGTTATTCTGTTATATGTTAAAACATATTAATCCCTTGTTTTATTACCAAACTGCACAAAATGCATAATTCAAACTCCAGCCTTGTACCAAATCACTGAGGTTAATTTTTCTCTTGCTGGCAGGAAAACCTGTACAGTAAATTAAATGCTTCCTGTCTAGTTTCTCATTACTGCATCACCCTTTAAAACCTAGTAAGTATCTTAAAGGAGGACTGATCACTTTTCATGGCAGCATCTGCAGTGCCTGATAAGGCAAGTCTAGCTGGTGTTAGTGAGTCAAGACCCTTGACTATCTCCATAAGCCCTGTTGCAGTGGCTGGCTCTTAGATATGGGTCTGGATAAGCTCTGGCCCGCACATCATTGACAGCTTTCGGACAAGGATAACCAAACGGACGAAGAAAAAATCAGTTATGATACATGTTCTACAGTTCACCACATGGACCTCCCCCTTCATTCAGCTACTTTGTATCCAGCTTTATAATGTGGCGTGCAGTCTCTGGGCACTGCAGCTGTAACATGCCCTCTAGCAGGTGTTATGACAGGACAGTGTAATACAGGATTTTCACTGACCTCAAACACTAGCTTGTTGACAGCATAATTCAAGGTTGTGCACATGAGAGGTCTAGTACAGAATGCCTGGTTGAAATATATATATATATTTTTTAAAAGCCTTGGTTTGTGGATAAGTCAATAACCCAAGTGTTGTAGCTTCCATCCTTCACAGACATCATTGTATCATAAGAGTAGATTTTATTTGGTAAGTAGAATCTAAATTATTTTTAAATTAACTAGAATCAATATTTTTTTAAGGCAACCCAGAGAGAGACAATACTCAGATGATTGAACTGCTACACAATTCTTCTGTAACCATGGCCTTCAGGATACTTACACTCAAGGGACTGTCCAGCTGCTTGTTGACACAAATCTACAGTCAGCAGCAGCTTGAGGTTTATAGGCACGTAAACATGGTAAAGACGACCTGCTAAAGTTCAAATCAAGTATCAGAATGGGCAAAGAAGGTGATTTAAATGACTTTGAATGTGGCGTTGTTGTTGGTGCCAGGCATGACTGTATGTGGGGTTTACGGGGAATAATCCAGGAAAGAGAATATATCCAGTGAGCAGCATTTCTGTGCATGAAAACACCTCGAGGTCAGAGGTCAGAGGATAATAGTTTGATTCCTTTGAGTTGATAGGAAAGCAAGAGTAACTCTGTTTTAGACCAATTGCTTGGTCTAATTGCCATGTTCATCTCTAATGACCACAGTGTACCGATTTTCAGATTCCTGCTTGCAGCAGTATAATGCACAATGTCACAGAGCTTCAGTCATCTCAAACTGGTTCATTAAACATGTGAATGAGTTCACTGTACTTAAATGGACTCCACAGTCACCTGATCACAATCCCAAGGTCATGTGGTGGCATCTGGAGGAGCAGAAGATTTATATCTTGTATGCAGCAAGTGTGCAATGCTATCATGACAAAATGGACCAAAATCTCTGAGTAATGTTTCCAAGTGAAAATGGTTTAATTATCTTTGCACAAAAACTAAAGTAACAAAATTGCTGATTGGAATGACATTTCCTTGTAGAAAGCATGATAATAAAAATTATACTTAAGCTATGCCAGCTCTTTCTGTTTCAGTCACAAGTATCAGAGGCAGACATTGTGTATCAGAAATAAGTACTGCCATGGAATTCTTCTTTAGCTGTGGCCTTCAGGACACACCTGACATTTGAAAAGGTTGAGCTTTATATGACACCTCTGAAAAAGTTGAGAAAAAGACCTGAAAGTCAAATACAGGCTTTTCTTCTTGATTTAAAACCGAAAAACAGATAAATCTTTCTGTCACTTTTGTTTTGTTCCAGTCATGCCAAGTTTTAAGTACACAGCCTTCAGTCTTTATTAGGATGTTGTTTAAAAGAAGTGCAAGAGGGAAGATTTTGTATCTTGGTTAAAACATATGTTTAAGTCAGTGGAGGTAGAAAAGAAATGCTTTTTCTTCATATTGCGACTGTATCAGCTTTAATCACCGAGGTAATGTTTGCTGTTATTTTTGCTGGTATGAACTGAATTTCTCTTAGATGTTTTTTCTTATTTTTTGAAATTGCAGTATTTTTTAAAGTGTATTTCTATTTGGTGTTGCAAAGGCTTGAGTAATAGTCCTATAACCCGCCATAAACAAGTGCATTTAAAGAGATAAAAAATGCACGCTTGATACTGTCTGTTTAGGATGCAATTTTTCCAATAAAATAATGCTGAAGAACGGCTATGCGCAACTGTTTTCATGTGCTGAGCTGTTAGTGAGTGCGTATGTGTGCTAATGAGGAGTTAAATCATGATGCCTTTATCACCATTCTGTGAATTGCCTTAGTGCATGGTAGTTTGGAGCTTTTCTGCTGTCTATTGAGACTCTGGCAGCACATTGTCTGGTGCCATCTCTGCTTTCTATAAGGTCTCCTACTGAAAGCCAGATAAAGCACACACATTCGCACATCTGTTTATTTTTTGAGATGTGCTTTGCTGACAAAATTGCTTGAGCATCTGCTGTAAAGAACAGAGCTAGACTGTAAAAGATTTAACAGATGTTATTAGTGTTTCATCACAAAGGCATTTATGAATATTCATCTGCATATTTTTACAGTTATTAATAAATTATATGAGCAGTCACCAGAAGCATTACTTTCAGTAATTAGGCTAATGTTGAGCATCCGTTTTTTATTTGGCTCTTTGGCCTTATGTTGTTAATGTAAATGTGGATTTAGTGATACTTCTATGAATTCTGGCATAGATGACCATTTGTTTTTGTTCTCCGGTTGCGTAACGAAATAATCACAGTAAGTGGAAGAATATTACTGTGTATCTCTCAGAGTTCCTTTGATGCAAGACAGATAATTAGATCCCAGTAGGGAAAATCTCTTTTAAAGATTTAAGAAATATTTATCTGAAGCAGTGACTGGACAACCGTGCAACACGCGATTAGTGTTGCGTCACGAGTAGCATGTTGAAAAATGAAAATGGTGCATGATATATTGCTACGGTTTTGAAACTGAGAGATATGTTACCTCAAACCATTGTGCAGCTTTGGGCAACAGGCTTTGAGTATGCTTATTGTTTAGTGTGTGTCAGAATTGCACACAATGAATTAGTTTTTTTAAGTGCAGTTCTTGGAGTAACAATGCACCAGTGTTTTCCACAATAAAAGTTTTCCTGGTTTTAGTCTGGGCTTAATGCAGTGCTTTTTTCTTGGAGAAAGGTTTCTGATGTGACCTGTTGCTTTTTATTATATCTAACTGTGCAGTCTTCAGAAAATCCTTTTTTTTTTCTGGTGAAGCTACACGGAGTTGTGTTACAGCCCCACGGTAAGGCTGTTGAACTATAGCAGAGTTTCACTTCTTGAAGAAAACTGGTCAAAAATAAACTTTGGCTCAAAACAAGCTAACATGTCTGTAGTTATTATATATATATATATATTTCATGGTATACGTATTCAGTCACACATCCAAATCACTGAATTCAGGTTTTCCATTCCACTTCACACATGCAGACTGCTTCTACAAACATTTGTGAAAGACTGGGTCGCTCTCAGGAGCTCAGTGAATTCCAGCGTGGTGCTTAGATATGATGCCACCTGTGCAAGAACACCATTGGTGAAATTTTCTCACTATCAAATATTCCAAAGTCATCTGTTAGTGGTATTATAACAAAGTGGAAGTGGTTGGGAATGACAATAACTCAACCATGAAGTGGTAGGCAAGTGGGATCAATGTATGCTGTGGCACATAGTCTCCAGAGGTCACCAACTTTCTGTAGGGTCAATAGCTACAGACCTCCAAACTTCATGTGGTCTTCAGATCAGTTCAAGTAAAGTGCGTAGAGAGCTTCATGGAGTGGGTTTCCATGGCAGTGACAATCACCAAGCGCAATGCAAAGTGTTCGATGGTTTGGTGTAATGCACGCCTCCACTGGACTCTAGGGCAGTGGAGACGTGTTCTCTGGGGTGATGAATCACACTGCTCCGTCTGGCAATCTGATGGACGACTTTGGTGGTTGCTGGTACTTATGTGACTTTTGTAAAGTTTGGTGGAGGGAGGTGTGGGCTTAATGCTTCACCATACCGAGACATTTTGGACAGTGTTTTGCTCCCAACTTTGCGGGGAACAGTTTGGATATTGCCCCTTCGTGTTCCAACATTACTGTGCACATGTGCACAAATCAAGAATATATAAATGAACACGCTTTTCAGCAGTTGAATATTTCTGTTTTGTAAGTCCTCTATAAATCAATGTCATCCAGGTCATTGTAGTCTAAGGAGCTTGGAAAGAAAAGCATGGTGATGAGAGGTGATGAAAGGTGATAAGAGCTGAAATGTCTTCAAGGAAGACATTTCAAAGTCCTTGGACTTTTAAATCAATCTTGGTAAATATTCTGATAACTCTGAAAGAGTGATGTCATTTATAAGCCATAATCACTGATATTGAAACGAAGAAGGCTTCCAACAGTTAACTAAACATGTAATGAATATACAATTTAAAATGTGAAAGTTTTGTTTTTTCATTTAAATTATTAAAAAGAAGAAACTATTTTGGTTCAGTGATACCACATGTAGTTTGAAGGCTCTGTGTCTTCAAACTGCTAGTTTGAAATGTGGCCTCATTCACTGTATTGTGGCTACATTATATAAAGAAGATAGTGTTGATTTTGAAACAATGACCAAATTGGTGACACAGACATTCAGTCTTGTTCCATGCTAGGACACCAACCACCTCAGCCCACTGCGCTGGTGCAAAGACCATGTGTGTAAATGTAGGATGAATAATAGCGGTTGAGAAAAAGCATATTCCACAAGTACTCATAATGCCTGATTAAACATGAAAGAATGCTATCTGGCCAAAGCTGTAATGTTTAAAGATTATTCTAGTAAAGAATAATTTGAAAATACATCACAATAATGGAGTTTTGTTTTTGTTGACATTGTGCTCTAAATACTGATTTAAACCTATTTGGTGTAATCGTTTTTACAGTGCGGCTGGATAGATAAAAACTCTTATAATGAATTGGCTGCTATACTAATGCAAAACAAATTGGCAGAGATTTCTTATGGTATACCAATTTATTCACAAACAAACTGATGTTATTCATAAATGATACATGAAGGCAAGATTATATTGAAAATGTCTTTTGCCCTGAGGATTTGCAATGCATTAGTTGTCAGCCAAACTGATCTTTAAGACCAAATAATGTTGTCCATAGCCATACTGTGAATGTCTGTTTTTTTCTGTCTGTGTAGAGTGATGCAATTATTCATATGGCTCAGTAACGCGTGAAAATGATAACAATCACTGAACCTTTCTTTTGTAGGTCTGGGCTGGAAAATAGTGCGTCACTCTGCATTTTCAATCTCATCAGGAAAGGTTCGAAGTGCTCATTCTGACATGCTAGATAAACATGAAAATGCATGCAAATTTCTGGAGCACTGCTGTTAAACTTAAGACTTTCTGTACACATTTGCTCTGCAGGGATGGATTCTGACCCTCGTGATTCAGTGGGTAAGTCTGAAGCCTCTATAAGAAGTCCTGTTGCTGATCTGATGAAACCAGAGATGAGAATGAGATGAGGGGCAGAACAAGGTTCTTTGATCTCCATCTACTTGAATGAGCAGTGGCGTAAATTGCCGCATCTACTATCAGCAGTGAAAATCAAATGTGATCTACAAAGCAATGGGCCTAGTTGGCTGATGTGCCTTAACCACTGGCAGCATCCAGAAAGATGCTGTTAACATCACTGTAGAGGGAAGACACAGATAAGACAGACAGATAAGACAGACTGATGCAGAAATGTGATAGCTGCTTGTTTATGCCTTTGTTTTGATTTGGCCTGTTTTGACTCACAATCTGAATGGTTGTAATGATTGGAAGTTTATCTGATGTGTGTTGATGAGTAGTTAGGATGATTTTAAATTGGACGATTACTGAAGTGATCAGAAATAGACCACCAGTAAGCTCAGGAGCATTCAGTACTGCCATCAGTATCATCTATGTCAATGTTTAATACAATGTTTAAACTGCTCATGAATACATATTCGCTTCTTATAGTGTTGCATAACATTGTCATGATCATGTTTATATTTGCTGGGCTACAGACTCATTGTACAAGTTAAAATGCTAACACAGCTAACTGTAACAATGCTAAAACAATCAAACACAGCTCATGCTGGTTAGTAGGGGTGCAGCAATACTCTTATTGATATTGAACCGTTCGATACAGTGCTTTCGGTTCGGTACGGATATGTATCGAACAATACAAAATTTTTTATTTATTTTATCAACTTTTCTTCTGACGATGCTGTCTGTGTTGAGCGCTCAGTGGATTTGCGTTCGACTACTCCGCCTAGGCTGCACTGTCGAGTGCAGATCCACTGCGCAAGCTAGCAAGACAGAAGCTAAGCTCGTTGCAACATGGCAACTGCCTCAATGCTACCCGAAACTGAACCTCCCCCACCCTCATTCAGAGGTTTTCATGTGAAGCAAAACATACTGTTATGTTGGATGTGCCACGCAATGCTCAATTGGTGGGAACTAGTGCGTTAGCGCAGTTAGCTTGTTAACGTGTTGACGCCGTCCAGCCCCACACACGGGGCGATCTGTGGTAACTTGTTAACGGAAATTTGCGGCGCTATGGCGTTAATGTCATTTTAACGAGATTAACGCAGCACTAGTGGGAACAGAACGAATATGACTGCACATTTACACCGACATCATCCTAGTGCAAAGACAAGTGGAAGCAGACAAAAACAACAAGCATGCATGATACAAACTTCACCCAAGTCATTTAGACAGCCGTTAGCACATGATTCTCCTTATGGGGACCTGATATGTTTAATATGCTGCTGAGAATATAGCCCAGAAGAAGCATATAGTGTAGCTTTTATTTTGGAAAGAGCCATTTCTCTGTAATAAACTCTCTTTTCCAAAGATGAGTGATTTCTCAATCAGATAGATTTATTTTATTTTATTATTTTGTTGTTTCAGCAACGTTAAATTTAAAAACTGTACTTTTGAGTTAAAATATATATTTATAATTTTAATAAATGACAAATTAAAAAGGCATGAACATTTTTTTGTATCGAAAAAATATCAAACCGTGACACCAAAGTATCGAACCGAACCGAACCGAACCGTGAATTTTGTGTATCGTTGCACCCCTACTGGTTAGGACATAGTAGTGAAAAAGCTGGCACACCTGACTCATCCTACAGATGCCATCCTCAGTTCTCCACCCTGGACCATTTCCTGTGTGTCGCTCTCTTCGCACTTTCCTGTCTACTCTTTACTGTGGCTCCCTTAATAATGGGTCAAAAGAAAAACGTAATACACACAGTGCAGTTTAAGCACTGATGCTACTATTGTCTTCTGGCTGTCAACATTCAACAGTTAATGTATGAGATAAATACAGTAATTCAAATACTTTATCTCTCATATTCTTTATTTAGAAGCCTCTACACTATGCATTTTCATATAGGTATGTTGGTTTTTCTGTACAAATCACACGTTGCCAGGTACTAGTAGATCTTTCACACTTCCCCAGGGCAGCTGTGGCTACAACTGTAGCTTGCCTTCACCAGTGTGTGAGTGTGTGAATGTGTGAGTGAATGAATAGTGGTATTGTAAAGTGCTTTGAGGGGTCCCGAAAAGCGCTATATAAATGCAATCCATTATTATTATTATTATTATTATTATTATTATTATTATTATTATTATTATTATTACTTAATTATAAATTAACCATTTCAGTAACAATAGTTGACCATTTTGCAGTTTTTCTGTTAGTCAAATTTTATTATTAATTAAGGAAGAAAATCAATAAGAGTACCAGTGATTATTGATACCTACCTGATATTGGCACTTGGATGCTTAAAATCCTAACCTAGATATTTACATAAGAGCCACTGCGAGATAGGACTAACAAACATGTAATGTGCTTTAGAGGTCAGCACTTTCGCAGTAGTTTAACTACATTACACTGTCAAACCTTCACCATAAAATGTCACTACACACTTAAAAGATTGTTGGCTGATACACACTAGCCTCGAGCAAACACAGCCACAGACAGATGTATTATTTTCAGAGAAAACAATGATTTTTCCATGAGAAACCCACAACGTGGGCTGCCTAGAGATTTTTTTCCTTCTTTTTTTTGTAAAAGATGTAGCACAATCAATCTCTGCCATCGCCTTTCCCTGATGATGAGATCACTATCCAACTCTCTGAAATTTGGTTTGGGATTTATATCTTCTTCACATCAATAAGATATGTTGCGAGCGCTAAGTAATTATTCAATGCAAACTTTATGATTGTGACGGGGTAATACTCTTTTCCACAGTTATCTTGTGAGTTCAAGGAATCTCTTAAAGATGAAAATCGTGCAGATGAAAGATGAAAATGATGTGCTTTAATATGTTTAGGTGAGACATTGCTGCTAGAAGCTGAATTTAAAAAATGCTCCACATGTAATTGCATAAAAATCTATGGTCCTAGCTAGAAAATGCTTTTTAATACGTCAAGGTTGAGTTGTCTTGGGTTTCTGTCGGATTAAACATAATAGAGCTTTTTAATTAAGCTTTAACTACTGCTGACCTGTTGGTCTTTAAGCATTCAGCGGTACTTTATCTCATCGCTGCAGTTTATCAGTGCAAGCAGGCCCTTGATATGGCTGAACTACATTTCAGCAACACATGAACGACGTCTGTGTTCTGCTGGTTGTGGAAACAGTTTCACAGTGTCTGGTCCTGCATTGAAATTCCAGTCCTGTAAAAGACACAAACATGGTGTGGAAAGATAACAAGCTCACTCCTAATCTCCCTAAATGTGTTTGAGGCAGGTGTTTCCTGTAAAATGGGGACAACACACAAAGATCAAAGCGCATTGCTTCATAAATTCTGTCATCTCATTCCACATTCAGAGGGAAATGACCTAGAAGCCATTTTCCGTTTGGAACAGTTAAAAAATATAGAGAGGATATGTTTACATCTTCAGTTTGACTGGAGTCAGTGTCTGACACTGACAGGGCCATAGGTTTCACTTTAGGCTCAGGCTGATGGGATGTCTGCACGAGCCATTTACTGCTAGATCCAGTTAATGGATTACACGGCACAGCATCTGGAATCATTTACAGCAGCAGGAACAAAAGTTGTTTTCAAGAAGTTATCCTTGCCTTAAGAAAGGTCAATGGATAAATAAATGTGATGTTAACAGAAGTGGTGCTAAATCGTATCTATCAGAAGATACGGGCCACCAGGAAAAACAAAATTGAGTGTGTTGTTTTCGGTTGGCTGACGCCTTATCTGCAGCCACCACAAATCTTCTATTTGGGAGGAATGTAGCACTCTTCCTATGCCGGTTCTTTCCTCACTGATCAGTGTGAGACTACATATTCCTGTCTGACGGGATATAACATCTTTGATCAAAAAAGACAAGGTACCAAGATGTCTCTGACCCAGTTTCAGCCTTGCATTTACCTCATAATTACTGAACTCTACTGCAGTGAATATCGGAAACTGATAACAGTAAAGTCACCATGGTAAACGTTTAAATTCATACTGTATGTGTTTGGTCACATTATTTAACCCATTAAAATTCTCTTGTTGACTTTTGGTATCTGAAAAGTTAGTCTTTGGAGTCTTTTTCGCTTCCTTTTCTTTGTTTTAAACACAAAAGGAATATCAAAGTATGACTTCATTTGAAAGACTGGATATGCAACAAAGCATCTTTTTAAATAAAGCCTCTGTAATGAGAAAAAGATTTGATTTCACGCTACAAAAATTATTCTGGCATCGACTCATCAAATGCACAACATGTTGCTTTTTCCAAGTCACAAAATTAAATCCGTTCCTGTTTGCATTACATCATTGGTATCCGGAAAGCAAAAGGTTGCTTTGCGGTGCTTTGCTTTGTAAAGGCATTACAATGATGGTGACAGTTTCAAAATTCAGGTCATGTCCCAGCAGACAGTATCGGAAATGGGTGACCATATGATCCTGTCTGCACTGATTACCTGCAGCATTGTAAAGTGATTACTTTGGTTAATAAGTTGTGTAAAGAGAACAGTGTGATATGCAGCGGAGTCATTTCTATTCCCCCTGATGGAGAGATCAACACAGCTGTCGGTTTTTACTGCTCTTGTTGCTGCTATCAGTGCCTATTTGCGCCGTGTTTATTAAGCTGTATACTGGTTTGACAGGAGGCAAAAGCCGTGTGTCTGTCTGTGTTTGTAATTGTGTATGTTTGTCCTGTGTGTGTGCGCGCAAGCAGAGTGTAGAATTATGTATGAGTCTTGTGTTGAATGCTCGTGGGATTGCAGGATTAAATACGATTGTTGATTACAGATTCGACACTAGGTTTATGGGCAAATATGTGTTTGAAAATCCTGCAATATTTGTGGTCTGGACCGGTCGCCACAACATCTGGGATTGAGCAGGTAAATAAAACTTTACCTGCTCAATCCCAGATGTCAACAAGTATTAGTTTAGAAGAACAATACGGTACAAAGTGAAACACTTGGAGTTTTTAATTGTTATAATTGTTCTATACGGTTTTAATGAGTTACTGTTAATGCAAAGCATCAATAAAACTGCCATTGTCAATAATTACTAACAGGTACTCAAATTCAGTGGTTATTTTACCTCATTAGTGTTACTTGGTTAAAGTTGCATAACTACAGCTGGCTCCCATCTCAACTGGAAAGCTACTAAGGTGTTGAATAACTTTCAATTTCATAATTGTGTATTAAGACAAGACCAAAAGCTAAAACGATTGTGAGAAAAAGAGGCCACAGAAATTAGACTACTTCTAGTTATAATGAACCCTCGACTTGTGGTAATTGTGATATTGTGTGATCTAATTTGCAGGTCTTCTTACTGTGCCATTTTTATTTTTAATTCTCTGTACACAGACTTCCTGCTTGATGACTTTAAAAAGCTGGTGTTCATTGTTGTGTACAGTTCTATTCTCATATATACGTAGTACATACACTACATACTATAATATACTATTAATAATATCTATCCATACAGCTGTCCATCCATCCTCTCCTGCTTTTCCAAATCTGGGGTCATGGTGTGGTTAGATCCTACCCAGTCTGTCCAGTGATGCCCCAGCTGTCATAGGGATGGTGGCCGGACACCCCCTGGATGGGTTGTTAGTCTATAACATGGGCTAACACAGAGTGACAGACCATTCACACTCACATTCACACCTATGGTAAATTTAGACTCACCATTTGACCTAACATACATGTCTGTATGGGATGACTTTAAGAGGAAACTGGATACTCAGAGTACCTGGAGGGAATCTAAACAAGCTTTTCTGATTTGGAGACATGAGAAATTACCCAGCGGACCAAATGTATTAAGTTTAACCAGCTGTTCTGACAATACACAACCTTAATTTCTCATTAATATTTTTAAACCCCCTGTAGATTTTGACAGTTAACTGTGTCACAAACTGGTCATTTAATTTTTTTATTGGCTTTTAATTTTTTCTTTTTACTTATTTTAGATATTTTATTCTACGTTTCTAGTCAAGGCGTAGGACTGATTTTATGAGGTCATTAAAAACTGTTTTCAGAGATATTTGGTCCTCACAGGACAGCCACACTATGATTAATGACCAAATCAAACATAATATAAATCATTTTAAATTAGCTCAGCCTTTGCAGCAGTGGTCACTTATTCTCCATGCCTTCATGTAAACATCTGCGGTTCACATTAAAGTTTTGCTGTAGCACTGCTGTAACAAAAAAATGTGGTAGTGTTGGTACAATACAGTACAAAGTGAAACACTTGGAGTTTTTAATTGTTATAATTAAAAATGAATGTGTGTGTGAATGGGTGAATGACTGAATGTAGTGTAAAGCGCTTTGGGGTCCTATGGACTAGAAAAGCGCTATACAAATGCAGGCCATTTACCATTTATTTACCATTTACAGTGATGGACCTCAGAGTAGAAGTGTTTGTACTTCACTACTGTATTTAAGCTGAAAAGTCTTTCTATCTTTGCTTTGCTTGAGTATTTATTTTTCTGATCTTTGCTTCCTGGATTTTTTCACAGATACGTTTACTTTCTACTGCTTACTGCACAATTTCAAAACAGCTCATTACGGTGAGTTAAGTTATTATTTCACAACCTTCCAGGCTTCAAACCAATTTGACCTTAAATGGAGAAAACATTGACACATAAAAGACAGTCCTGTTGCTGTATCCAGCTTGTTGACAATGTTAATACGCTGCAGTTGCAGTATCTCAGCATTTAGCTAATGCAACAGAAGAGAAGGAAGTATATAGGGAGTAACATTTTTAAAGTGGCAAGTAATATTAAATCCAATGTTTCTAACAGCTCATCAAATCCCAGCAAACACACAGTTTCTGTGTATTTCCCAAGGCAGGGGGGAAAAGGTGTTATAACTCCACTCAGAGGTGGAGAGAGATGTAAGAAAGATAGGACAGGAGAGATTATTTTTTAAAGGTAAGGAGTGCTCAGTGACATCCAATAAATAGCAGACTTAAAGCTTACATGCAATGTAATGTTAGAGTGTTGTTGTTGTTTTAACATACATTGTATGCATTCGTGAAGTGTTGCCAGGTTTTCTTGGCAGTGCTTCACATTCCTCCCTTTTCCTGAAACATTTTGTTATTCAAATGTTGCATTAAAATATCAGCCAGTTTAGTGCAGCCTTTACAGTTTTGTTAGTTAACCTGTAAAGCTCATTAGTTTGCAGTATTGTAGTCAAATTTACAGTAATGCAGCACGTTGGACTGGTGCAGAGCAGTTGTGCATGTACATGGTCAATGTAACACAAGTTTAAGCCAATGTACCATTCATCAAATTTCCACCTTTGATACTTTTTGTTTTGTATAACCTAGTCATGATTAAGCTGACCTCAGCCATGATTGCTCATGCAACATCTGCTTGTATTTGTTGAATTCTAAGTCCACAAAGAGCAGCAGCCCAGTTCAGCTGATCACAAATTATCACAGAAAATATTGTGACTTAAAAGCTATTTTTCCCCTTCCTGTACAAGTGATCTTAGCTTTGCCACACCTGCACAATCCCGCTCTAACCCCGACTATATTTGTTTTCCTGTTTTGATGTGTTCAAATAGTCTTCAAATACAATAGAAACAGATGAACTTGCAAACAGCAAAATGAACTTGATTTGTACATGTGCACATTCATTAGAATTAGAATTTAGCTTGAGATAAAGTTTAAAATTTGTCTTTATTGATGTTGGTTTTTACTATAATAAAAGAGCGGATTTTATTTTTATACTAGTTTGTGCCTTTTCATCTTTACTTGAGTAAAAGTGAAAGTTACAGGTCATTTTAATCTTTTTAAGCATATGACCCATGATGCTAGGTTAATTCAGTGAAGGAGTTCAGAAAGGTAAAGTAAGGTAGGAAATTATCCTCTTAGTCAAAAACTATAAATCTCTGACAATTTTTAAACTGAACTTATAATTCACATATGAGCAGCTCATGCACTGAATAAAAGCTTAAAGCTTTTCAAGCTGCAGTAAACATGTAAGATAAAAGTGATTCAGAGTATTTGTATTATGTTAATACATTTCCTGTCTATCAAAGATTCAGCTGAAGCAAAAGGAATAGTTTTGACAAGGCCACTTTACTTAACTGTGTGCTCGCCTCCATTAAAATTCATATATGAACATAGCAGTTGCTCTTTGATTAAATCGACATTACAGCATGATTTGATACAGAGAAGCAACAAATTATAAAAGAAACCCAAAGCCTTGATCTTTGCAGTAAGAGGAGCATCTCTGTTATGCTAAGGGGCATTTTGCTGGTTTGCTTGGTCTGGGCCCTTAAGAGCATGCATTTCTATGCTGACGGGAGTGGTCGCTTCTAGAATGACAATGCTCTGATCCATAGGCCATGGGTGTGATTTTTATTTGCTATGACACTTGCAGTCAGATCCAAGTCTAACTGAAAACTTATAGCAGATTTGAATCAACATGTTAGACAGTGCTCCCGGCAATGGTGGAATAAAGTGCATAAAGCGTTTTGTTGCTCTGGTAGAGTTCCAGATGCTTAATGCCAACATCCTGTTTTATCCAACACCTTAGATAATTTGCAAAGGACAAGCACAAAATGGGAACATCTACAACAACTTGTGCTAAAAGTGCAGGTTACCTATGAGCGAAATGGAAAAAGGATGAGATTGATGACGTGACTGGCAGCATATGGTAAGATGTTTAGCTGTCTTTCAACAGATTCAGCAGTTATGTGACAGAATATTAACAGTAATAAAAAGATGGATGCCTTTACTTTAATTTGCCTAAGTGCCCAGTGACACAGGGTTAGAGATTAGTAGGTGATCACTTGACAACAACCAGTCAATAGGGAAAAATGTATATTCCCCGACTTGTCTTAAATGGATGCTGGAGGTTGCTATCAGTCTCTAGGATAAACTGGTATATGATGGTGCACTGAAAGCCTGTGTAATCTGTTTGCTGTTGTTCTCAGCCCAAGTACGACAGACACCAGACACTGTTCTTGCGGGGCGGCTTTCACTTTATTCACTTTATTTATTCAGGTCTCCTCCCCTGACCGGTTACTGAAATAGGAAAGGCATGATTAGACAACTGTCTCCAGCTGCTGCGACAGCCTCCACTGCACCACCCTCCTCTGCAGCTGAGATGCAGACCACATCCCCCCACATGCTCCTTGCTGTGATTTCCTGTAGTTTGTATGGAAGATGGCAACTTGTCTGCAAATCCTTGTGTATTCTGCAGTGAAACAGAGTCTGTTTCAAGTTACATCTTACTGCAGCCACTAGCATGTTTCAAATAAACAACTTTTGCTTTGAAGCTGAACATTGTCCATCTCTGCTTTGTATTGTGGTTTTTCGAGGTTAACTACTACTTTTACAGTATTTGGTTTGTGTTTGCAGACAAATCACTGTTTTCCATGCAAAGTATGGGAGACAGGGACAATGTGCGACCAACCAAAGCATTTAAAAGGAGATGGTGCAGCACCTGCTTTGAAACTGATATCACTCAGGGACACCCATGAACCTCCACCTCGCCAACCAGTTGAGGAATACACATTTTTCCTTTGTGACTGATGGTTAGCAGGTGACCAGAAGTTACCAGGTAGTCGGAGATGGTATCTTGGCCTGAGGAAACAAAGAAAACCTCAGAGCTAAACTCATTTATACCTGTGCTCACCCTCCACATACATCCTAAAAAATAAATATGCTGCACTTAAACATACATTCAAACACATTTCTGGTCACGAGGTGAACTTGTGACCAATTATGCCGCCAAATCTGAGTAAAACGGAGGTTTTGCATATTTCTTGTGAATGTGCTACATTAAAACAAAGATAAAACAAAGGGAGGCAATATTTTAAAGCAATGAAGTCCCCTGGGAATATTTTCTCCCAGAGAGACTGGTTGCTTTGAACACTTTTTGGTGTTTTTTTCTCCTTTTATTTTGTCGCCCGTATGTAACTGCCTTTGTGCAGCGGAGCATTGAAAGTCCTCATCTATGGGAAATATCCAAAATGGGTGAACTGAGGTGACAGCTAAGCCAGCTTGTTTACCAGACAGATGGAAATGCTGCTTTCTATTTATGCTGGGCATGACACACCAAACCCCTGAAGCAACTCAGAGAGTGGGAGAGGGAGTGGGGAGAGGAAATTGTTTGGCAGTGATTATTCTGTCTTAAGCAGAGGGGTGTAAGCATTAGAACTGTTTCACTGCAGCTGTTCAGGCCTCTCTCATAACTAGGCTTTCCTCAGTTATGAGGGGAAGTCCTGACACAGAGAAGCCCTTCTGACAAATTGAAGGAAATAAATTTGCAGTGGTGGCCACAGAGCTATCACATACTGCATGCAGCAAAACAACTGCCTGGTATATTACCAGTATTTGTGACTTTACTCTGAAGTTCATTCAAGCATCCGTTCAACATATCTTATCTCCAAAACCTCCTTCATCCTTGCCCTGGCTCCCTCCAGGCCACGGATTAGGACTGTTGTGAGTCAGGGAGCTCTTCCAGACCTGTCAGAGTTCTTTCACTAACTGACATCGGGATCCTGCCAAGAAATTCAAGATCTAAGCGGCCAATTTTTAACTGATACACGACACAATGGTAATTGGGCTTGACGGCTCATCGAGAATTAGAGAAAACTTGCCTTGAAATCATGTGTGTGTACAGTGGTTATAAGCCAGTAAAGCATTTGTGACACTTGCCTCGTGGGCAGTAGAGTAATACATGCATACATAATACACACACGAATGTCCTTCAAATGCTCATACTGTCTGTGTGTATGCCCATGGTGAAGTTGGTGAGCATCTGCTTTGCTTTGCTTGAGTGTCCTTGAGCGAAAAAGCCTGACCCTGCAGCAAGGCCTCGCTGAACTAAATGAGAAATAAGAAAAAAAATCTAGCCATGAAGAAAAAAAATCATATTTTGCAGTCCTTATTATCTGAGATGCAATAGTTATGCTCTCGTAGCCTAAGTGACCTTTGTTGTGTAGAACTGAGTTATTCACTTAGAAAAAGGTGAAGGGACCCTGGGTGACACAACTGAAAATGTACAGACTTATTGTAGCTCAACCTACAGGAAAAGCTGAACAGAAATTGCTGTTATTGGTAAGCTTCATTTGATTGAATATTGGAATTTGTTTCCTATCAATAAAGTGGTGCAGCATTATTATCTGCAAGCGGACAAATTATTATATGTGTTTGTTCTGGAGGTGGATGGGAGTTGCTTCTGTGTGGAGAGTTTGTCCTTCAGCTTCGAGTGAAAGGGTAGTGAGGAAACTAGTGTCTGTATGCTGTAGTGATTCATAGTGATAGTTCATGGAACCTGACAGCGTAGTGCTGCCTCCACACAGGTACAAAAAAATTGTAATTGTATAAAATTTTGAAAAACCAAATTGTAAAAGAGGGGTATTGATGAGGAGGTGGCAGTGATGGCGGATCTCTTTTCCTGTGGAAAATAAATCCACTTTAGGGGATTTGACACAGGAAAAAAAAGATTCTGAGATTTGAAGACAGATGAAAGAACCGAAAATGAATTCAACATGTCAGAGTTGAACACATGAAACCAAATCCTCCTTTTCAAAAACGAGCAGATGCTGTACTGTGAATGCTCTGACCTTATTCCTCCTTCGTGAACAGTATTTTGTTGTATTAAGTGTTTTACTGCTAGCAGTGGCTGTGCTGACCCTTACCCGTCAGCTGTAGCCATTCATATTGCGGTCTTGTGTTCTAGTGTCAAGTCACATTTTAAAATGTTATTTTGTGTGATTCTTAAGATCACATGCAGATGGCTATGCTTTTGTCACTTTTCTATGCCTACCTGTGAAAAAACACCTCACATTTTCACCATTATAAAAATAGATAAATGCATACTGACTGGCTCAGAGGTTATGTGCCTACTTTACTTTCTGTGGAAGTTTGCTCCACAACCAATCAATTAGTTGAAGAGTGCAAATGATTTCAGGTGAGATTTTCTGTGTTTGATAAAAAAAAAACTGTAATGTCATGTGACCGCCTGGATGTTTAAACAAGAAAACTCATGCTTATTAGACCAAAACATATGATAACATATGGAAAGACAGTCATGGTCAGCCATAGAAAGAACTGACATATCTGTTTTTGGCACTTTGACTAAGTTTGTGCTGCATCACCTGTAATGTATTGAAGAGAGTTACAAAATATATATAAATACCCATAAGTGAATACCCAGAGAACATAAGCAGAGGGTTAGAATGTTTAACTGCTTTTACCAATCAATCAACAATAATAGCATCTTCCTATAGAGCAAACACACATGAATTAGCCTATTGTGCAAAGTGTCTTAGATGGCAAATTTAATAATGTAGGCAATATTTTTCTGTCTTTCGGAACAGACACACATCCAGATGTGCAGCTGCTCAGTGATCTAGAACACTGCTATCAGAGAGCCGCAGGCTTTGTAAGACATTGGGCTGTCTAGCCAAAAAAGCTAACCAAAACAACATCATTATAGTATTTAGCACCATTATAGGAATGTAACCTTTTCAGGTCTGCAATGGAAAAGTAATCTTGTTTCTGTAAATTACGGGCCACCGTGAGCTGCATTAGTCACCTGTTGTTTTTATATCTTTGTCTCAAACAAAACAGTCAGTCATCACCGAGCCACAAATTTGTCTCTTATACACCGGCAATGGGAACTCATTGTAGAGAATAAAGCAAGAGACTCCTCAATTTAAAAGCTATTTGCCGTTCTCATTCTCAGGCAGAATAAACGAGTAAACATGAATATGCTATGTGCAATTCACTGATATGACATTACATAATTTCTAAGTGCTAAAATTTTCAAATGGTTACATCACATTACCATTTGCAGCGGTCTCTGTATGATTGTGGGAAACCAATGTGTATTGCTTAAAATCACTTTTGCACAGGCAGCAAACTGAACACAAAACTGAACTTGGTGTCATAAGCTTTACCATGTGAAGAACTAGACAGTGACGATTACCAGCAAGAGGAACGATAGAACATGCATGCAAAGCATCGCTGAAAAATGTAAAAGTTTAATGTTTTTGTTATTTTGAAATAAGTTGGTGTCTCCAGCATTCTTAGAAGATACAGCACTGAATTTACAAAATTACATAGGCATCATTATCCTACATCTTTATATCTTCAGAATTTCCTTAATTCTTCATGCTATAGATTTAACATCCTCATACGGTATGTGTGATACTATCATATTGATATGCAAGCATCACACATTTGCTCCAGAGCATTTTGAGTTCTGGTGGAATCCATTTGAGTAGTGAACTCAGCATAATGTTCAAGAAGCCAGTCTGAGATGATTTGAGCTTTGAGATGATTAACCATTATCATGGATGACATTAGAAGATGGGTAAACAGTGGTCATAAAGGGATGGACAACAATATTCAGGCTAGGGCAACTAGGGAGCTCAAAGCATGGTAAGAAAACATCCCCCACGCTTTTACATCACCACCTACAGCCTGAACCATTAATACATAGCGGGATCAAGCCATGCTTGTGTGTTGTTTATGATACATTGTAACCATTTCATCCGAATGTTGCAGCGCAAATTAAGACTCATGAAATCAGGGAACGTTTTTCCAATTTTCTGCTGTCCAGCTTTGATTAGCTTGTGTGAATCAAAGTTGTTTCTGCTCTTAGCTGACAGGTCTGGCACCTGGTGTGGTATTCTGCTGCTGTAGGTTCAATATGTTGAGTTTTCAGATATATGCTCTTCTGCATATATATTTTGGTTTTAACAACTGGTTATACTCAAGATAACCACTTGAAGCCATGCTTCTCTGTTCTCTGGCATCAACAAGGCATTTTCACCTGTCACCCACCAGATATTTTCTCTTTTTCAGACCACCCTGTACACCCCAGAGATGGTTGTGGAAAATTCTAATAGATCAGCAGTTTCTGAAACAGTCAGGCCAGTAGGTCTGGCACCAATGCTACATTCAGTGTCACTTAAATCACATTTCTTCTGGCTCGGTTTGAACTTCAGTGGGTCATCTTGACTTCCATTCATGCCTAAATGCACTGAGTTGTTGCTATGTCACTGCCTGATTAGATATTTGCATTAATGAGCACTTGAACAGATGCACCAAATAAAATGTTCAGTGAGTTTACACAGAAAATAAGCACATTTCTTTCACATTTCAGAAGTTCAAACCAAACATCTGCCATATCCTCATCATAAATGACAAAATGTACTTATTTGGGATAAATTTACGTATTATCCCTTTTTCTGACTTGGGCTGCAGTTGACTGACAAGGGAAGTTCAGAGATAGCCCAAACTGACCCCCCACCCACCCCACTCCCAGATAACCAATTTTTCCTAATCGGTTCAGGCCAACATTTGCTTTAGTGAAGTTAAAAAAGCAACGAGTGAAGCAGGACTCAAGAGTAAGCAGCACTCTCACAGGACATCCTTATCATCTATTCTTTCATTTGTCCAAGTCGAATTTTGAGACCCTGAAATTCAGGGGATTAATGTCTGCTGTGATAACAGACAGGATGTGCCATGGGAATTGGAGCTGCAATCCACAGGACTGCTGGACCATGACGGCCTTGCAAAGTATTTCATTTATATTTTAGGGATGACATAAAAAGAAATAACTAAATCAAATGAGTGATAAATGAAAGGATGAGGATAATAATAAAGAGCACATTAAGTTTAACTTCAAATGCTGACAGTGTAGGTAAAGTAAAAATTGGAATTGCAGGCAGAGGTAAAACTTTAAACTCTTTGCAAGAGCTGAGGCACTTGATTCATCAAAGAGGGGGTCAGGCTGCCCTCATCACCGCCAGGTGGGTTTCATTAAGTTGTCATCCACAGCAGCCGGGAGTGTGCTGTTTGTGTGTTGGTGGCTCGCCTGAGTGCTCAAATTTTTGACATGGGCTAACTGGGTTCAGTGCAGCATGCAGTGAAAATGTAGCTGACATGGTTGGATGTTCTGTTGCCACATGCTTATCTCCAAGTTTAGTGAAAAATTTACAATTATATTACTTATGCAAAACACTTTCCAGAAACACACACACACACACTCCTTAAATGAAAATTCTGTAATTTTTATACTGAAGTACAGTAGAATATGTGTTTCAAATTTAAAGAAAAAAAGTCTCTTACTCTGTATATTTGCATTTAGTTACCGCTCACCTATTTTATGTAGGTTTCCGTCATGGTGCCAACACACTTCCTGTCCTTCAACCCACGAACATGAGAGTATCTTGCAATGTCTGGAACTGCAATACTAGCAATGGATCCTTTGGGTCCTGTGCTTTGTGGGTTATGGCTTTGGTTTATCCAGCTTATTCTTGCTCATCCTGCAGATATTCAGTTCGATTGGGATCTGGGGAGTTTGGAGGCCAGATAAATTCCTTAGGCCGTCATTGTGATTGTCAAGCCATTCTGAGCTGCTTTTGCAGTATGGGGAGCAAGTGTCAAAGTAAAAGCCAGGACCCAAGGTTTTAGAGTAAAACATTGCACTGTAACTAGATAATCAGTGTCATTCACTTCTCCTGCCATGGCTTTAATATTGTGGCTGAGTGGTGTTCGTGTGTATGCACTTGAAAATCCAATGGCAATGCAAAAGCCAACACATGTCACTCAAGGTTCCTCAAACTGTGTGGTTGATACCAGAGAGACTTTCACAATAAAGCAAAGATTTGAATGACTTGATGGGATTATTTTTAAATGTAGCTTCAATTTTAATTGTTAGAATTTCATTTACCTTGAACATGCTTTCATTTAATTGTGATTTTAACTGGAATTCTGTGCACATCATTGTGGGTGAAAATATCCTCAGTTTATCCAGGAATATATATCAGTAATAGATGCCCAATGCTCTAAAGATCTCATGTTTGCAAGTTACCCACAATAGCATTACATATCAGTTTGAATTAGCTCATGAATTGTCTCTACAATGGAGATAATAATTTAAAGTAAAAATCAATTCCAAACACAGCTGCACTGATGCCTTGTTGATGTCAGTGATGACTATCTGACCTTTTCATGCAATTTACAAAAATCAGTGGAAGCCTACACTCATCAAAAAAAAAAAAAATAGAAAAAAAAAGAAACACAAGTTTTATCTTGTAAAACACATTTTCCATCTCTGCTTTAAAACCGTTTCTCAGTACATAATTTTACTTTCTTAGAAAACCTAAATAACTTTGCTCAAGTTGATTGGTTTCAGCGACTGGCAGGATTGGTAATTCATTTACCAAAGACAAATGAACTTACTTGTACACCTCAGAATTGGTTCAGTTTATTGCATTCTCAAAGCATTGGTCTCAGAACACAAAAAAAACAGTCTGCACAACATTGTCATTAGTGTAACATACTGTGACTAACTAAAGTTGACTGAAGCATGCTGGATGCTGACAGGCGTGTCTGGGATATTGCTTTATCCTCGCGTCTTCATGAGAGTACCATCTCTGATCTGACTGGTCTTGGTGGAACTGATCACTGGACAGTAGAGGTGCTCCGACCTGTACTTATCCCACTGTTGCAACAGCACCCCACCCATGGCTGTTTTAGTAGGACAACCCCCACCAACACACTGCCAGAGTAGCGCAGGCCTGAATCAGAATCATATCCAGACACTTTCTTGACCAGTATTTAGTCCTAGTACATCTGTTATGCTGGTACATCATAATTAGCCACAGCTGATGACCACTCACAAATGCAGCCTGCACCCATCCAGCAATGGAGAGAAATTCCTCACCAACAGATCTGGACACTTATGCAGTCCATGTGGACACAGATGACTTCTTGCATCATGTCCATGTCAAGGCCATACCTCATTTTAAATGTCTGTGCGTACATATGTTACAGTGTTTGTCTAGGAAATCTAGTTAAATTAGACAAACTCGTGTTTTTATTGTCTAAGTATAAATGTTAAGTAATGGCTTGCATAGAACTAAGTAATGTTTTGTGGTTTAAGAGTAGTAACAATACATAAAATCTGTTTCCAGTGTGGATGAAAGGATTTCCTACAGTGTTTATACTGTATATAGAGATGTGCTTCTACTGAAACAGACTATATCTGCTCATGTTGTAACAAGAATCAATACCGTTATAGGATAAAACATTAACCTCCAGGGCAAAACACTACTTGATACACACTTGTAAATGAGTTTGACTCTTGTTTGTGATGTAATCTACCAACAAAAATATGCTACAGAATGTAGCTCGATTTCTGCTGGAAACCCTAGTGAGTGTACCACCTAACTCTTAAAAAAAATTAACAGCTAAAAAAATAGTGATAAAGTCTGTGCTCCTAATCTTGAATCCTTCTCTGAATATTAACTTCATATTTGGCAGACAGGAGAAAGCGATACACACAAAGAAAAGCAAACAGTCAGCATTGAAAATACAGATTTTGTGGCTCAGAGACACTGCTAATGGAAATTTCATGCTGCCGTTGGACCCTTAACAGAAGATGAATATATTCCTGGCTGTGGTGTTGTGTAATAAATGAATGGTAAGGTGATGATTGAAGCAATTAGTGCCATTTAATTTAATTGTCCACAAATTCCTATTTAATTGCCTTGATCATGCATATCAATCCACTGCGTCTAAGAAAAGGAATATGCTTACAAACTGTGAATGTCACTTGAGCCTTGTATAAATTGATGATGATATTGCAGTGCAGTTTCTACATTAAATATTAATGAACTATTTCTTTTTGCAGGATAAACCCAAAGGGATGCCTGAATTTAGACAGTATGGATAAATATCTTTTACACAATAACATAGATAATATTGTCCTATGAGCAAAGAAAACACACCTTCCCTTTTATTTATTTTTTTCAGTTTTCTCTCATTTTTGCATATAGTGCAAGTGCAGTTATTAAAAGCTAATATGCGTGCTTTATATACCCAAGTTTGTGTATGCCATGCTATACTTGCACAAGAAATACTGCACAGTTCATTAGGGAGCATTTGGCAAGGGGCTACTGGCTTATTTCTAGGATCCACAGAGGCTATATTTGTGACAACACCACAGTGACATCATTTGATAAACTAAACCGCATCATTATAACAACTCTGTGCTCAGACTTGCTTTGTTTATGGGTTCTCCACTGTGACACACAGAAATAATGAAGACAGTGTTGCAGCAACGCATTGAGGTTTGTCCGCACTAATCACACTGCCAAGACTGCTTATTACTTGCACAATAATCAATGTGACACCTTCAGTGGAAGTACATAAAGAATAGAAATTTGCACCATCTATGAAGGAGTCTTACCCATAACACACTCACCGACCTATTGATAAGACAGGAGAGGGGTTATATTTGTCAAGACTTATAATTACATTTTTAAGCAGCAGTAAATCAGGTGTGCCTATGTTTGTGGTTGCAGTCACCTATTGGAAAGAGATCAGGATGAAATATTGGTGCTGCTGCTCTGGGCTCAGAAGATGCTTGTTTCAGCATGTTGTGCATGTCACCCTTCCTTCCACAGTTCGAATCAATGCTGCCTTGACAAATCTCAGCAATAGTGGGAATGATATTTTCAAGCATTTCAAGGGCTTTTGCTCTTGCTGGTCCTCATAGTGACCCATCTCAGCTCACATTTCCAACCATTTCACACCGTATGACACATATAATCCACTCTGTATTCACAGACTAACTCGAGGGTGTCTGTAGGGCCTGCTATACTCCAGTTATATGATTTGCACATACAGTATGCATTAATAATCTATACAGTTCTATATTATATTATGTTTACTGGTGCCAGTGTGTGCCCACATGACTGACATGGCTTTACCAACTCATCCTACTCTGTACCCATGACTACTTCTGTAAGGCTATTTTTGTCTTCACGTCCTTTATTCTCGATCACAGTTGGATAACTTTAGCTAAAACCTTTGCTAGATGTATATTATAATCTGCAAATATTTCATTTTAAAATGACCAATTAACCTAACCCCACTAACTGAAGGTCTTTTGGACTGTGGGAGGACACCCATAGAGAACCCACGCAAAAAATGGGGAGAACATGCAAACTCCACATCAAACAACCTTCTTGCTGTGGGGCAACAGTGCTAATCACCGTGGCACTGTGCTGCCAATGCAAATGTAAAACCAGAAAAAATTAAATCAATTAAATAGAAACTTAAATAGGAAAACAAAAAAAATAATTAAAACGCAAAATATTCATTAGGAAAGTGCTCTTCATTTTCAGAAATATGAAGAGCACTTTTAATCTGTCATGTCATATTAAAAGTTGGGAAGCGTCATGGGCAGATGTTGTTGCCAGTCTTTGAAAAGATTTCCACATTGCTCCTGGGGAAACAGTTAATGAGATAGCATGAGTTTATTTTACCCACTTAAATAAACCAAACAAAACAAGAAAACGAGATTCAAAATAGGAATGTGGATCATGTAAAGCTGTTATCAAGTCTATAAGAACAGAAGTTCTGTTTCATAATGACACAATGCTACTCACGACTTAGATATCATTCCACTTGTCATAGGTCGAGGACTGAAGGGTACCCTATTAGATTATTCCCATCAGAAAAGCATGGTTACATTATTAGTAACATTTATTTTACCCAGAAGAAAACCTTTACATTCTAACTATCTAATGAAGTTTTTCAAAATTATAATACATTAAAATGTTTAGGAACATAATGCAGAAGTGAAGACCACATGTGTTATAAGCTGTTAACTGACTGGTGACCTAAAAGTAGGTTATCAACCATAATGCTTATGGTTTACATACAGCATAGCTTCAGCTCACTATACTGAACTGAAGGCTCATTCAAGGTCAATTAAATACTTATTGTGATCTAAACAGTTACAGCTGGCATGAATGTTACCACAGCTCGTTTTATCACACAAACAAAAATAGATTTTTATCAACCTGTCCTAGGTGAAATTTCAAGTGCTCTTGTAGGCCCCCTGCTGGTGTGGGGCCCCAAGCAGCTGCTTATGCCTCAGGAAAAAATTGTCTATGTAAATTGGTATTTGACTAGTAAGACAACAGCAAGATAGCAACCAAACATCTAATAGCGTTATTAGAAAAATATACATACATAATGGTGGCAAATGTAGCTAGTAGTATTTTGCAAGAGAAAAAAAATTGCACCCAAGTGTAGTCATTGTCATTTGGGCAGTGTAAAGAAAATGCATCTGCATTTACCTAGCCTTTTGTGTGGGATATTTTTTACAAATAAACTGAAATGTCCTGGATTAACTTGAGCTGTTTAAAAAGCCCACAAAGCCCCAAATATGGCTGCACGTCTCTTCACATTCAGTGTATTTTGACAGATACTGCAGACTTTTCACTGCTCACTCTTTGCACATGAATGCACCTGAAGTGCAAGCGTATAAGTGAATATTACAAACCCTCTGACCCATGATGATCAGCCAGCCATGTGAACCAGTTTTGATGTTCAAATCTTTCCTTTGTTGTTCCTTTCTCTTTTTTCATTTGTAGTGTTTGCCTCCCTATGTAATATCTAGCACATGCTAACCTTTGACACGAGAAGACCTTGGGCACTGGATAAACCTTTTCATAAGGGACCTACAGTAAGAAAGTGTTGCTACTACAGCACAGTAGGAGATGTAACACACAGGGATATATGAGTTGACAAAGGAAGCAGATAGGGAAAACTTGAAACTAATAGGGTGAAAGTCAGTGAATAATGATCAGTGTGTGTGTGTGTGTGTGTGTGTGTGTGTGTGTGTGTGTGTGTGTGTGTGTGTGTGTGTGTGCGTGTGTGTGTGTGTGTGTTTGCAGGTCAGATACAGAACAAGAAGAGGCTGGAGAGATGAAAAAAATCAATGCCTCTCTCTGACTTCATTTTTTGTTCATTTTTTCCCCGTTGCCTTTTCACAGAATTGCAGTGCATATGTTTACACACAAAGTTGAGTTTCAATTGAATCTAACTGAAGCGCATGTAACAAATGACATGTTTCATATCCTCAATTATCTGCCAGAATTACTGACAGAAACACTACAATAATATTCATTTGCAGATTGCTGAATTAATGCTCTCGGCTTGAGATTGACAGATTGAGTTGCATGTTTTTATTTCTCTAATTACAGTATAAATGCAAGAAAGCACAGACTGAACGAGGTGACATATGTAATTAGTGAAAGGTTTTGTGCAAAGCGGATTTTAATCTTTTTAAAATCAAACTTCAAAGCAGATGCAAACATTTATTATGAGACTTTGAATGACTTGTGATTGACAGGTAAGATTCATTCATCCGGCTGTGAATGAGGATGATTTTTTTTTTCCTTTTTCCTTTTTCTTTTCATCGAGCAGTAACCAGAACATAATATATATATATGCCCCAGAACACGCACAATTTCAACAAGTGTAGAGGAAATACAGATAGAGAGGAAAGAAATGCTTTGCAGATGATTTCCACTTGTTTGTTTGGTTAGGCCCAAGTCAAAGGGTTAACAACACTGTTATATTATATTTTGCAAAATATCCTCATAGTTATCAAATATTAGTGGCCAGATGAAAAAAAAAACATTGTTCACATTCATTTCTTAGACAATTACCTTCCTTAGTCTTTTTTCCACTCGTGGACATGGGACCTCTGGGGATGTTCTGCGGTTCATTGTTAGTATAAAAATGTTTTTTCACTACAGGTTGTTAAACATAGTAATAAAAATAACAGCAAAGAGCAGTTCAATTTCACTCAATGTGAAATCAAGATGCTTATCGGATAGGTGAAGAAAGAAGGAAGCAAGGGAGGTTTTCACCCTATGTACATTTAGAATAATGTGTCCTGATCCGGGGCTTTGGATTCAGGGTTTTATTACTGTTTGAAATTTAGGAATTGTGTTTATTCTTTGGGTTTTGATTTCTATTCTTTATTCAGGCTTATTATTATATTCTCTGTTAGTAGTTATAGAGCTTATTTGTTCCTCACTGTTACCTCTGTGTGGTCCTTTAGAGTTATTCATCCTGTGACGTTCTTCCCTCTTCATCCCTGTTTCACATGTTGTCTTTTTATTTTATGTTTTATTTTGGTAGTTATTTTGTCTCCTGTGTTTTAGTTTTAGTTACTTCCCTTGTGGGGCTGCTCTTATTAGTTTCACTTGTGCTTCATTTCCCCAGCTGTGTCTTATTCCCATGATTAGCCTGTCTATGTATGTGTATTTTAACTCTATTTTGACTGTCTCTCTTGTGTTATTTGTCAGATTGTCTGATGCTTCCCTGCTGTGTTTCTTGTGTGAACTCTCTTGTTTTTAGGTTGTGTTCTTTTGGTGGGGAGGGGAGCTTTATTGTAAAGCCATCAGCTATACAATAAAGCTCATCTTTTGTTCAACTCTGTCCTCTCGTCGTCCTTTGGCTCTACTCTCAAAACTTGATACAATGGATCCTGTCTGACACTTTTAAAAAAAGGGTATAGTATAGTAAAAAATTACATTTAGTGTTTAGATGGAAAATTGCACACATTTGCACAGGTTTGTGTACACTGAAGAAACAGCAACATAACAATATTAAAGCTCTGTGAAACAGATGGCTTTATCATATTCTTTCTTATTTTTCATTTCTACTTCACTCTAATAAGGTTGTTTTGCTAGCCAATAAAACATGTTCAGTGAAAGATAAGCGTGATTGTTTTTGTGTGAATGCATCATCTATATGCCGGTTTGAAATGTTAAACCCAGGCTCTATGCGAGAGCCTAATCTTGGTCATCTTTGCTGTATTTTTAAAAAGATAAATTAGATTGCAGTTACACTATAACCATTTTTAAGAGCAGAGACCTTTCCCAGAAGAAGAAAAGATGTAGCACATTAAAAAAAAAAAAACCCTGTGCAGAAGATTTTTTGCAGCGCAGTGACTGGTCAGAGGTGGTAAAGATTAATTAATAGATGAATATCATGACCTGAATGCAGGGCAGTGCAGGGAGGGGATGAAAATAAAAGCCTAAACCTGACAGCTAAGCTATAGTTTCCTCTTGAAAGTGATGGTGCAGCTGCACGCAAATGAAAACACCAAGGCTGCCAACCACACTCTTAAACTTTCAAGGTGATACCTGATCCTTTGTATCAGCAGGAAACTGTTGCCAAGGGAACAGAATTACTTGACTGTTGATAAAGAATGTCAGGCAATCAAGAGGGAGCTGGAGGCGCTGAAGCACACTCTGATAGGGCAGCGGCACCTCCACCTCTTCTCTGAACGAGGATTTCAGAAACCTGACAATCCATCAGCTTTTCTACAGATGCTGGTCAGATTCACTGTGATCAGCACTGTACCACTGTTGCAGCCTAAATGTCTGTACCTGAGCACGGCCGCTGCAGCACAAGCAATGTAAAGCAAATGCATTCATAATGATAGTCATTACCTGACAAAAATAGACCTGGGAAGGTCACCTGCAAGGCAGAGCCAGTTTTAGAGAGTAGTGCAGCTAACAAATGTCACTATGCTGTTCTCAGAAGACTTGGGCTGGATAGTCAGTTAAACCAGACATCTATAGGCTGACATTTTACCCTTTTTACAGTGTAGTTGATGATGCAGTTTCAGGGGAGTCTGTCAAATCTGCACGCACAAGCCTCTTGTCTTTACGTAACACGTCTAATTTAATGCTACTTGTTTCAAGTGGAAACCATCGTGTCCAACCAGTGCTCAAGTGAGTGTAATCGAGCTGAGAAATATTTTTCCAAGCTTATATATATTTTTACTTCCCCGGTATACTGCACTCCGGGGGCTCGATGCATAAACAATGCATAAGCACAAAAACCATGCTTACGCTATGTCCCACATATCACTTGGTATTTCTAAAAGTACATCTTATGCTAAGGTTAAAACCTTCTGTAAACACGGTCTTTTACACCTGCTGCCGAATATGTAAGGTAGAAACCAACAGATGTAACCTTTTACTGTTACTTGTACACAGTAATTTGTGAAATGTCAACCGATAGCTTATATTTCAAATGTGTTTCTTTTGGTTTTTGTTTCTGTTTTTAATTCGTACTTTGTAAACTCTGCTTTAATATTTTAACCAGATCCCTGGGTAATCAGAGAGTTTTGCCTCAAGACATGGAGCATCACCAAATGAGTTTCCTCCCTTGAAATGGTCTGCTGGGCCTTTACTGCAGCCACCCGCAGTTGTTGCTTGTTTATTGGTGTTCCTGTTTTCCTTCAGTAACTAAAAGAACATGCTCTATTGAGTTGAGATCAGGTGAGTGACTTGGCCATTGAAGAGTAACCCATTTCTTTGACTTGAGAAACTCTTGGATCGCTTTGGGTCATTATCCATTTGCTCTGTGAAGTGCTGTCTCATCAGTTTTGCAACATTTAAATGCATCTGTGCAGAAAGCATAGCCCTGCAGTCTTCAGCATTCATCATGCTGCATCTATCAGCAGTCACACCATCAATAAACACCAGTGACCCAGTTCTATTAGCAGCCATACATGACCATGCCATAACAGTGTATTTGACAGATGATGTAGTATGCTTTGGATCACACTCTGTTCCTTTCCCCCTTCTTTTATCTTCGCATCATTCTGGTAGAAGTTGATTTTAGTTTCTGTCCAAAGACTTTTTTCTAGAAAGTTTATGGTCGTAAAATAAACAATATTGATGAAGTTGGATAAATGCATCGTGTTACTATTTAGTAGGGTCACCACTGAATCTGTTATCAGTTATGGTATCACTACATGGGTTTGCAACTGCTCTGTCAGGCTAAGATCCCAAGTTCAAAATTTGATTAAACGGCAAGACAGATAGTTGGGATGGTCCGCTCCAGGAGATATTTGAGGGGTCAGTGATAAAACCGGGTCTGAAAATTACTAAGGGCAAAAATCTCCTACTTTCTAATAAGTCAGTGCCCTCAAGAAAATTTACAGAGTATCAAACTGTAATTTTAATAGGTATCAATTTTATTTGGTGAAATTCTAAATGAGTGTTTTTATGTATGTGTTATTTTATATGATGTTTCCCTCTATTGTTCAAGATAAATCTCTCCCAACAGAGACCTCCCAAGGGAGGAAACCAATGTATTTTCATCACTGCAACATCCTTAGTAAATATAGTGTTTTAAGCTTTGAGAATTTAAATCTCAATCTTGATGTGTGACTTATTTCTGAAATTGTTCATAACATTGTAACCCCATTTCCCATCAAAGTTTTTTTTCAGCTCGGCACAGAAAACACAATCAAAGCTTTGAGATCAGCAGCTTGAGGGGACTGTAGCATTCTTACAAGGAACTCCACTTTCTCTCAATCCGCCTTTTCTTTAAAAGCTATCAGGGAATGTCAACATTATGTTTTCAATTCTCTTGGTTCCTTTAGATTTAGATATTGTTTTAATGTTTTTATTAATATTTATGTGCAATAGTAACAGATGTTTGAGATTTGGATACTGTGTTAGGGCTTTTAAAATAATTTAGCTGGTGTGTTTGGCCTGTTATTATTAACTGCATTTGTATTAGTTGAATTTGTTTGTTGATGATGTGTTTTTATGTATTTCTAACTGTTATTTGACCTGCCCAGGAACTGTGGATAAAAATTAGCGAGCAGCTAAATCTGGTACAATTCATTTTATGATTCAGGCATTTTAACATTTCCTTTACAAAAATGGGTAAAATGAAATGAAAAGGCTCTTTTCCATCTTCTCGGGTTTTCTAATTGGGTCCTCCTGTTCTTATGTGCAACCAGTGGTTTGCACCTTGCTGTTAAACTTTGGTAAACCCATTTCCTACTTTGTAGATGTTGTGAATGTGTTTCTTTTATTTATTTTCTTTTTGTATTCTTCTTTTTTTTAAACATAGAAATAATTCACTCATTAAGCATTTTAGTTGTCTTCTGTGGTTTTCCAGGCCTTGTGGTGTTTCTGAGCTGGTTGGTTTTGTTGGTTTTGGCCAATCTCAAAGGATTTTCTTTACTATTTTCTATAGTAGATTTATTTATTTATTTATTTATTTATTTATTTAGTGTAATTATGCCCCATTCACTTACACTGGCATCTCTTTTGACTTCATACTGAGAGTTCCAGTAAAATGGTTCTAAATATAAGTTCAACACTTAGAAACAACTTCATATCTTTTATCTGGTTAGTTTGTCGTGGAATAACAAGCTAACAAAACTCACCTGGCCATGAAACTGCTTGTAAATCAATTGTCTGAGCAGGAATTATAATCAGAGGTTCAAAACTAACAGTTTTAAGAATAGTCCTGTTAGAAACTAGAATTAAAACAGATTTTTCTTCTTCTTCTTCTTCTTCTTCTTCTTCTTCTTATCATTATTATTGGGGGGGTTTTGAGTACAGAGACAATTTAACAAACTTTGCATCATTGTCCATAAACTTATGGAACTAACTGTAAACTGTTAAATCATCTGTTTGTTTGTTTGTTTTTTAGTTATGGTGATAATTGAGAACTGATGAAAGGTCAAATAAAAAAAATCAGTCTGAACTATGTAAGGTGCTGTGCTCTACATTTTCATCAATGAACCTGTCATATGAGATACATTATTTAGCTTTCAGTATCTTTTATTAAACTCTGATTTGCATAGAGAGTAGACACATTGCATTGCCAGTTTTGTCTCTTCAGTCCTGTAAAAATCTGTATTCTTCTTAACAAGATGATGAAAGCTTTTCACTCCAGAGGTTCAGGAAGTATCAACATCCAGTTTCAGTCACAGATCAACCTCTGAAGAGTATCAATTTTTTTTTTTTTAAAACAGCGTGTACGTGGGATTTCATCAACTATTTTAAATTATGAGAAATGATACATTTATTATGTCTCAAAAGATACTTTCAGATTTATGAAAATGCTAAAGAGGTCCACTTATTACAGATAAATTGGATTTATTGCCATAACCGAGTAACTGAAATGTACCGATCTGAAAAAGACCCTCCTTTTTTTTTCTTTGAGTGTTTTTTTCTAAAGTCTGATAAGTGATGGGAGCAGAGAGTGTTTGAGCGCTAACTGCATACTCATCTGAATCATGTTCAGTTCATAAAACTCCAAGCTGCAAATTGGAAGTAATTATGCTCCACTTACCACAGAATCACCTCTCTGAAGACTCTTACAAGCTAAAATGTTTGAATAACATCTGAAGACATTTTATTTCCATTTTGTTGATATAATTTAAAAAAAACCTAAATGATAACGTTATACTCAGTGAATGCTCTGGAAACAACCCTGCTTTCTCCTGCAGTCCTTGGATAACATGAAAGCAACAGTTTAGGCAATACTGGAAACTGGGAAAAAAGAACAACTCAAGGATTTTTTGCAGGGAATTCATTGACAGTATGATGCAGTGCCATATTTCTAAGATTCTTGGCAGTACTGTTACAGAAATATCTGTGTCTAAGAGAAAACGCTGCCAATTTACCACCAGTTCAGAAACTGCCAAATTAATAACCTTGACTATCTCACAGTTTCTCAGATTTGGATTCATGCAGAGCTTAGTTGGGATAATCTAAATGAGGTGTATAACTTTTGTTACAACACAGGTATTAAATGACTGAAACTAACATATTGTCTCATGTGTATTTTGGGATTTTTGATTTTATGTATCTGTTGCCATATTTGGGTTAAAAAATTGCTATTATTAACATGCAAAGCCTGCCTTGTGGGAATAAATGAACATAAGGGACACTGTTAGAGTACACACTTAATAGCTAAAAGTGCGCACACACCTTCCTTTGAACATCTCTTTCTGAAACTCTGGGTAATAACATGGCCCTACAGCAGCCTTCACTCCTCTGGGACTGCTTTCCACTACATTGCCGAGATTTGCTCTCATCCAGACACAAAAGAATATATGAAGTCAGCCACAGATGTCTGGCGATAAGGCCTTGCTCAAAGTTGGTGTTTCAGTTAAAGGAAACATTTTTAATGTCACATTTCTTCCAGAAGGTCATGAAGGGGGTTGGGGACACGGTGTAGCTCCTCCACATTAAACTTGGAATGGGAGCTTTACAAATCTTTGTGTACAGGGTATTATGACGAAACTGAAAATGGCCTGATTTCCTAACCACAAAAAGTTATAAACACACTATGGAAAAGAGTGATTGAAGACTGTGGCACAATCAAAATTGCTGTGACTGTCTGCAATGAACTTGTGATCTTGCTGTCTTTGAAATGGTTGCTGGGGAACAGTTACCATCAAAGCAATGATAAAAACAAGACAGAGTCAGTCTGCTATCAGTCTGTGAGTTTGCAGTTGAATGGGTTTAAGTTGGGGAAAAGAACACCAATGTATTTACGATAAATCAGAAAAACAATCGCAAATCTGTTTTTGTCTAAATACACAGAACTTCCCAGTAGAGATTTACATCAACCTCTTGTCTTCTTTTTCTTTATTTCTGACAAGATTACCACATTCAAATAGCACATAAATTTGTACACATAGTTCATCGATAAGAGATGAAAAGTTGGAACATTACTCATGACAAACATTGGATTTGCAGATGTCCATCTTGGATGTCTAAGGAAAACTCTTAATGCATCCTGAAAAGCCACCTGCATTTTTTCTTTATGGCTTTACTCTAATTAACCCACAAATGAGCTGTATAAAAAGAGGTCCAATAGGCTTGAAAATGGGCCACTTTAACTCTTTTATGCTGACATATTCACTTGCATGTACAACTTACAGCACTGTTGCTTCATTTCATCATCATCATCACAAATATAGATAACTTCTTAACATATGACCTGAGTATTTCACCACATTCAATACTTTGTCTGCTAAAAAAGATGGAAAATGTAGCTTCTGGTCCTCCTTAGTTGTATCAATCACAATAGCACTCTCTTTAGGTAACGTGTAGTTGCTACATAATGGTGATTTAACAGCAGCATGGGTGAAACCTTGGTTACCTTGGTTTTAAATAACCAGAATACAATCAGTTGGCAACCAGTTACTTACTGACAAGATATGCTCATTGGCACAGACTTGGATTAATTACAATGTGTTGGCAACCTGTGTACATTTATAAAATAGATGGCACGAATTTGCAAACCTTCACTCATGAGAGCAGTTAATCCAGGTCAGAGCGTAGGGACCTCCTTCCTTAGTTGCAAGTAGGATTTCTCAGAAAAGCCTAAACCCAAATCCCAAACAACATCCTAAGACCAACTTTATATATATATATGTACACATTTGACCATATCATGAAATACTAGTTACCAAAACATGAAAAAAGTCCTAGGAAGTGTACATTTTCTTAGATTAGCTTTTATTTTTCTAAATGCATATATAACTTGATCACACCGGAAGAATGTTGTTCAGCTGCAGCTTTGTTGATACACTATTTGTTTTTAAATCCACATTAAGCATTTAAATAAGAAGATATTTTTACCCACATCTTGGCCTTTGTTTAGGTTCCTTGGCTGTTATTTACTTCCTAACAAAGATTCATGTGTAGGCAGATGAAGTATTAATTTTATGTCATCTTGCCCTACTAGAGGTGTCCCATTTTGTTTATTTGCCTACTGCCAGTTGCGGGTGCTATCATTCGTTTGTTTGACTGCTGAATTAAATATAGCTCCACAAATGTTGCCGATTGCAAGTCAGAATAATGCAGGAAGCATTTTTTTTCTGTTTCAGTTAATGTTATTACAGATTAAGCACTTAGTTTGAAAAGCTGTCTTTTTCTGTCAGGGTTAGTCACCCCCAGTTATATCTTATACCCAAACACTGGTTATAACCGTTGCTATTTATTTCCATAATTAATTTTCATTTTTCCCCTCCAGGGGTTTTACATAAAACTTAAATGTTTCCTCTCATATTAATTTAGAGGAATACCTGTCAAAGTGACTGGCTCCTGCTGTATGTTAACCTGGCAGAGCTGCTTGGCATTGTCTCTTGATTGCGCTGCAGCAAGCGCTTTTCAGCTGCGAATGTCAGAGTGAAACAGAAAATTGAATGTTCAAAAAGTGTTCATGCTTTCTAAATTACATTGCAAGATATTTTCAGCGAGTGTTACAATAATATAGTGCAGAATTGACAAGCTTCCCACAGATTCTAAGTTAAGCTAAATCTCTCAAAGGGCCATATCAATTTTGCTGAACAAAGAGTGATATTTTTCTCACCAACTCATTCAAAAGAGGCAAATCAAGCATATTTTTCAAAACTATTCTTTTAACACCAATCCTGAAGCATTATGTTGTTTTTCCTGTTTTTAAGCTGATGCTGTGCCAGTGCATGAATGTTCTCGGTTTCATCTGCTGTCGTACGCTGGAGCACTGTGAGTACAGGTTAGTCGGTGGCTAAATGAGATAGCAATTCAGAAATTGTACTGAATTTGACATTGTTTCATTCATGTTGGCCATCGCCAATGAGCGAATGGAAAAATCAGTTAATGCGAGGGGTTGAGAATGATGAGTAGTCTGAATCGAACACAGGCGATTTACGCCCTACCTGCCCTTCCAATGACTCTAATCTTGGCTGCTCTCCAGTAACTGGTCCTAATCACTCACTAACTCTGAAGCGCTCTGGTGCGTTCAGTTCTGCTTGAAGTTGAAGTGGCTGCTGTCAAGAGTCTTCCACACATCCAAGACAGCCTGAGCAACTTGGTTAGCAAAAAGGATGAGTAACTGTTGCAGAATCAAGGAAAAAGTTGCTGGATCCAGACAAGATCACACAACTGAATTTCTCAAACTAAACCAAATGCGACACATTAGGGTAACTTGTACAAATGTTCTTAGTTCATCATATAGCTGATGTAATATTAATTAGATTCAATTTCAACATCAGAATAAGTTGTAGTTTTTCCAAGGTTAGAGCTCAAACACCTCTTCACTCACTCTGCACTACAGATACTTTACAGGCATATTTTTTTAACACTCTCTATCTGCAGTTTCCCCTTCAGAATTTCTCATTTCAGCCACCGAGCTCTCTCTTTTGTCACTTGAAGTAAACACCTTTCATGCCAGCAATATTCCATGCATGATAAAAGCTCAAAAAGAATCCCTAAGCTCGTCAAGATAACACACGGAATTGATGATAGCCCTGCATGAGTCAGACCTTGAGCCAATAATTTTGCTGTGTGGAGCGCTCTCTCTGCAGATCTCAGGTCTGGGAGTATCATCAGTGGCCTCGCGGCACAGAGAGAACAAAGTACGATACTGTGTAGTTTTACTGTGAAGTAAAAGCTAACGTGCTTCAGATGACTTTCTCATTAATTAAACTGTGCTTGACGCTCAGGCAAATTAATGATATATGTTGGGTAAATTCATTCAAGGCCCTTAAAGCAATACTGTGACAAGACTTTAAAATGTTCAGTTCAAAGAGGATCTTGTTTAAAACAGCTAGTATAGAGTTTATAATGTGTAAAACAAGCAGAATTTACCCAACGCCTTGTCCAAACCAATCTACTTGAAACTGCAAAAACATAATCAAGACCTTGCCCAGGTCCAGACCTTTAAATCTGCTGATTTTTTAAGAGACTTTTCTGTGCAGCGAGTGCAGCGGGAGGACTGACAATTAGTCAGTCAACTGGGATATTTTAAGTGACCAGTGTTTGTTTGTTTTTCTCGCCCATGAGGCATAGCTGCTAAATAGAGGAAAACGCTAAACTGTTTTACTTCACTCAACTCTTCGTTTTAAACCCTGGCAAGACCAGTTTGTTGGAATGAGTATGCATCAACGCTGACGTAAAATCAGTGGAAATTTAGGCACATACACTAGTCTCCAGTGATTGGTTCGCACGCAGGGACTTTTTAGACTGATATGTGCAGTCTTGTTATCAAGCTACCAAAAGGTCTTCAAATTAAAAAAAAGAAAGAAAGAAGAAGAAGTTGTTAACGCATGCACTCCTGAACAAGAACCATTTTCTGACTTGTCGTTCCCATTTAGAGGATGACATTATTTATGAAATGCTTTTAAAGTCGTACAAATCACTGATATGAAGAAGCCGAACTACTTTCTAATCAAAAAGTTAAGATATGCATCGTGTTTTGGACTCTGTGTCCGATATCGTTCGCATGCTGTTGTTTCATCAATATCTCCTGTGCTCCAAATGAATATGATTTGTGATTCCCAGAGGGTTTTGACATATGAGCAGAAACAGATGTTGTTTGGAAGCAGCTGATGCTGTAATGTCTTTGGAAGATTTTTATTTATTTATTTATTTTAATAAACACTTAAAAATAATGGACATTTTTAAGCAGCTGTGCTGGTACAACCACCCACATATAAACACTAAGGACACAGCACTTCATGGACTAGAATAATAACACTCCACACTGTGATCATATTTCCCACAGAAGCTTGGCAGCATATATACGTGACATATATCAGATCACATGTAGCTTTTAGGGTTTTTTTTTTTTTCCCTATCAATGCATTTGTGAACATTTTAAACATTTCTAACGCTGTCATGGTGCATAAAGAGATTTCAGTCTCTCAACCATCATTGCCAGAGTTATTTGCTCAAAAGAGTCCCATTGCAGTTACGCAGTTATACCAAGACAGGATTAAACACCAACTGATCTTCCCCCTCATGCTTTAGACTGACTCCATTACCAATGAATGTATACAATAAAGGCACTAACAAGCATAAGTCGTGGTTTTTATTCACTCTTTGTTCTACAGAGCTACAGTTTGGCTAATATTTATTTTCTTTTTTTTTCTGAATGCAGCCCAACATGACATGTGTAGCCAGTAACTTAAACTCACCTTCTGTGTAAAACCTTGCTATTTGTGCCTGTACTTTATTTGACATTTTTTTCTTTTATTTAATTAAAATTAAAATTGAATTTTAATATCACTTATGCACTTCATTTTTGGTATTTGGATTGAGACACCAGTGTCTGCGTGTGCTTTCTCTTGCATAAGGAGCATTTTGAAAGAACATTTTGTGCATCATAAAGATGTCATTGCTAAACACACAATGAGAAAGATCAGCTCATTAAAATGGATCGCAGCCTGTCTATATTTTATCCAGTAACGCTGTCACATTTTTCTCAATGCATATTAATGTAGAACAGACATATTTACAACCAGACTGACATACAGATTTTTTTTTTTTTTGAAACAAGGTTATTTTTCTGGCCTTAGTTTGATCTCATGATCCTCTCATAGAGATTGTTTTGAGCTCTGATGATATTGGTCAGGGGGAAAACAGCCTTAGTAGCTTGATCCACAGCAGGGGCTGCATAACACTAGGCACTGAATATTGAATGATCAGCCACTGGGGAAATTAATGGGGTATCACAGCAAACGGGCTCTATCACAAGTCTGGTTAAAATGACAGTGGCAGGAAGGAGGAAGAAAAAGTGCTTTGGGGGTGAAAACGCTGAGCATACTTAGTGTTATCTATTGAAGTTGCAGTGCTGTGGGTGCCCAAGGCTCGACCCCACCCCTCTGTCTCTCTCTCTTTCCCTCTCACTTACTCTCACTCTCTCTTCCTGTTTACATACTTGATTCATCTGTAGAAAGAGCAACAACAGCTGTTTAACCTGAAGCATTATTGTCCAACTGAGGGGTTTATGGATAAAGGTGGAACAAAGAGAGTTGCTTCACTCACAACGTTCAATATTCCAATATAAAATGACAAGTATGGAGCCCGAACAGCTGCTCTCAAACTTACATTTTGCATAAGTTGTAAGATACCAAACAAAAGCATGCCCTGTGAGGAAGAAGAGTGAGTTTGAAAGGAATAATATTAAAAAGAGTTTGTGCGCTCAGGGATTTTTGGCTTTTTAAGCCTTCATTTGATCGGACAGGGAAGAGGGGGAAGAGAGAGTGAATGACATAAGTGTCCTGAAGTGACCTCAAACTCAGAGCTTTACAGTAAAGACTTGAGCTTTCAGTACAAGGGGCACATGCTCTATCAAGTGAACTGCATAGGTGTCCCGTTGAGGGTTTTGGTGTCTCCTTATTAGACTGCTGTTCTAGATAATGTATATCCTCCATAACTAAAACTAATTTTTGTGTTAGCTCGAAAACAAAACAAACAAAACGCTCAGTAATAAAATCAAATAAAACATCTCAATATAGTAAAACCGCTAAAACACAGTCAATAACAAAATAAAAAAGCTCCAAGTTGAGCAAATAGAGCAGAGTTTGTTTGATGCAGAAGTCTATAAAGCCAAGAGTTCTCTGTCAGATAGAGGTGCGAAGTTGTAAAGCATAACTGCTGTAGGCAGGAGAGATTTCTTGTAGCAGTCCTTGTGACAGCAACACTGGATCAGTCTGTTAGACAAAGTGTTTTGCTTCCTGTCTAGGAGGGAGTGGAGAGGGTGTTTAGAATTATCCATAATGGACAACAGTATGTTCGGTATCCTCCCCTGTACCGCAGCTTCAAAGGTGTATGCTTTGCAGCCAATTACAGAGCCAGCCCTCTCGATTACTTTATTCCATCTGTGATGCTGCTCCCCCAGCAGACTCCCACAACAGACTAGTAAAATATTTTCAACATCCTACTGCACAAGTATCCCAGCTTCCTCGGGGAAAAAAGCCTGCTCATCTCCTTCTGACATCCTCAGTATTGGTCTTCCAGTTCACTATGTTTTTTCAGTGTGGGTGCCCAGGTACTTGCACTTCTGCTTGATGCTCAGAATACAAAAGAGTGGTGTAGCAATCTTATTCCTTCCTTGTGAAATCACCACCATCTCCCTGGCCTTTGTCACATTCAGCAACAGATTCACTGATCTGTTGATCCATTTTCTTCCTCCAGTCCATCACTTATACATCCAGTGAATGCATAGTCATCAGACAACTTTATTGGATTCCAGCTTTACTGGAAGTCTGAGGTATTCAGGAGATGGTGGACGTTTCTGCTCTAATTACTTGTTTCTTTCTCAGTGGCCAGAGTAAGTTCTTTCATCCAAAAGGAAGTGTCTCTTTCACCTAAGGTCCAAGTAGGGTTATCAGTGGACTTTAGTTCTTCAGATCAATTCGGTTTTACTTATATGGTACTAAATCACAACAGTCACCTCGAAGTGCTTTATAAAGACACTTGTAAAGACACTACAATATTAGACAGAAAACCCAACTATCAGACAACCCCTATAAGCAAGCACTTGGCAACAGTGGGAAGGAAAAACTCCATTTTAGAAAAAGAAACCTCCAGCAAAACTAGCCACAGGCAGGCAGGGGCAGGCAGGGGCAGGCATCTGGCGCGGTGAGGGGAAACAGAAAACAGATAACACAAAAAGTACAGTTTAATAATGATTAATGATTAGATGCAGAGTGGTGTATGAACACGTAGTGAGAAAAAAGAGGTACGTAAGAAGAAAAGGTCGACGCATTATAGGAAGCTCCAAGCAGCCTAGTCTATTGCAACTTAACTAGGAGAGGGTTCAGTGCTGGGGGATTCCCATGATGCACTGAGTATTTCCTTTTCCGTCACCTTTCTCACTCAGCATGTGTTATAGACCTCTCTGCTGAATCGCACGTGTAATTAGTCTCCATCTCTCTTCCACAGCATGTCTTCCTTCTCTCACCCCAACCAGTCGCAGCAGATGGCTGCGCCTCCCTGAGTCAGGTTCTGCAGGAGGTTTATTCCTGTTAAAAGGGAGTTTTTCCTTCCCACTGTCGCCAAAGTGCTTGCTCATACAGGGTCATATGATTGTTGTTGTTTTTTTTCTGTGTGTATTAATGTAGGGTCTACCTTACAATATAAAGCAGCTTGAGGTGACTGTTGTTGTGATTTGGGGCTATACAAATAAAATGGAATTGAACTGAATTAAATCCCATACTGGATTTAACATGAAGCCAACAAATAGAAGCTAATATGGGAGAAATGTAGTATCCCACTTTTCTAAAGTCTTGCTGTCACCAGTGGCCGTGAAGAAAGTGGGAAAGCCTGTCATTATGGGTCAGGTTAAATTGTGACCTGTATTACCGCCTACACTACATGTAACACAGAAAACACCACTTTGTCACAAGATATGCGGATGTTGATGGAATACGATTGAAACCACCAAGAAGGAAGGGAAAATACTGTGAAACTACTGTGTGAAGCTGAGGAAAAGTGGCAACGAACATGTGATATATAAGGAAACGTGACTCAAAAGAGAGCTGCATCAAAGATCACAGCAGCTGAAATAACAGTTAATATTAGTTTTAACAGTTATGGGAATAAGAAGAATATTGCTTGGGACCATAACAATAAACTTTGGTTTCTCTTGATGCCCTTTGTATTTATGTAGCGAGGGAGTTGGAGAAAGGTTTCTTGAAAATAAAAAGACTTGTCTTTTACCTGCTAAATGCCAAACTTGTAACCTCTACAGCTTATTTTTAAGTTGGATATACAATGTCTCTGCAGGAGTAACATATCCCCAACTGTCCCACACAACAACCTACTCTTTGCTGCACATTTTGAATGTGATTACTTTAGGTTCAAAGTGGGGGCAGCTTCTCAATAGCCAAATTGGCCTGGCTTCTTGGGAAGATGAACCATGCAGGACATCTTCCACGGCAGCATTATCTAATTCAAGCTTAAGTTCTAAAGGTGACTCCAGGTAGCAGACAGCTGGCTGGCACCAGTCCCCCAAACCCCAGGGGCTGATACTGCCAAAGTCTAAAGCCTCGCCTTAGTGGAGTCTCTCCAACATCTCCTAACCTGGATGGTCAGGTGGGGAAGAATGCTTTTCAAAGGGTCAGGTCCTCACGGTTTGCCACAGGGGACTGAGGGGAGAAGGGCAAAATCATTACAGTGGAGGTGGAGGAGTCCTGGGCACTAATGGAATCTTGCATAGTCCCAGATTTACCCCCAGTAGAGACAAGAAACTGTGTATTTACAACTCTATTGCTCTATTGAGGCTATAGAAAACATGTGAGGAGAAATGAGTAAAGAGCCTAAAGGCAAATATTGTAGCTTATCTGTCAGTAGGGGAAAAACATACTAGAGCCAAGTCAAATGAGCTCAGTAATAAAATCCTACAGTATAAATTCTAGGCTGCCAGAGAGGTGAGCAGTGCATTTAGATGCAAAATCTTGGTTGCAAAATCTTCATAGTAGTGGGCATTTTGTGTCCTTGAAAGTACACAAAGAATCAAAAATACTGACTCTGTTTTCTGTGCATTGTTGAAGGCACTTCGAATTCAACACAAAAGTAAGTGAATTTTAGCTCTTAATATTCTGCAGTACTGAATCTCGTCCATCCAGTGTAAGGAAGCAGGTAACCCGAGACTTAATCACTGGAGGCTCTGCAGTGATTTGTTGAAAAAACATCAAAGAGAAAGTGATGTGAAGGTGAGTCAGATAGTTCAGCCTTTACAAGGTGTTACAAAAAAGTTGTTGATGGCATAGTTACATCGGGGGGGGGGTTTCTAACAAAGAAGCCAGTTGCTGTCTTGCAATTGCTGACAGGCCCACAGAGACAAAGTAAGCAAGTGGTGAAAGTGATGGAGGTTTTTTTTGTGTCCGGTGGGTCTTCACTGTAAACCTGCACACAACACCTTCTTGACATGTCACAATGCACTACTGTCTTGTTTCCTAGCATCAACACATGTCAACTCTTAGAAAAAGAGAGAAAATATTTGCTCTCCAGACCCTATCTTACTATTTAGTTGGACAGCCTGTTAGTGTGGTGTGATGGGAGTCAAATATCACAGCCCTCGTTTTGCTTGCACTGAATGATAGAATGCAGTGTGAGTGTAGGTAGCATATGCCAAAACATGATGACAGTCGCCTCAAAGGGCTTTATATTGTAAGTTAAAGACCCTAAAAGAATATAATGAAAACCCCAACAATTAGATGACCCTATGTGAGCAAGCACTTGATAACAGTGTAAAGGAAAAAACACCCTTTTAACAGGAAGAAACCTCAGGTAGAACCAGGTTCAGGGAGGGGCAGCCATTTGCCAGCCGGGGCTGAGGGGAGGAAGATAGGATAAAAGACACACTGTGGAAGAGAGCCAGATATTACTAATAACTAATGATTAAATGCAAAGTGGTGTGCAAACACAAAGACAGTGAAAAACTGTGAATGAAGAAGAAAAGCATCATGAGAAGCTTCCAGCAGTCTAGGCCTATTGCAGCATAACTAAGGGAGGATTCAGAGTAACCTGATCCAAGCTTAACTATATGCTTTATCAAAAGTTTTAATCCTTATCTCAAAGGTAGAGAGGGTGTCTGTCTCCTGAATCCTAACTAATCCTAACTTAATCAAATATCCAGCTTGAAAAAAATAATTATCTGCTTTTATAACCAGAGCGTAAAAGCACAAGGAACCCAAGTGGCCTCCGTAGATGACACATTGCTCATCAATAAACTGCTCAATATAATACAGTGTTGCACCATTGAACACAAGTAATGCATAAATCACAGCCTTACCTGGGGGTTGACTCGCCCTCCGCCCCGGAGCGTTCCCCTGTGATTCAGGCAGCTTTGACATTCACCTGCCTGTCTTCATGGGAAAAGAAACAGACCAGTAGCTTTAACCTTTTCTCAACCACTGATTTAGCCTGCCTGTCTGTACCGATAACGCACTCTATCAGAGCTGGCCTGAGAAGAGGAGATGAGTGTTGCTCTGAGGCGCCGTTATGCTCAGGTAGGGCCTTTAGTCACTGCCACCCATCTTCCGTGTGTTAGCCAGCATCCTCTTTTTATCTTAACCTTGGTAGCCTCTATTCCATACGCCCACTGAACCCCAACACTTGTCTATTCTACAGCACAAAACCACAGTGTGGAGCCTTGAAACTCACTTACATGAAATCACACAATGGCAACCTCCAGAGCCATCTAGTCAGATGTCCTTTCACAAAACTCAATTCATTTCAGCTGCAGGGAGATTTCAATGTGATTAGATGCTGGTATTTTGATGAGATTACTTCTTGATTTAGAGAAGAAATGCTTGAATGCTTCAGACATACACTAGACTTTACATTGATGGCAACTATAACTCTAGCAACAATGACACAATGCTTATGACTAATTTCTTGGTAAGTCCTGTCTGCGGTTCAGCACAGTAATAGGTGCTTTATATTACAGACCTTGATGTACTCTGCAACTTGTCAGCAGCGCTTACAGCACCTTACAGACTTTGTGATTATATCTTTTAAAACCTAATTAAGATGTCAGACATTATTAAAATTCTCAGACAATGTGCACATTTCCAAAATGGCACCGAATGTCACTTGGATAAAGAAAACACATTAAGTGAACTTGTGATGGCTTTGCAGGTTTCGTCAGGCTGAGTGTCAGAATACGACTTTTAAGGATTTTCAATCACCAGTTCAAACTTGAGTGACATTAAATCTTTATCCCACTCCACATTTTCATGTAAAACATCCAACATAAATATTCATTCAATCCATGTGGCATCGGTGATTCCCTTTGAGTTTGCTAGTTTGCAAATTAAGTGTATGAGCACATATTTGTGGAATATTGTGTCTATGCAGAGCTTTCTGTCAAAGTTCCTAATGACTGGGACTTTTACATAATAGTCATAACCTAAGGTTATTTGTGGCTCTGAGTTGTGTATTCAGCACAAAAGGGTGTTCACCTGGAGTTTTTTCCACATTATTTCCCACTGACAGATGCTCACCGAATCTGTGCTGAGTGATTATGTTTGTCAGGATGACGGTCTGTTTGCTGAGCACCGGAGAGTGAGATTGGGAAGTGAGAATAGCCACCTAAGATAGACAGCTGCAGCGCTGTGTTGATTGCCTCTTCCTCTTGTGTGATTTAAAATGGACTTTTTTTCAGGTTAAAAGAGTCTCTGCCTACCAGGCTCTAGCCTGAGCCCTTCATCTCCATGCCAAAGCACTATGACCGCACTCTCTCATCCTCTGACTGAAGGGTCACGATGGGGCAGAAAAGCAGTATTTTTTTTCACTGTGGTTCAGATGAAGAAAACAACACAGTGATTGTGTATGTGTGCGCAATCAGACTGTGTTGCCCTTGCTGTTGAAGTAATAAATTGTCTCCCTTGTAATCAGCCTCTCTTTGCCTGCTGTTCTCATCAAAATTCTTTGAATGTTCTGTTGCCATGGCACCTTGAAAAATCTGCTGCTAAGATTTTTTTTTGTCTTCCTGAGATAGCAATTCTCATTTTTCTCGCTGCTTACCTCACAGACAAAATCACTTTGGATCAATTTGAGACAAAATTAGTACATAATGTAAAAATAGATTGTTTTGAAAAAAAAGAAGAAATAACATACACTGAGAGTATAAAGGAAGAAATGTTTTGCTGTGTACCCGTCTGGATTTTTGTTGAATTAATTCTGTCTGAATGCATATACAAACACTAAGAAATATGGGTTTTCAAATTGCTCTCGGCAGGGCTGGGGAAACTCCATCAGGGGTAACAGTTAAAAATTATGGTCACCTTACCCACAGCATCTACACACATCTTATGGTAAAGTATCTATATAAGGTACAAATATTATAGGTTTTAGCTCCCCCAGGGCTGAAAAATAAAGCCAGCCTGAAAATGGGAAATCTGTGGTGGTTCCTTGAATGGCCACTTGAGGCTGTCTCCAAGAGCAAGTCAGTGCCCTTGACGCTTTTTTTCTGTATACATTTATATGGCATATATATATTTATATGGCAGGCTTAATATGGCATATTAAAACTAAGACTGGGCTAAACACTTCCTTTCAGTTTCAATTCATTGCTTTGCCTGAGATTACCACATTGTGAGGGCAGTAGCTCCCCACCTGTTGTTCAGACCTATTTGTGAAGGTCAGGCATCCAAAAGAAAGTAAGCTTAAAAGGTTTTTTGAACAGTGAATCACACAAAGGTACTCAAAGAGTCAAGGTTTGGCAGTATGGTGTAACCCTGTTCATATTACAATCATAGAGCGGGTTTGTTGCCCGGACATTGAACTGTCTGCTGTTGGACTCAGGCTGTATTATTTGCCCAGGGAATTTACCAATGTAATCTTGGTGGCTGTTTAAGTTCCTACCTCTGCTAACGCCACAGCTGCATATGACATTATCCACTCTGCCACAGACCAGTTACAGACTCAGAGTGCCTTCATTGCTCTCTCGAGTGACTTCAACCATGTCACCTTGGAAACTATACCGCCAACTTTCACACAGTATGTGGTCTGTCCCACAAGGGGAAAGAGAATTTTAGAGTTAGTCTATGCTAATGTCAAGGACCCATACAGTTGAAGAGGGAGTCTGTGACCATTAGATGTATTAGGAGGTGGTCGGAGGAGGCCTTAGCAGAACTATAGGGATGACAGACTGAGAGACACTCTGTGACCCTCACAGCAAGGCCATCAATGGGCTTACTGAGTGACTCCAGTGTCCCAGCTCGGACTCTCCATTGTTACCCAAATAACAAGCCGTGGGTGACTTAAGTCTACTTCCACACTAATGTGTTTTTGTTTGAAAACGCATCGTTTTCTCTCCCATTTTTCACCTCCCGTCCACACTGAGACGCCGTTTTCCCCAAGGAAAAACGTCGTTTTCAAATCTATCCGGGCTAGTGTGGACGTAGCCTAAGAACATCATAGCACTCCTCAATGACAAGAAGAGGGCTTCAGAGCAGAAGAAGGCCTCCTCTTCCGGAAGTGAGAATGGTTCTGGCGTTATTGAAGGGCAAGATCTGATAGTCTAAGGACAATTACAGGAGAAAGCTAGAGTAGAAACTCCAGCAGAAGAGCATGAAAGAGGTGTGGAGTGGTATCAAGACAATCTCTGGATTCAGGCCATCCAGCAGCAGAGGACCTGGGGGCGGTGAGGACAGAGCTAATGGATTAAATGTGTTTTTCAACAGATTTGACACTGCAGTGAATGCTCACTCCTCTACTGACTTACCTGTAGTCAGCCTGCAATCCACATCCACACCACTCTGCCTCCCTCTCCACATTGCACCATTGCCTAATGTGTGGGACACTGGAGACACTCAGTAAGCCCAATAATGGCCTTACCGTGAGCTTCACAGAGTCCTGACACCCTCCCTCACCTATCCCTTTCACTCATGACTCGCTTACGTCATTGTCATGAGACACTCTCGCAAAAAAAAAATCACAGTTTTAGTAACGCATTAACGCAGCGTGCTTACGGGAAAGTAACAGCAATCTAATTACCTTTTTTGCAATAGTAAGCCCTTACTTTACTCGTTACTCGAAAAAAGTAATCAGATTATAGTAACGCATTACTGCCCATCTCTGCTCATGACCAGGTTCAAAGACAAAATAGAATCCTCCACTCAGGCAAGTCTGCTGGCCCAGACAGGGTGAGTCCCCATGTCCTGAAGACCTGTTCCCCAACAGCTTTGTGGATTCTTTAATAAACTGTTCATGTTGAGTCTGAGTCTGGAGAGGGTCCCAGTGCTATGGAAGACATCATATCTCAGTGGCCTCCAGGATTACAGGCCTGTGGCACTGACTTCCCACGTCATGAAGACCCTGGAAAGACTCATCCTTGACCATCTCAGACCTATTGTTAGGCCACATCAGGATCCCCTTCAGCTTGATTACCAATCCCACCTCAGAGCTGAGGACGCCATCATCTACCTGCTCAATTGTGTCTATGCCCATCTGGACCAGCCGGCGAGAAGTTTGAGGGTCATGTTTATTGTATTATTTAATTTAGTTCAGTCTGTTACTGTTATTGTCTTGGAGCAACTTTGACCACATAATTTCCTTAGGGATTAATAAAGTATTCTGATTCTGATAAAGAGTGCAATGCAAACTAGAAAAGGGGATCATTTGCCTTCAGAGTAAAAGCTTTGCCATTCAATCACAACAAGGTTGTTGGTGCAGCATTCTCTTTGCAACCGATTTCACCCAGCAACAACCAGTAGCCTCCAGCAGCCTTCTGCCACCTCTAGCAACCACTGGGGGCAATGAATAGTCTCTAGTCCTGTCTGACTGGGGCCTTGGGTGGTAATGTAGGACACTACCCTTTTACCAAATATAGTAATTTTTACATTCAAAAAAATCTAGATGGCAACAGCCATAATGCTGCATTCAGAAGTTTCAAAATGAAACTAATCTTTCTTATATACACAGCCAGTTGGTCCTGAACAACTAGATTATTTATCAAAAATCCAGTGTTTTATAGTTTTGACTTTCTGGCCTGATTTGTTTTGAGTAGATATGTTTCAAAATAAGCACTTAAAACAGAATTACCCAGTAGCTTTATTTCGCAGTGTTTCTTGTTAATGTGAAACCCACAGAGAACTGTCACCCCACTTTGAAGTTTCCCTCTGCTCATTGTTTTGGTTTTGCTGCCCATAACTTTAATGTTGTGGTTTGCTGTCATCTTTCTCATCAGCTTTGTTTCCAGATACAGCAGGAGGCATCATGTTTTCGAGCAAAAAAAAAGAAAGCTTTGAAAACCCCATTATAAAACATCTGCTCCGAAACAAATGGAAGATCTAGTAACAACCCTGTGAATAGCAGCACAACAGTTTGCAACTTCAGAGTGAAATATATTTATTATATTCTCCAAGAATGGGTTAATGGTCATGATAAATGCTAATTTGACACCTGGATGTGTCAATAAGCATCTGCTTATGAACATCATGACAACCAATAATATACCTGTGTTGTGATTTCAGCTGTTTCTGCCTTTCCCGAAAGACTGATTATTATATGGCTGGTGCTTTAAATTGAAACACTTTTTTGCACTTATTATCCAAAGGGATAGAGGGTCACAGGTCATTGATGCACATGTTGATCTCAGTGGTACAGATTGATACTAAGTATTCAGATTGTTGTTACTGAAAGTGTGGGTTTTGTTTGTCTGTGTATAACTTTACTTTTACAAGTTTTGTTTGCTCTAAACAATCAGTATGAACTTATGTTTATCTTTATGTTCAAAAAACCCCTAAACAATCCCACTCGTCCCAATCTTGCAGCCCCTCCTACGCTAAAGATCAAAAGAAGAAGAAGAAGAAGAAGACATTGCAGCTGCTGCTGAATAACAAAAGACAAGGCTTTAATGTCTAAACTGCTCATATTCAGCTTTCAGTTATGTTGTAATTTGACACTGTCATAACCAATAATGATAATTTTTTTCAAAGGACTCTGAAGCACGACCCACAGTGCTTAGTTTTTAAAATGTTTATTTTACAGGAATTCAGATCAGCAGGGGCAGAGCCTGGAGTTAGGAGAATCTCAGGCGAGTGTCTGTTCACTGAACAGAAGCAGACTTCTGCCAGAGAGGAGAAAGATTGGTTTTGGCCAGAGTTGAAACCAATATTGCTCTGTGAGTTCATATTTGAGTCTTTTCAGAACAGATGGAGGAGAGAGGAAGAAATATCAGGGAGTAATTTGTGTAGGAAGTAAAGAGAGCGGTGGGGAGGCAGGTGAGTTTCAGGTAAGTGAAAATAATTCTTCTTTCCACAGGAACAGAGTATGTCAGGAATTCAGTGGAGTATTTCTTCTGGGAGAGAGCTTCAGCTGACTCAGAGAAGAACTGAGAGACAAAGAGAGAAATGTGGCAACAACAAAATAAAGGTTTCACTAGAGATTGAGCAAATGCCAGAGAGCCTGATTACAATTACTAATAATATGAAAATCTGTCAAGGAGTAAAAAACAGAACAGGGTCGAGCCCAGGCATCACTGGTCCAAACTCCATGAAGAAGAAACTGAACAATACCCTAGTCGGGGCCCCAGAGGTGACCGAGGGATTTGGGATGAAGGAGCAAGCCACCCATGCCCTCCCTCTCATTGACACACCTGAACTAAGCAAGTGGAGGTTATCGGGCCAATTCCATAGAGATCAGTGTATCTAGGAGCCAATTTCTTGGAAACTTATTTCAAAGGAATGTCTATAGAAGATAACCAGACTTTCTGACCTGGAGAATAGCATCAGGCTGGAGTCCTCTGGTCTGTTAGGCAGTGATTGTGTCCTGCAGGGCAGCCTTGGTCTGTTTCCATATTCTGTAGCAGCGCTTTAGGCCATGTTGCTCAGAGGGCTCAACCATTTCTGCTTCAAGGGAAGGGAACAGAGGAGACCCGTGGCCCAGGTAGGCTTTAAGCGATGAAAGTCTGGTGGCAGAGGAGGTCACTGAACTCCAAAAGTAGGATTTAAGGCAATAATACAGTTTGAGAAAGGAATCTGGAGTCTAAAATTCCTTTATGATTATGTTCCTCTATCAGAAACTAGATCTTCTGCAATACCATACAACAAACATGCTGAACCAGGAGGTTGGCATTTCTGAAGCGACAAAAGAAGCTGACTTAGAGAGTATGTTGATGATTGTGAGAATGACTGTCTTTTCCCTCAGAAGCAATATTTTTTCTATTAGGTACAGGTAAAGGTTGAAGAAACCATGGCAGGGACTGGACTCTACTGTTATTTCTGGCACAGATGGAGCATCCAGCCATATGTTCTGTAACATCATTATCTAATATGGGTTATCAAAAGAAACATCTTGGAAAAGAGATTGTCTGACTTACCCCGGGGTGGCAGGTAAACTTGGTGGTGTGGGCCCAATGGATTACCTGTGTTTTTAGAGGAAGGTCATGCGGTTGGTTAGGGAGGCCATTGTCAGGGTCTAGTTAATTTTGCAGTGCTTGACGAACAACATCCTTTTATTTCCAATACCAGGTTACCAACAACACAGAAAGATGTCTGTGAAGGTTCTCAGTCATCCAGGTCATCGTAGTCAAAGGAGCTTGCAAAGAAAAGCGTCTGGACTTCTTTAAGTTACTTGAAGACGTTTCACCTCTCATCCCAGAAGCTTCTTCAGTTCTAAGGTCAAATGGTGAAGAGTCCCAGATATAAACCTAGTGGGAGTTTCCCCCCACAGAGGAACAAAAGGACCCCTGATGATCCTCTAATCGCCTGAGCCACTTCACAAGCGCATGGCACAACACAGAAGAGCCACCTCCACAGGACAAGACTCAGCAGTCCATCTGCATCTTAAGGATAAAGGACACTCTTTCGAGGATGCCAATGTTCACATTTTGGACAGAGAGGACAGATGGCTTGAAAGAGGAGTGAAAGAAGCCATCTATGTCCACTGTAAGCGACCATCTTTGAACAGAGGCGGTGGTTTACGACACCAACTCTCTGCCATCTATAATCCAGTTTTGAGTTCCCTCCCCAGACGCCTTAAAGCCCACTCACATCCTGGGCCATCTGACCTCAGGAATTCGCATGATAAGGTGGGGCCAGGTTTCACAATAAGCTCACCCGAAACTCTGGCTGATTGGGACCCACACCCAGTTTCACACCTTGGCTCAGGCGATTAGAGGATCATCAGGGGGTCCTTTTGTCCCTCTGTGGGGGGTCACTCCCACTAGGTTTATATCTGGGACTCCCCACCATTTGACCTTAGAACTGAAGAAGCTTCTCGGATGAGAGGTGAAACGTCTTCAAGTAACTTAAAGAAGTCCAGACGCTTTTCTTTGCAAGCTCCTTTGACAACACAGAAAGATGGTAGGATTGTCTCGGAGAAAAAAAGATTATATTTCCTGTATAGAATGATATCATCTGGTTGATTGCAGGTGGGAAAGATTTTTATGATTAGTCCACACATTAAACAGCTGCTCAGCTTCCTCCAATCAATGCTTTCACTCCTCTAAGGCTAACTCACTGCCAGCAGCTCATGGTACTTCTGCTCAGTGGTAGTTAGACGCTAGAAAAAGCACAGGGACGTAACTTACAATTTGACCACTGAGAGAAGACTGCTCCACTCCTTAGTCAGAGGCCTCCACCTCCACACTGAACTGTAGTTTAGGATCAGGTTGAACAGGTGCTGGGGTGAATCTGTGTTTTAATTCCAAGAAAGCTGCACCTGCTGGTGATTATCAATGTGACTCTAGTTCCTGATTAATCTTCAGTAAAAAAGAACAAATTCTGTTACAGTTGTTTTTTGGAGGTAGGAGTTGGTCATTCTTCTGCTTTTATCTTCTACTGATCATTTTTTATCTGCTCACTATTTGAATGTATTGTAAGCATTATGTAGCTCTAACTTCATTAAAATAGTGACTCCACAGAGTGAGCTGATCAATTCAGCATTCGTTTTATTAAAGTCATGGTAATCAGTGCAGGGTATGAGAGTTTTATTTCTCTTATCAAAAAAGAAGAAACCACTTCCTACTAAAGGAGAGACATATAATTCAAGCTGCTAAAGAATCACAGATGTATTTTTCCATTGCTTCTCTTTTTGGATGAGACAGGTTATAAAGATGGCTGGTAGGTACCACGATGAAGGCCGATGCCTTGCAGTCATAAGGTCAATGAAGAGGGGGCGAGAGTGCTTTGTCCTTGCTGGAAGTTCGTTGCAGATCTTGATATTCTTTGGGGACCGAGGTTTTCAGGTGAAATATTAGCAGGTATTATGGATGATTGCAAACAATACAATTCAATTAATTCTTTTTAGATAGCAACAAATCACAACAGCAGTTGGCTCAAAATGCTTTATACTGTAAAGTAAAGGCCCTACAATAATACAGATAAGCAGAACAAATTCCAACTCTATTTGTTTCTCATACTAGTTGACGTGAAGAATGTATTTTTCTAGCCACAGATAGCCTAAGATAATGGGAGTCTTTGGTGCATAAAATATATAAAACTCAAGGTACTTGTTTCCATTCTGTTTGTTCAGTAATGAAAACAAGGGTTGACCATTGAGTGCTCAGCTCAATCAACTCACCTGGACTTTTCTCAAAAAATCATGAGGTAGCAGATCCTGAAGCACAGGACAGAGCAAGCTGCAGAAGAGGATGGAAAGCTGTGTGTAGAAATTTGTCAGATCTTCTAATTCTTTTCTCTATTAAATTAACTAAACCAGTTATCAACTTCAATAGCTAGGGCCACAAAGACTTACAACTACATTGGCTCAACACAGGAAACCAACTTACTGTTCATTTAATCATTTAATAAGTGAAGGAAGACCCCTTGTATGGCTTTGGAATTCCACCCAGTCTCCTTAACAAAGTTTGGAATTCTGCTACGAATTCTGCAACGCTTTTATTGCTTTGCTTTCAATTCAGGAGACAATGGGCAGTGTCCTCCTCACAGAGGGGTGGTCACAAATTCTTTTAAACTCCTCAATAAACTTAGCAAATATATACGTCTCGAGATTTTTGAAGAAACAGTTCTATCCTTGTAGGCAAGATGTTTTCGAGGAGTCATCAGGAAAGGAATGGAATAGAGGGACTAAAGACTAGTGAGCACTGGAGCATAAAGTTCACTTTTCCTGTGAGTGGAAGACTGCATCGGAGAATGTCGGGGACATTACAGGAGTCTTTGGACTTGATGACCAGGCAGCTAGTTCTGTTACAGAAGCCTGAGGTAACCCTGTGTGAATTGACTGAATCGTGCTACACATCTGATCAAGGCATTGATAGGTAACTTGTTTCTGCTCTACAAAAGAGTGGAGGGCTTGATCATGTTGGCCGAGTAACAAGTCTTGATTAAATAATGCTGCATGGATAGCTGCTGGGTCCATAGGGTCCATTTGGCCAGATTCTTCTGTCATTACAAATACTGGAAACTCTTTTCAAAGGACTCAGAAACAGGACAGAGACCACAGGGCTCAGTTTTGAAAAGGTTTATTTTAATGAAATTCAGATCAATTGGGGAAGGGTCTGGAGGCAGGAGAATCTAAGGTGAATGTCTATTCACTAAACAAGAATCTCAGAGAGAAGAAAGATTTGTTATGGTGAGGGATATTGTGCTGTGATTTTGATGTGAGTTCTTACCTGATTCCTTTTCAAGGACAGTAGCAGGCTGGAGTTTTCCCAGAAAGTAAAGGAAGCAGTGAAGTCAGGTGAGTTTCAGGTAAGTGAAAACAAATTTTCTTTCTGCAGGAACAGATCAGTGTAGGATTGCAGGTGACTATTTCTTTTGGGTGAGAGCTTCAGCTGGCTTGGAAAATTTTTGAGAGGGAAAGACAGAAAAAATATTTAACTAGGAATTGAAACAAACATCAGAGATGACCAGATGAGTGAAGGCTCAAATTGGTCCTTACATACAGGGAGGTAATGAACTAATAGCAAATAGGTGCACTGGCTGAAGAGTGGAAAACCAGACTCCAGACAGACTCTAGAGGTGCAGGGCCCAAGGTGTGACCAGCCCAAACTCCCCCTCGGAGCAGCAAAGGAGACGAGCTGGAGACGGGGAGAAAGAGCGAGAGAGAAAAAACATCCGTCTGGATCATAACAGACATTTGATATTCAGCAACATCCAAAAGGTCTATCACCTTAAAATGACCATATACAAAAAATATATGGAAAACATTTCTGAGACTGCAAGCGTGCTGAGATTCATTAACTCTAAAACAACATGTGTGATGGATGATTTCATATCCTTGTGGAAAGAGAAACAGAGTGCTTTTTGAAAAAACTGAATTACTGAGTGTAGTAGCTCCATTAGGGAAGAGTGTGTCAAAATTCATGTAGTAAGCCACTTTAAAGAGGCCAGACATCCCATGTCTGCTTTATTTTTCGCCACTGAGAAGGTGTCTCTTGGTCTAGGAGGAAGTGATTTAAATTTCATCAGAAAAGAAAGAGGATGACCTCCTGGATCTTTCCTTTTTAAAAAGTCTTAACCTGAGATGAATAAGTGGGGGGACCTGATTTTTAAGCATATCCTCTAGCTGTTTTGATATGGTACTGTGTCAGATCCTTAATTACACTTGGTGATATGATTTTTAATGTTTTCGAATACTTGCATCTAAGTGGCTGTTCTACATGTCCCTGGGAATTAATTATATATAACACTGATGAAAGCCTTCACAAGTGAAACTCTTTCATCTTAAAGCTTTGTCTTCTGTTTCTGAAGAGCAGCAGGATTCTTTTAAGATTTTCAGCCATAAAGACCCACCCGAAGGACCGCTTCTGAGTGAACTGCACCTCACACTTATCCAGATGGCCTACGTCTATCTTTAAGATTTCTCACACACGAACACACTTAAGAGTCCTCAACATTTCTGCCAAAAGCAGCACTTGTTTAATTTAAAGTGGAGCAAGCCAAGGCTGACATGCAGTACAGTACGAAACATGAAAGCACGATTGTACTTGCTATGCAACCTGAATAATGTATAATGTTTATGTCATTTGTGACACAGATGCTATGAGAATGACTCGTTATTTACACGCTGATCAAACAGCAAATGCAGATGATGCCGGATGTTTGTGCTACATGTTCTATGTAACATACACTATACATAATTTTTTTACTGAAGCTGAAAAGAGGAGTATTTTAAAGCATCATTTCTTTCTTTTTGTGTGTGTGTGTGTGGGTCAGAGGATAAACATGCTTGAATAAAACAAAGGAGCACTGAGAGCTCCATATAGATGCAATTCTGAAAGAAAAATCTGAACCCTTGACCCCTACAGTAAAGGGATCTGTGAGGGAAGAGTCACTGCAGTAGAAGGTTGTTCTGGAGATCGTCTTTATGTCATAATGGATCATCTTGACGAGAGAACTCTTTTCTAGGATGACAGTTTCACCACCCACAGGGCACGAGGGCTCACTGAATGATTTGATTGGTGTGAAAATAATGTAAATCACATACTATGGCCTTCACAGCCACGATATCACAACCAGGTTGAACACCAATAGATTGTAGACGAATGTGTTGCAGCGCTCACCACTACCATCATTAAAGCACGGATTGTGAAAATATCTTGGCCAGACTATGTTGGCTTTGCCTTTAATTTGTCACCTGTTCGTGTCTATTATCTATGTAATTCTAGCAGGGTGACATCTGCTGAAACAGTCAGCCTCCTGCTGATGTCTGTTTTTTATTCCCTTTCTTTTTCCTTTTTTTATACCATGCTAACAAAGCACTGCTCTTGTTAGAGACCTTATAGTGGAAATCACATCTACAGTGTTTCCGCTTTTGATGATGTGATGGAGGGTTTAAAGCACATTAAGAGGAACTTTTTGCACTGTGAGCGAGGGCACTAATGTACAGGGTGATTCAGTGGTATAAACAAGACTGCTCTAATCTGCACTGGATGTACTGCTCTGTAATGATGTTGCTGTTCCAGAGGATAGAGTTTTATTGTCTCTGTCAATGCACCAACTTTATTCCCAATTTCAGATACACATACACACGCGACATTTCTCTGACGTGCTAAACTGATGGCGCATCACACTTTAGATTGTCTGGGCTCAGCTAGTGAGTGTGAGTGTTTTACTGTCCATATGGAAAGTGATCTGCACAATTTGTTCAAACAAAGGGCAACTGTGTTGTGTTGGAAATGACATTTTCAGATGTGCACGTACAGAGACCATGTATGGTTGAATCTAAATTAAAGAACCTCAGTAAAATATTCCAAGTCATTAAGCACGCTGTCTAAGGGTATTAGTGGCTGGGTGGTACATTCGGGATCTAAGTGAAGACCCCCCACTCATGTTTACCATTTTAGGGAATGTCAAGTTTCCTGATTAGAGTGGATGGCTCACACTGACCTAATCTGCTATTATGCTTTCACAGACTAGTGTGCGGTAATTTCATCACTTTGGCAAGAGAGGAACGTTAAGATGGACAATATCTCAATAACACACTAATCAATCACTTTTAGAGTGCATTACTGCAAGAGGGAGCTTTGCCCCATGGAGTGCAGCCTGATATAAATAGCAGATTGTCTTCCTTCGTGGCTCTTTTTCAGTTTCCATCAGTATTTGCTGCTTGTGTCTTATGTACTCACCCACCTCGTTCAGACAGAGCTGAGAGAAAACATATCATAAAACCAAAATGCTCCAGCGCATACTAAAACACAATGATATTCTGAAAGACTGGCATCTGTTCAGAGGGCACAAAATTAGTTTAAAGATGTGTGAGAATCTGAATTCATATTGTTTCCCACCTTTCAAATATAACTGTTTTATTGATATTAACTGAGTTACACTTATATGCAGCACTGTGACAAATATTTTGGGGGGTTTTTTGTTTTTTTTTCCATATTTGTCAGATTCTAGATATTTCAGATCAACAAATATACTTTAGTGTTACCAACTCTACGCTTGAGCCGAATTCACGGTACCATTAGTTACAGTAAGTCCTGCAGCTCCTGAAGCATCAAAGCAGCCATTCCCGGACCATCACACTACCACCACCATGTCTGACTGTGTATATGATGTTTTGTTTTTTATGAAATGCTGTGTTAATATTATGCTAGCTGTAACCAGAGTCAAACCTCCCAAGAAGTTCAGCTTCTGTCTCATCACTCTGTAGACTAGTTTCCCAAAAGTCTTGTGTAAGATGTTTTTAAGATTTTTGTTAGTAATTTTGGTAGGCCAGCCCCTCTTGAGAAGGTTCACTCCTGTTCTATGTTTTCTCCACTTGTGGATAATGCCCGTAGTACACTGGAGTTTTGCAACCCTTACCAGACTGGTAGAAGTCAATGATTCTAATTGATTGTTTCATAATGTGTTGCTTTTTGAGATATTTCAGCCTAATTCACTTTGGCAGACACTTTGTCTATTTAAGTGATTTCTTTGTTCCGCAGGTCTGAAAGAAATCAGGCCTATGAATGGCTAGAGAAACTGAACTCAGCTTTTCAACTGATGTGGTTAATTGCAGTTCATTCATGATTTGAAAAGGGAGAGCTGTTACTTTTTCACGTAGGGCCAGGTAGGTTTGGAAAGGTATTTTTTTCTCCTTAATACAGGAAATCATCGTTTAAAAACTGCACTTTATATTTACTCAGGTTATCTTAGTGTAATATTAAAATATCTGAAACATTTACATGAGAAATATAAAAAAAGAAAAAGAGAAAAAGAAATCGGGAAGGCAGCAAATACAACAACCCTGTAGGTATAGTGTCTTCCAAAGTGAGCTTGTGTTACATCTCACTCTTCCATATAAAACACCCTGGAGGTGTCCCACCCATTTTGAACTGCCCTTTAATTAAAACAGGCTGATGCTCTTGTTTTGAGTCAGATAATTGTGACACCTGTCATGTTGCAGTACCCAAACAAAGATGATAAAACGTGCAGCTGAAGCCAAGAAAAAGAATAAGTGTGGAGATTCACTGTTCTAATGCTCAAGACATTCCAGGTGTCTTTAGTACTCTGTGAGAATTAACCTTGTTATTTATTGTACTTTTCTTTCTCATACTTTTCTTTCTTGTCATTTCCACATTATTATAGTTGTACATTTGGGGCCTGTTATGTGAGATACTTTCATTGTATCTTAAATTTTCTTATGTGATGGGATAGTTTTATTTGGTTAATCAATTCAGCCTGCAGAAGACACTTAAATCTGCTTTAAAGGTGAATCTCCTCCTCTGAGGTCTTGAATGCCAGGTATTTAACAGCCAACATTTAATGTATAATGTGTCCAAGTCTGTGCAGCACATGTGATGCTCCTGCAGCTAAATCAATAGGATTTTACAGGAACTGCCAAGTCCATCTTACAGTAATTCCTTGTTTCATGATGTCATGCAGCCTCCATGCAAGCAGACAATGCTCTTGGGGGATGAACACGGACAAAAAAGAACACTGGAAAACATGATGGCTTTATGTCGAATGGGCTGTCTTTGGCTTTCTTTTGCAACTCTGAGAGGATTAACTATTGTTTTTTTTACTGGTGGGAGGATGTTCATGTTATTTTTCTATAGGCTGGATATCCAATTTCTGCTGATCTGGGCTAAGAGGGGTGTTTGTCCCAACTGGAAAGCAAAGCAGTAGGTGCTGTCTGGGACATGTGTGTGGGCGGTCAGTGAATTCATGTTTTTACTTATTATCATGCCCGTTCAAGACTGAGAAGGATACAAATAAAAAAAATAAAGGTATAGAGGGTTAGAAGTATTCTTTAGAGCCCAAATGCAAGACACTGAACACCTCCTACTGCCTATAAGGAGAGCGAGTGTGATTTTTTTTTAAGTGCAGCAATGATCCAACACCTCCTCAATCCCCTCCCTCAGGGCTCTCTCCTCCGGTCCACTGTTGCAGTATCTTGTTGTGCTGGACCATGAGATACCAGCCCATCCCGGAGTATCACAAACAGCCCACAGCACCCCCTCTCTATTTCAAGCCACCTTCATGTTGAAACATTTGCTTCTCCTCACCACCACAGAAAAAGAAAAGCCTCCAGTGTTTCGTGTATTTGCTTTAAATGGAGCTCAAATGACATCACATTGCTGCAGTGCTGCACTGTCCATGAAAGGTGTCAGTCGTTTCCTCTGATATCAAGAATTTGTCCACTGGCCACTTGGCTCTGCTCTGCTCCAGACATCATGGCGTGACCAAATGTATTCTTTTATAGCGGGCTCGTGTTACGCAGGTGGACGCCTGCATGAAGAGTAGAGGCGCATTTTCAAAGGTTGCCTGTTCTCTGGGACACAGCAAGATTTCCTGCCACATCCCGCCCGAAGAAATCGACCGCATTGCTTTGTAGAAAGAGCGGACGGACCAAGTCGTGTATGAAAACTAATTGCTCGCATGGGTACGCATAGTGTTAGAGGAGAAAGAGAGAGAGCGAGAAAAAACAGTATCAGTGCATGGGTGGGATTCCTTCATTGCGCTTCAGATAGGGGAAGTTATGGCAACAAACGTCTACAGTGAAGGTAAATACATGTCAGGAAATTAGGCACGATAAGTGCGCTGTAGTGCTGTAATTAACAGAAACCCGGTGTTGGTGGAGACTTTTCCGACCTTTGCTGTTTTTGATTGACTTGAAGCCCGAATTTGACGCCAACCTTCAACCGTGTGAGGCTTCTTTTTTTTCTTTTTTTTCAGGAGTGCAACCTATCGCTTCAAAAAGAGCCCCATGCTGCAGTTCTCCATCCCGACACCATCTGTACTGCAATTCATCACAGGCGTGAGATTTATTGGAAATTTAGTCCATCGTTCCTCCGCGTTACAAACCCGTATGCGGGGGACCTGCTACGACCACGTACTCACGCTTTAACCCATTTGAAGACGGCTCGGACGCAACACTCGGACCCCCCTGAGCTTCTGGATTCAGAGATTTCAACCTAATTATATTCTGCCTGCCTTCGAGCCCTAATCGGATCGTACTGGGATTTTAGGTGGGGTTTTATCCCGATGCAGGTAACTGGGAAGGACTGTCTCTTGTTGATGACACTTAAGCAGCAGATTGTCGCTCATTGGGTCCCTTGGATTTTTGCAGCACAAGCCTGACCAGCGTAACAAGAAGGGTTTTACACCTGAATTTGGAATAAATGAACTCTCGTCGCCATCCGAGTTTCGTTGTGAATTTATCCGCTGAGACAAGTGTGTGGACAGCGAAATCATGTGCATTGGGATCAAGCCTTTGGCTTCTGCTATATTAGTCCCAGTTCCACTTCTGGTAAGTCTCTCAGACTTGGTGAGAAATGTAAATTAGACTTTTGCAGCTGTGACACATACGTGGGTGCAATGTGATGAGCTAAATGGTGTCCAGATCTCTGATGTGCGGCATGGATTGTGCAAACTAAATATAGAATAATAGGCCTCCGGTATCTATCTATCTATCTATCTATCTATCTATCTATCTATCTATCTATCTATCTATCTATCTATCTATCTATCTATCAAATCATTTATGTATCTTGATGCATAATGTGCAAGTCTTTCTAGGCTATTCACAGTAGTCTGCTGGATAATATGGTATAAACCTGTCTGGCAGAGATGTCTTCATGTTACTTGAGATATCCAGTTCTCACGTGGTTGTTAGTGCTGTTATATCTGATAGACTGAGTCCGATGGGCTCACAACAGCTCTGTCATAGGGCTGACAGAGCTCCTAACTGCAATGAAGACGGTTAAACAGTGACACAAGAGTTGAATTCCCACAGACAGAAGCGCGTGTGGAAATGGCCCGGGTGTGTCTGCATCAGCACCACTCAGAGACCAAGAGTTTTCATAAATTAGCAGCAGCTGCTGGAATTCTCCCATCAGGGTAAATTGCACTGATTGCTCAGAGAGTGGACCGTCTTACACTGGAGCCACAGAGCCTGAACCATCAGGAAACTTATAACTGCATTGTTAACTTGCAAGTTTAAAAAACATTCGGCCAGATGATGAATTTGTATAATGAGTAGAGGCCTTTTCAGGATGTGTGCACTGTATATTATTCTACTCCTGACCTTTGTTTTGGCAAATCAGCTAATCAGGTTTAGAAATGATGAAGGGATACAGAAGCACTGATGCAGCATTCTAATGATCTCATGGGCACTGTGAGTGAATTCTGCCTATAATGGTTGCAGCTGGAATTTTCAGCCCCTCTCATCATTTTCCAGTTACTTTATAATCACTGACTTTTTAGACTCAATGGAGTGGCTATCCCAATTTTTGCTTCAGAGGTCAGCATTTGTCCCTGAAATATCTATTTATCACTCAGAGGACATCACTTACAGCTTGCAGGAAAAATGAGAACTCACGATGCCTGCATGGAGGTATAGAGGTTGTAAATCAGTTAGATTGAGGTGGGGTTAAATTGTCAATATCTTTCACTAAAGTCAAGTGAACATTCCTCGTATAGCCCCGCTTAATCCACACAATACCTTCTAAGACTTCCCCTGGGATACATGTAGACATTGGACAGCTGTGTGGCTACATTAGGGCAGGCAGTGAGTGTTACTGCAGCTTGCAGTGCTATTGGAAAACACTGACTGCCAGCTGTATCTATGGTATACACCCTCCTTTAGCATGTATGTTCCTACATGACAGAGCACCCACCTTTTTCACGGCTGTCAACTGCAGTAAAGTGAAAAAATAACAGTTGTCATAAAGGAATTATACCATAGTCTGACAGATGACTAAAGGCAATAAAATACTGTACTGTATTTGTCATGTAAGGCCTTTATTGTAAGAAGAGCACAAACAGCTGTCTTAAGGGCTTGACTCACTCTTATTGTTTAGTTTGAAGTAAAGATTTAACCCTGTGTTTTTTGGCAAAAAGCAAATTGAAATGATGTTTGGTTAAAACTGTGCATCATACAAGTTTTGACATAAGAGACTTGAGAAGTCTCCTTTATCAGAGGTTAATGAGGTTTCTTCTTTGGAGGGTTGATACCCTTGAGCTTCATAGGATTTGTGATTTGAATTAGCAGTGCATGAAGCAGGGTTCTTATGTATTTAAATGCCTTTTTTACTAGCTGTGTGCGTTGCAGTAAGTGGTGATGATCATGTCTTGTCAGTTTACTTGTCAGCGTGTTGCAGGATGTTACAGCAGAAGCTCAGAGCATTTGCTGTCATGTGTTTGCCTAATGAAATCAGACAGGATGGTCATTATCATTATCATGCATTATTGCCAACACTTCCATGTTCAGCAATGCTAATGCAGGCAGTAAACTGCTGCAGAACAAATTAATATCTCAGCAGGTAATGCCATAAAAAGAAAGTTACAGTGACATGTGTGCTGAGTTTTTTGTTTTTTTTTATTACTATTTTGCTTTCTAGGTTGCTATATGCAGGCTGAGAGGTTAGATTAATGAGGTCTCTCTGCCTTGCCATTCTGTTGCATTGTGTTACAGCAGCTGCTCATGGTGCTGGTGTCATGTGTTAGCATTATGAAATCAGGACCAGTGGTGGGTTATCAGCCACTGCAGGAATGAGAGCAAACACAAGCTATTGATCTGTATTCAGGACTATAAAAGACTGTATAGGGCAGACATGTATTTGTTCTCTATACAAGGTATATTAAAATAGCCCTTTACAGTGAGTCATGTTCTCAGCTTGACATTTTCAAAATGCACACATTTGCTGAAAAGATTACTTTTTCCAAGATACTCTAAGCTATCAATCGAAGAGTTAAAATAGTGGCGCAAGTAGTGACTTTTGGCATGATTTTAGTCATTTCTTTCCACAGTTATGTACCGTATCATGGAGACATATGATATTGTGGGCTGATTCCAGCATTGACTAACACGTTTTTCGACAAAAAAAATAGCAGTATCGTTACATTTTATTTAAGGAAACAAAGAGCAAGAAAAGTTTTTGGGGATAATATTGTGTATATCTCGAGAGAAATAAATGGTGTCAGAGAGTTAGAGAAAACTCCTCTACCCTCTTGATCATTTTTCTTGAAGTTTGGATTTTGCATGCAGAAAAGAACCAGTAAAGAAAAGTACCAATTAAGTTGTTATTGGTCAAAAGAATGAGATAGATGTTTCTCCCAAGGCAAGTCAAGTTATTTAGCACTCGAGATGCATGAAAAAGGTTCGAGAAATGGCATAATTACAACTAGCCACAAAGATCAAAGGAGTAGCCACCAAAGCACTGAAGCAATTAAACTAGAGCTGCTCTTGGATTTTATATTTGAGTGAGTAACAAAAAGTGACAAAAAAAGCAGTGGGGCTCTCAAAGGAGGAAACGCAGGTAAATAACATACAGGCCTTGAGATGCATAAAACACTTTTGAACTTTGCGGCATGATGGATTTCAACAGGGAGCAAATACAAGAGCAAAAAAACATATTAAACTTAATGCCCACTGCAGTAAGTTGTTAAACAGCTTTTGGTGCTTATTTTAGATGTATAATTTATTCCATAGACATTACTTATTTTTTGCTCATCAGCACACGGTGTATTATGCTGCAGTGTGTTGAGGACACAAAACAGGTTTTTGTGCAGAAAGCTGATGTTCCTTCACTACAAGAAGGTCCTAACTCCTGGGTTTGTCTGCATGCAAGAAGCAAGATTTAAACACTACCTGTTTGAAGGTGAATGTGACTTTAGTAGCTTAGACGTTTGACCTGTCCAAAATGTACTCTGTGAATCTGCTGTTGCATGCTGGGATGTGTCCCCTGTGATTGTGAAAAGGACAAGCAGCACATATAGTCTCTTATTTGCTAAGTTAGTTTTTTTTTTTTTTACTTTAGTTGTGTGACTAAAAATACATCACAATCAAAAGTTAGTAGATTGAATTTGAAAAAAAAAGTCCTTTAAAAGCAGAGCAGGTGAAAACTGGCTAAAGCATTTCAAAAGCTCAATTTAAAGGTGCAAAAGTCAGAGTAGCAAGACTTTGTAGCTTTTGCACTTGGTCATTTTTGATATCTCTTAAGAGCATTTGTATTCTGACTTGGTAACCTTTGGAAGTCATGATTGCGGCAATTCTCGTTTTACCCTGAAGGCTTTTAGCCTCTCGCATCTGCGTAGTAAGTCTCAATAAGAAGAGCTGTCATTTATTGTCAAGGAGTGTGAATCTGTGTCTGCAGTGCACTTGTTAACATTGCCGATGTTTTTTTTCTGACAAATAACTGATGAAAAGGGTAGGTACAAGAGGCTCTGGTTGTTAAAGACTGACCTGCTTTGTGCTCTGTAACATGCAAAATGTAGTAACAAGGTGCAAGGGAGAAGATACTGTGGGTTGTGATATAGAGGGAAGCAGTGGATAGTCATTTTGAGGGCGGCTAACTGTCTAGCAGAGGCATACAGATTCATAAAAGAATTCATAAGGTGGTGAGAGAGCCAATTCCTTCAGGAATATTGTGGATGAATATGGTCAAGCTGATCCCAGTGGTATGCAGCAGTTATAATCCAAGCATAGCATATTCCACCTGTCTGGAGCAGCCAAATCCTTCAATTGGAAAAATGCTTATAACCTACTATGGAGCACATGGCATCTAAACTGCAGAGGCGCATCACTGCATAGTACCAGCCAGTTGCCCGTTCCTTCTGATGACTCAGAATATTATTGGTGACATCTATCTCCCTCAAGAAACAGTGCTGTGCAGTCGTCCTGCCACATGTGGCAGCCTTAAACTGTTGCACTCGACACTGCGTGTCAGAGCCTCTAAATGGTCATTTAGATGAAATGTGATATCATTGCGCAAACCAGAAAAAAGCACTAGTGTAGAATAATAGCAAACCTCCAGCTTCTAGTATTTTGCTGTTTACCTGAAGGTGACATTGATTTAGATAATGCTTTCAGCAGCTGCATCTGGTCCTATTGATCAATATCTTCTACTAGAACAGCATTTCACTTTGGCTCTCTTGAGCAAGCCAATTAAGGGAGCTACATGCTCTCATACAGAATTTGAAATGTGCACAAACACTATCATCCCCACAGTGCCATTAAATAATGCATAAGGACAATATATTATTGTGCTGTGCCTACTAACACAGGTCTTGCTGGTCCTGTTAAGACTTTCTCCTCTGAACTCAGAAACACTGGCCAAAATTTAGTGCCTTTAATGCACTATTCAATCTTGACCGATGATGCATTAGGAAAAAGACGAATTACTCCTCCCGAATATGCCACTGCGATGAGAGATCATTCGCTGCTTACTTATTGATTTGTTTGTCAGAAAGTCATATGGTGTGCTCTTCATCAGCCTGCACCAGCCTCACTGGAGATGTGTGGCTGTGCTGCCTATTAAAGGCTGGAACACTACAAAAGCATTAACTGTTCTGGTGAAGTGATCGGTTAAGAGCCAGTGCAACAAAACAAGGATTCTGTGAAAAATATCTTGTCACTGACCATATTTTCTTCTGGTTGTCTTTTCCAAGTTTCTTTGCATGCTGTTCCAGGACAGATGTGGGTGGTGAATAAGGTTCTCTTCATGCGCTTTGATAATGTGCAAAATAAGAAATAGCATAAATCTAGTTTCTTTCATTTCCCCCCCTTTTTAATACTTAAAGTGCTTTCTGAGCTTTGAGAGATTTACGGTCACACATCTTGATTTCATGCTTTAATAGCTGACAAACAACAGCAGAAAAATCCAGCTCACCTTGACTAAATCTCTTCTTAGTCTTGTTGTCTGCAAGCAGAAATTCACAGGACTATTGCTGCATCTAACTAGGAGAGATCATCAAACAAAAGCACTGCTTAAACGAGATGGAAACTATATTAGCTCAAAGAAACAGCAGCAGCAGCAGAACATCACGAATTTGGCCTGACTCCATGAAATAAGTTTTACTTTGCTGCACTCTTTGGTGAATGTGTTATTTGATATTTATTTAATATGCACACACGATCCACAAACTGATAATTTACCGCCTTGGGCTTTTTGTGTGAAACAAAAAATCAACGTAGCAGGTTTTTTTTCAAGGTGTGGTGCACTATATTTGTGTAAAACTGCAGCTTATTGCTGTTTAAATCTTTGAGATCCTTGAAAGCTTTATAACGCTGAAATACAGAGAGCATTCCCAGCAGAATAGATTGAATGTACAGCAAGGCAGAATTGCTGCCCAAATAATTATTGATCATTGGTTTCTGAGAGTTTCCTTATGTTGTTTGTAGGTTAAATATTTACAATACCTGCTTTTATGTCTGACTTTTTTTATTTATTTATGTGCCTTTAAAAACGAACTGTCAAGAATGTGCGAAAGAAAGACTTATCATAGTCTGCTTTCTAAAGTTTCTGCGCAGTGTGGTCGATTTATTTGGCCCTGCTTTTCTTCAAGTAAGCAGTATAACACTTTGATCATCACATTGTTGCACATACATGAGCAGAAGGACAGTTAAATAGTGTCTTGCTGACACCGAGTGTAATCTCTAGCCGAGGACATCTATTCCTCAAACCAACATTATGGGATCTTTCCATCCTTTCCAAATTATTCACTGAAGTTCACCTGTTAATTACAAGACGATTTGCTGCTGTACTGATTCCAACAGAGAGTTATTTTCAGCAACTTAATTTTGGTAATCCTCATGTGCTCCTTTCTTGTGACTGATTTTTCTATCTCTGGAAGATACCCAGCTTTTCCCATGAAACCAAATGACTGTTTAGTGGGCCATTTAAAGCCTGCAGAGCATTAAATCTTCACGTGTCACATGCATTCATGTGTTGCATGTACTAGATGATTGATCCTGCTGTGTGTAGCACAGAATAGCATATTGTAATTTACATGGTATAGCGCTAGGGTTTTTTTGTTGTTGGGTGAATCAGCACCAATTCTGTCTTTCTGTGGTTACAGCTATCTGCTATTTGTCAGGAGCAGATGTTAGGCATGCCTTACAAGGTAAAACTAAAGCAGTACTCAAGCAAGTTATATATGTAGGCTAAAGAATAAAAACATAAACTTGTGACTGAGAATTGACGCATATACAACATACAATACAATATACATAAAACGCACATTGTCCATTATTTTATGCAAAAAAAATATCAGTTGACCCTAACTCTGTTTAATAATAGAAGATGACATGTTTTGTTCTCTTTGTATCAAACTGTGACTTTAAATCCCACTAGTGCCACAATTGAACATTTTACAAACAGTGTGCAAAACAGTTTTTTTCTGAAAAGCCTTTTTTCCCCGGTTGTTTTCGAAGATATTTCTGAAGCGGTTCCACCATCATTCACAATTAATTTTTGTTTTATGCAGCTGAGAACAGATCCTCTACCTCCTTTTTCTTTGATCATTTCATTTTCAGAAAAGGGCTCAACACTGCACTCAAAAATCAAACATTTTCTAGTAGGCATTCAGATTCTTGTGAGTTTACCTCATTCTGTCACATTCCCGAGTATAATTTGGGAGTTCTTTGACCATTTATTGGTCCTAGTATTTTACTTTGAATTTAAACCATATGATGATTGTATAAAGCTTTAGTAATTCCTCCAAATGCCCCAAAATGTTTATAAATGTTTGTGCCTGTTGTCTAGATACTCTTCCATTTATCCTTGGCGTCTCTGCCACTCTAGTGTATTAACCTGCTTTTGTTTATTTGTACATATTGACATGACTAACTTTGGATAGTGATTCTTGAGACTATAAACACAACAGTAGTAAGTTTTACTCATCCCATAGTAATCTTTCGGAAAACCAAAACTTGCATCTGTGGAAAAGTTAAAAAAATAAATAAAAAGAAAAATAACAAAGAGTATTTCTGTCAAAACCTTTTCAAGGACATTTCTATCCTTTAGTAGGGCACTAAGAGTACCTCAAAGAATTTTATTTCTTTTGGAACAAAGCCTCATCTTAAGTGGCTCAAGTGTACGCTTCCTTTGCATAGTTACCGCTAAACAAAGTGCAGCTCAGCCAAATATAGTATAGAACAGCCTATAACAGCACAATCTTTGTGTTTAAGGTTTGTGGAAGGACAACTTATTATAGGTGTCAGGGGTTAAAGTGGAATTTATGCCAGGATGCTCTTTGGCGTAAGACCAAAAAGCAGCAGTGACAGGCAAAATATTTGCACATAAAAAGGCCTCCCGTTGAACCAAAGAGTATCTGTGCTTTAAAGAATAATCCTCTGAATGTGACTGTAAGAATAGTGGAGTCCAGTCATTAAAAAAACACAAACATCTAAAGGAAATTCATTTAAATTCAGTCTTATTTTAAATACACTCAGACATTAATGATGTTATTTATTGGAAATGATCAAACTGACTAATTTTAATTGCTTTCACATTCTGCAATTTTGACCTGAATTGGAGACTGACATGAAGCTCAACCTAATATATTGCTACCTTATTTCAAATAGGCCAACGACGTGTTTGAAAAATAGTAAAAATCAACATTTATGTTGTTCCGGAAGAATATGTGACCTTTTGATATTGAGTTATGAAACAAAAAGAGGTATATGTCCCTGCCCTATTTCTCTCGCTGCCTTGTTGTCCATTTATCAATATGTTATTTGGAGGAATAAGATCTGAAAGATTCGATCACCCTGTCCTACTGGCAATAACCAATACCACTGTCATTGGGGCCAAATAGGGGAAGGATAAATGTGCACCCCATTAAGGTAGTGTTGACTGCCCTCCATAATGCATGCTGTATGGACCAAATACAAAAAAAACCACAACAACAGTGCTGTCTCACTAATGCCAGTGAGAGAGAAACCCACACATACACTGAGGAATATTTTCCTACTTTCATGTAGAGAAAGAAGGTAGGCCATATCAGCAGGAGAACCTTGTTCACATGCAATGACTTATTTAGCTGTAATTAAATCGTAATTAGTGGCCATATGTGGAGGGATATCAGCTGAAAAGCTAACAAGTCATAACAGTTGCTGTGTTGTTGTTTTTTAAAACTTGTTTTCCTCTGGCCTGTAGTTGTAGGAACTTCTCCCTTTGTTTTTAAATGTGTGTAAAATGGCTCACCTGCTTCTCCCCATTCCTCACTGTTCACACACAGAGTGCAGTCTTTCACTGACAAAGACAGACGCCCATTGAAAAAAAAAGGGGTTAGGAGAGGAGATAAAGTAGTGCACGTGCACATTCATTTCAAAGGTTGCAGTGTTGCACGAATTAGTGCGCGTGTGCAAGTTCCCACACATGAGTGTTGGTTAAATGTGGAAATACTGACATGAGACCAGAGTGAGGCTGATTACATTTATGAATGTAAAAATAACAACAATATTCACTATATTAACAATAATGGCCAAACAAGGGGCGATAAGAGCAATCACTCTCACTATTTTTGATCCTTGAAATCATCAAGCCTAGCTACAACACCCAGCTCAAATAACCTCTGGATATAATAACTTTTATTATTAACCTTTGCTCACCTTATTTTTATCTCTTTTTTTTTTTTCATTAAAGCTCTTAACAGTAAATCTAGTGTGTTTTGGGGGCAAACTGTTATCAGAACAGTTGACAACAAAACTTAACTAATAGTAAAGAGCCAGTCAAAGGAAACATTAACAGACAAGACTCAAAATATAGTCTTTTTGGCCAAAATTGTGGCATGCTTGTGGCACTTCTTCCCATCTACCTGCTACCGGGGGAAACACTTCAGGAACACTTGGGTTGTTTCATGCGTCAGGGACAAACAACATCGATTTGATGGCTTAGTTGGAGGTGTTGTTGGTCTACCCCGTTCATTGAGTGGCAAGCAGCGGGGGGTGTTTGCACATGTGCAGTATTGTTGTTGGGATTGTTACTAAGATGGAGACTGCATTGTTTGACAGAAAAAAATAGATGTATTGTAATTTTGTCCAAAGATGTTGTGGTTATAAAAACATGATCAGGATTAATGACTTTAATTAAAATTTCCAGAGTCCACAAAGTGTTTTTAGGAAAGCCCCAGTTGACTTACTGTTTCTTTTAACTATAAAGTGTGAATGTCTGTTGTGGCCTATATAACTTAAAATTTGTTCAAGGTAATGAGTTGAATCTAGCAAATCTAGCACATTGCTTGGACACTTGTAGTCACCTCAGTGCTGGGATGATCAGGCTCTGCCACTTGTCTTTATCTGACCTGATGATGTTGTAATAAATATGAGTGATGTACTCAGACAAAGGCTTTTCTTTCACTAAATATGTGCAGGGACTGATTTTTATTAATGGCAATATTGCACGCAAATCCTGCTTTCTTAAAATATTAATATATTTCTGGAGTCATGATAAATCATAGCACTACCAGTGGACTAGTAGTGTGTTTTTTTTTTTTTTATGTTTTTTTTTATGCTTACATAAGATGTATCAGCTGAAGGATGGGTCATTTGCGTGCCATTTTCTCAATTCAGTGTTTTGTGATGCAGGGAATCATTTGTAAGGGCCTGCACTCAGGGCAGGTGGGTGACATTGACTTACATGAGATGTGAAGTGGAAAAACAAAAGCTACACCAACTCGAACTTCACTGTTGGGCGAAAAACAGCAGTTGAATCACAGTCTCAACCCTCAGCCTGTCTGTCTGTCAAGATGCATTGAGACATGCCAACCGAACTCGTGTCAGAGAAAACAGTGCCCGGTAGAAGGTCAGCTGTATATCATGTTCATATGAGCGGCACTGAGACGTGAAACACGATGAAAGCTTTATGGTTTGATAACGACATCAATATACTATGTAGCAAAAATACCAAACAAACCAGCCCAGTAATGGAAAGTGATAATGTTCAAGAGTGATTATCTTCCATCTGGCAGTAGCTGTGTGCTTTAGGTCTTTCGGAGCCATCCGTGCATGCAGTTATTGATGATGCCCTTAGACGGGCTTCACCAAGATCAGTTGATTAGATTGGTTTGACAAACTACTTTATCCGTTGTGGGACTTGATAGATGATGACTGGATGTAGTCTTTGTTAGCTAGGTGTCTATTGACTAAAAGGACTCCATTTATGGTGGCCAAGATCAGTGCTGTAGGACATTTATAAAGTGTGTCAGCCTTCTTCTGGATTTTTGAATGGATGAATGGTTAAAGACTGCAGTCCTATCATCCATATTTGAACTGTACTGTAAAGACTTGACCTCAGGTTCACCATTCTGCATGAATGCACGCTTCAGAGTTTCCGAACACTTTTTACTGCAGAGTGAGTGGTTTTGCTTAGGAGACCTCAGTGGTAGTGAAAACTTTATTCAATAACTTATGTTGTCATTTCTTTACTCTGATCTGAACACTATGTCGATTTGTCTCACAGTTTGTTTGTACAATCTTCTAAGGATGCAGGGCTTTTGTGTGGTCAAAAAAGATGCAGCATCGAAATCATCCTTTTCTTCTGCTGATAGGTTTATATGATATTTATTGTCTTGCAAGACAATAATGTCTTTTCGAGCTGGACAGCAAAAACAAACAAAAAGAAAAACACCCAACACGAAAGACGAAATAAAGAAAAGAAAATCTAACTTTTCAGCTTCCAGGAGTCTACAGTGATGAGACTTTTCTCCAAGGTACTTGGCTTAACATGATATGATATACTGTAAAGACAAACAGTCCTTTCAAATGTTTGCAGAAAAATTGCAAATAACTGTTTAGCCTTTTACATATGAGTGGAGTATTTGCATGCTTCTTATCTTGCATTGTTCAGCAAAACTTGAGGCCTTTTGTCCCTCCCCTATATTGAAAGCAATTGCTGATTGATCAGTCAGTGACTGAGGGCTGCTTTGTTCTTATAAAATGTGCATGGAAAAATCACACTCAGGCTCTAGTCAGCTTGTTTTTCCAGTTGATCAACTTTGTCAATCATTTTGACTCTAAATGAAGTTACTAACACAAAAGAAATTAACCAGATCTTTCTAATAAGAAGTTGCTTATGTGGTGCTGAAAATTATTTTACTGATTATTGAAAAACTCTTCTTCTTTTATATCAAGAAGTTATACAAATATCTATTGTTAATGGCAAATAGGTTTGAAATCTTTGTTCTTATGCCAAACCAAGGAACGGCTCAGTTCCTTTTTCAGTATAGTCTTAATTATCATAGCTGCAACTTCGGAAAGTAGACACTGAGACATCTGTCTCTCTAGTTTTAATAGCTTTGGAAAGATCATGAATCGCAAGAAAAAGATTGTCCTACAGAGGTAATATCACATGAATTTAAGGATTATGTTGCTGTTGGTGTATCTATTTATTAATCATCCTTTTTAATTTAACCTTTATTTAACCAGGAAGATCACAATGAGATTAAAAACCTCTTTTTCAAGGGAGACCTGGCCAAGATAGGCAGCAGCAAGTATCTCACATTTGCAACAATTACACAATTAAAAACAGGCAACAACATCACACACAAAAAAATAAAAAAATAAAATTTGATTTGGGAATATTTAGTGGTTAAGCTAAAAAAAAAAAAAAAAGTCAATATCAGCAACAACTGTCGTCTCGGTTTGGCCTCTGTAACCTTCCCTTGCTCAGGTAAAGCTTCTGTATATGACACAAATCCAGTGCAGTTTCTAAGTGGTGAAATGCTGTATGTTAATATGACGGAAGGAGAAAGCTAAAATGCCCATTCCTTTGTTTCATACTTTGTTTATTTTGCTGGATGATTGGGTGCTGCTTTGTGCTTAGTGCGTGTCTCAGAGGAAATAAAGCTCCATTTCAGGATGAAAAAGAGATAACGTCTAAGAAATCCTCAAACTGAAAGAGCTCATGGCATTCGCTCAGTAATAGCAGATGGATACCCCTTTGATCCACGGTTAGGCAGGAAAAGTCGATTGAGTGACTGTGATAAGACGTTCAGCAGTTAAGCACTTCTATTGTATCTTGACTTGACTGTATTTAGAGTACACGGGCATTTTTCTAACACTCTTGTTTAAATAGGGGATCAAAATGGAATTACAACGTAAAGTACATATATACTCATTGTCCAGTTTTTATTTGAAGTTTCTCTACTCTTCTTTTTTTCTTTAGAAATATCTCAAATTATTGTGTTATAGAGTCAGCAAGGTGCTGAAGAAGCACTTCTCAAAGAACACACTGAAATTGAGGAGTCTGAGATAATGTGAGCTTTGTGACAGGAGTGCCATCCTGCTAAAAGTACCGATTAGAAAATGTTTCCCCTTAAATGTCCTAATCTGTGAGGTACCATTTTCTTAGCAGTACGAAATAGGAAAACTGTTGCCTTAATATTTCTGGTATTAGGAGAAGAGCAGATAGTGTGAGAACTTATCATTACTCTGGTTTTATATAATTTAGCTCTGTTCCTGTTTAATGTGGGGCTTTGGTAGCAATCTTTAGTTTGCACTAAGAGGCCCAAAGTGTGCCAACAAGGTAGATATTAGATTAAGCTAAATTCCAACTTTACTATCTGAATACTGAATCACATTTGTTTAGTTTTTTGTCCACTGTCCAATTTTGTTTTGCTTATACACAGCATAATCTCAGTGTTAAGCTGACAGTTATGGTACCCAGTGTAGTTTTCTGCAGCTGAAGACTGGTTATTTGAGTTACTGTTGGTTTTCTATCTCTAAACAGCCTAGCCATTCTTTTATGTCCTGTGCCATCAACACTGCATTTTTTTTCCCCTTTTTTACACCGTTCCCACAACACCTTGTGATGGCTGTGTGTGAAAATCCCATCTGAGCAGCAGTTTTCGAAATAGGAAAAACCAGTTACTGCACAGTCAAAGTCACTTACAGCTTTTTTTTCACCGCTATTCTAATGCTGGTTTGAGTTTTAGCAGATACTCTTGAGCTTAATTGTGTAAAAACATGAATCGCATGTATCACATTACCGAGAAGATTTGAGAGGACCGTGTCTTCATCTGAAATGCGGAGTACGTTAAAACCTTTAACGGTCAGGTTCAATCATGAAATTACAGAATTCCTCATGAATATCTTTATTGCTGTGAAAGACTTTGAATTTTGACATGTCAGTAATTTTGAGATTAGACAGCCGAACAAGTGAGATGCTTGGCAGCTGGCTGTCACTTGTGCAGCTCTGTTGGAACTGACTTCATTATATTAGACGGTGAAATCTGCTGTGTATTGTACAGCCTTCAGTGGCTTTCCATGTAATCGTAACAAATAAGCACCAGATCGTTCAGTTTGAAATCATACATTAAAGAAATCGTAGAGGTTATAATGCTGATGTCCACAGAATTCACTTATAGTGTGACCTGATAAAGATATTTTTTAGTCTGCTTGAAAAACTACAAAACTCCTATTGGAATATTGTGAGAAGCCAGAGCTTTGAGCAGATTTCTTTCCTGAAACTCCCCAATCACTTGAGCTTGTTGACAGTGCCATTTGCTTTTTCACTTGTGTTGCATTGTGGCTCACCTTCTCCGTTTCCCTTCCTTTGTAAGCTTGTTGATAAGACACGTTGGTCTTATTTGTTGTGTTGCCATGGCTGCAAACATCTCTCAAACCTATTAGGTATTCGTGGCATCCTGGTGGCTCAGCTGGATAAAGTGTGTGTCATGTAATCATCATATAGTGTGCTGGAGTGCAGCAAAATCACTACGATACATATATCTTTTATACTTTTCTTTCTGTCCATTCTTTTCCACTATATTTTAAACATAAAATGTTGCAAGTGGAAGTTGACCATATATGGAAAAAAGGCTTATTGTAGCAAACGCTGTAAGGCCTTTCAAAGAAGGTAATGCGTTGGCAAACCATGACACTTTAAATCAGCCATCCTTTTCAATTAAATATGCAATAAAGAGACTTGAAGGTATAAAAAAAGTCTTCTCAAAACAGATGCACCCTTGTGTTTGACTTGAGGGGTACTGTTTCTCTCAGCATGGTTCTCGTCTAATCGGATGCCTAACATATGGCTGATGAGCCTACAGCACATTCTGATCCAAGCACACTTAATAGGTTCCAAATGATTTGGCTCTAGGTAAAATACCTTGTGTGGTAGCGAGGCCTATTACGCTGTAGATCACTTGATACAAACAGAGTTCTACTGTGGCACTGACGGTCCCTCCCACAGCCTCGCACTATAATGTTTCTGCTTAGTCAGTGAACACTTGCATCATCCTTACTGTTCATTTAGGTAACTTGATATTTTTAAAATTCAAGAACTGTGAATAGATTAATGAATTGGTTAATGTTAAACTAAGACTGAGCAGTACTGGAAATTCAGCAGTTGAGTGGGACAGCTTCAACAGCTAGGCAAAATTTTAGGCTCCAGAACTTAAGTGCAGATGCCCTGAAAAAAAACCCATCCAAGTGTAGTCACTGCACTATGTCTGTGCGGATTTGTATATTGGTCTTATTATCAATACATTTTATTAGAGTACAGTGCATTTAATAGCCTGTCTGCCATTTTCTTCCTGCATTCATTTTATAAGCAGCACCACCATGGGGCATTAAGTAGTGGCTCTTTTAAATCAAACTGGTGTCAGAAAGTCTGCATGTTTTAATAAAAATATAATTATTTTCAATATTTGGTGCCAGTGTATTAATGATGTGTATCAAGAGGAAACCATATGATCAATTGCCGCGTGGATATACCGTCCCGCCCGTACTTGACAGGTAGGTTGTTCCAAGCATCTTCGACAGATTGTGACAGTTGTCTGGATTAAATCTGTCTCAGTTCCGTCTCCATGCTGTCAATATCAGGGCTCCACGAGACCCATGCCATCTGCTGCGGGACCCCTTGTTCGTCTTGTTACTGAATATGACTCCGGGTCTATATCTGGGGTTGCTACCGTGCTGCAGTATGAATTGGAGCCTGATCAGATGGTGTTGTGTGATGGATATGAATCTAAATAGCCAAAGTGTCTGAAATATCTCTGTAATGTAATGTGATTTTGTTGATGTAAAATCTGCCGCATGTTGATGTTGTTACTGACAGAAGGCAGGTGTGTGCAAGAACCTGTAAACTAAACCAAAGGAACGCAAGTCTCGTAATATTCAGGCCTAATTCAAAGCTGCAAAAACGAAGGAAATGATGGAGAGCTTTCAAAATCATGTTTGAAATAATTTTTTTCGGTTTTGAGTCCTACATAATTTAGCTCAGCTCAGACATTATTACCATCATTTGCCTTCAGAAAACTGAATCGTCTTACACAATGCATATAATGAATGCACTGTTCTGATGCACAGCAAAGAAAGGTGATTTTTTTTTTTGTCACTCTTTGGTTTTTTGCATAGTATTTGCATCTAATTTGGCTGGCATCACCATAATTTTTATACATATTATGTATATTCATACAAAGTGGTATCTTACTTATACCTAATTTACACCCCATGCACTGCGGCTTTCACCACTTTCCTACTGCCCCCGACGTTAGAATACGAGTACAGATGAAGTTCATTATGATTCCAATAGAAAGGTCTACCTGACTGTTATTCAAATCCATGATTATCTTCCCTGTATGATTTTGTCTTTGTTAGTAACTCTGTCAGTTGTGTTGCATTAGATTACTGTAGAATTTTACACAGACAATTATGTTTACTTTGCGCAACAGTGAACCTCAAAGGTGCTCCAATAGTCTTTCATAAATTAGGTTTTAGGTAATATGCTAATAACCAAAATGAAATTATAAAGTTGTCAGTATGGCAGGTGATGAAGTGGCTCAGCGAGCATTTTTCATACATGGGAAAATCAATGCAGATGTACCAGGAAAAAGAAGCTCGAGCAGGCTTTAGAATATAAATGCAATGAGGTATCTTTGCTGATGGTATGCTGTTACAGACCCATTTGTTATTTTGAAGCTTAGATGCAAGTGTATTTCAGCTGACGAGGAGAATTTCGATCAACTATTTATTTTATTATAAACACAGCACATGCGAAACTTTGAGAAAAAAATCCAGTAACATGTTTTGCTCGTTATAGTGTATTACTGTTTTATCTAACGTATTTACGGTCTTCACAAAATCGTAATAACTCCAAAATGATTTGCACAGCGAACCCATTTTCTGGTTTGAGTGAGCAACATAACTGAGCAGCACAATCAAAGAAGGTTTTGACTTTGAAGTAACTAAATTAAAATGACAAAAGCACACGGGGAAGCCATATTAAGATGAATAACAATTAACAGTGTGAGTCAGCTCTTTGCAGACAGAAGCCAGCTCTGAATTAGAAGACATACAAGAAATAACTGAAGGATGAAGATATAGTTACAAGACAGTTTAAGCACACAAAATATTGTGATTGACAAAAGCCCTATGTGAGACAACCTGTAGACTAATAAGCATATTGACACTTTTGTCGGGAGCAATCCACATACAATACGTTCCTGCAGTTTTTTTTGCTTTTCTTTACTAGGTAATTACACAGCTTCCATGTGTTGCACTACCCAATTGCCAAATTTATGGTGCTAGGTTCTCATCCCTGGCTGCGTTCCATGAGACGGAGGTTGTCTCTGAATAATTAGCTCAATTTGAGCTTACTCGTTAAGGAGCTTAGGAGTGCTATGAGCTAAAGTATAAGCCGGCTTAGCGAGGTAAGTCTTGTACACTAACTATTGACCATATGTTCTTGTGGTACACGGATACATTTTCAGACTCTTCAATAGGTGGTTTGCTGTGGCCTGATCACCCATTGGATTGAGGTGCTTTCTGAAATTTAAAATTCCACAGACATACCAGGTACCAATCAAAAGGGCTGAACTGTCACCCACTACTCCTGGAAGTATTCCAACTTCCACATCCTATAAGAGCCTGAAATAATTTTGGTCCTGTAGGAGTAGTGGTTGGGATTAACACTGTATCACCCTGCCATGCTCACTGGCAGACATCACTACATGAAACTACTACATGAAACCTGTTTTTGATTGTACTGCTTATGAGAAAGTAATAATCTAGTGACCCTGTATCAGCTTGTCTAAGCTGTGATGGCAATGTCAGTAGGATAAGAAATGTATAATAGTCTTATAGTCCCTGTTGCCTTTTAAAGAGTTCAGATTTTCCAAGCCATTACCTTTGAGAGATGAGCTCCAGTAAAGAGTGAAATATCCTGTTTGAGTGGTGTGTTCCACACCAACATTGGCTCACTCAGAGGGGGACCTTGTTTTTGTCAGTAAATCAACATGGCCTGCGAGTCTTGTGGCTTGCGCACAAGGGAGAATCATTGGCAGGTCCCATCCTTCAGGTTGGAGGACTGTTTCCAATGGTTACCAGGAGTATCACAGACCTGCGAGGTGCTGCAGCAGAGGCCTAGTTACTGTCCATGAAAACCACCTTGTGCAATAGCTACATTTTGAATTTCTAATGTTATTACAGATCTAATTTGTCCGCAACTACCTATTAAACGGATCAAGAATAGCAAACTTTCTATTTCCAGGAGATGTAGAATTAAGACTTTACCACCATTAGGGCAAATGGTGCATGTCACTATAGTGTACTTCGTAAAGCAAGTGCCAATAAATGGACTCTCTTGTAATTCAGGCAAAGACTTCTTCATCCACCATTTCCCCTTGATATGTTTTTTTTTTAGGATTGCAATAAAACTCCATCTGTTCTTCCATTTTCAAAGTAGTTCATACAGTGCAACAAAAAAGAAACTCGAGCCTTCGTATAATGACGGCTGAAAAAGAATTGAAGGAAAAATAAAGAGGTGCGCTTCAGACACCTCACAGAAGCAGCCAGTGTAGCAGAGAAAGAGAAGTGTATCCCTGGGTCATTTCATAAAGACTGAACTCAAAGAAAGAACTGGACCACTCATATTCATTTAAAACCCTGGGTTTATTAAATTGCTAAAATTTTAATGCACAGTGTGCCTTCATCAGCACTAAACCGTTAGTTAACAAGACTACTTTGGTGTCTTCTTTGGCCCAGATATGGTATCTCTTTGCTAAATTTTAATAGAGCGGTTCAGTTTTGTTTGATAATGAATGTTTAACTTGCTTGCTTTCTGTTTAAACTTTTGAAGAGATGTGAAAGGGGCCTCTCGCAAATACAGTTGGTTAATGTATTTGTTTTACACATAGTGTTAAATAGCAATGTTCTGCAGGCTTGACTTCTCTTGCATTGCACTCCGGCTAAAATAAAATGTTTTTTGAGTGCAGTCTTACCCTCCAATGAAGATGCATCGAAAGGTGGAATGACGCAGATGTTACTGGCTTGGTATGCAAATTTTTTTTCTGCACGTATCTGAATTAAGAGCTGAGTGTTGTAATAGTAGTCTAGCAACACATGCATATCACATCATCTCAAGGGGAGCTTTTGACTGAATTTGAATAGTAATTTGACTGGTCTTTAATTTTTTAATTTATTTATTTACATTTTATTAAAATAGGATGAGAGTAAGGTAAGGAGTCCTTTGAGCTGAGCTTTGATGCTCTGAAAATCTACCGTGGCGTTAATCCACTGTATTCCTTCTGAAAATATCCCTGCGTAAATACAGTACGATTTTTCATTTATTTTATTTTTCTAAGGGTGCCCATATTTTTATGAATAGATTTCACAGATGCATATTCTTAGGAACACTTTCAGAAAAACGTGCTGTAGATATTTGTGATGCAGGCTCTGACTACATGTTCAAATTTCTCTGATTTCCCATATTCTCATGCTACAGAAGCACGAGAAAAGATCAGTTTTGAATGTGGAGAATTTAACTCTTATTTGTCCCAGTTAATTTAAACACACTCTATTCGAGATGTGGAGATGGAAAGAGGCACATTTTCAAACCCGGTGTTGCAGTTCACTGCTCTACAGATCTGCCCAGCCATTGGCATATAGTCACACTGTATCCATTATTAATCACACGGTTCTCAAGGACGACATCTGTGCAAATTAGTATGCAGAGAGCGTGAAGATCACTTACCAGCAGTGACTTCAAAATTAAGTATTAAAAACTGAATTCTGGCCTTTCTTTTTCTATGCCGAGGTCATATCTTTCTATTGCATGAATTGGCCTTGGGGATTTTTCTCAAAAATTTTAGGCTGTACCAAGTTTGCAGTGAAATACTCTGTGAATGACAGATAAAGATAATACTGTGACATTAATATTTTTACCTTCATCCTCTTGAAGGGCCCAGGAAAAATCCCTCACTGAACGCTTTCATTGCAATAGACGAGCAGCTGTATTATGATCCTTGCTAACAGGTTTTATTTAAAAAATTTACACTGATATTACAAAGGGTAGCTGTGTTAATGGGAGCATATGAGTGGGTAAATGCTGATGTTACTAGGCGGATTTAAAAAAAAATCAAATCTGGCAACCTTAAAAAATTTAGAATGGCTGTGAATAAAAGAAGCAGCCTGACCTGCATTGCAGAAAGTGTTAGGTCCTTTAATCTTCGATAGACGCAAAGTACTTAAAGTGCTTTGAACAATAAACTGAATTTTTAATTTTGTAAAATTTATCTTGACAATCGGGCAAACTCCATTTACTCCTGCTAGCTTGTTAAATATTGTAACAAATGAAGAAATTCATCTCACTCAACACTTAGTACATGTACACATCGGGCTGTGCGATATGACCAAAATCTCATATCCCGATATAAGACATTTATCGTCTTGACAACGATATTAATCAGAAAAATGTAACATTTTCTGTGAATCCTGTGAATCTCGGGCAACTCAGCTTGTGTGAAGTGTTTCCAGCTGGGCGCCCTTTAGCTGGAGTCCAGTCTTTTAACCGATGCATGAAACTATGCATTTTTAGACATAAGTTGTAATTGCCGCCGTTTTCTTTCACAGTTTGAGTCTAAGGTTTATTTTTTAGCACCTGACGGCTCTTTTTTGCTCCCATCTGTAAACTCTCTGCATACTCTTTCACGTGATTCAGTTTATTTTGAAAAGTCTCAACAGGATCTTGAGCTTTATTGTGAAAGGTTTACGTGGAGAACAAACAAACGGACAGCGGAGCCACGTGATGGTTTTACCATCATTGTTGCTAATGACAACACGTAAAAACAGTGGCTTGTCCGTCAGTAGTGTGGTATATATAAGAAAGAGAGAACTTTAAGAAATTAATATAGCCACTACAGTGACAATCAAAACCATGAAAAAATATTGCTGTAAACGGTTTATTTTGCAACACCACGAAACAAACGATAGCGTAATAGGAAACGATAGACGTTTTTATATCGTCATCCGATATATATCACTATATCGAACAGCCCTATGTACACATTACATTGCCATTTCACAAAAAAGCACAATCAATAAAAATTTGATGTGAAAATATTACACCAGTAACCTAACAGTTTGGCTTAGTTGAATATTTTTAGATCTTTATAAATGCTATTACAGAGAGCTACTGACTCTGAAACACTGTCACTGTGTTATATGTAGAGATATGCACAGGTTTTTGTGTATAAATGTGTATAAAATTATAGTTTTGACTTTTTGACTGGTCTGTATTTGTTTATACTGTGTAGTTTAACTTTAAAGTAGCGTCTTGGAAGTTTGTGGGAGTTCGGCAATATGTGAATTTTATAACTGGACCCTGAAAGTCCAAAGGAGGTGGTCTTGCAGACAGCAGTGCAAGAGAGCTTACACTTCTCTTGCCTAATTTTAAGCAAATACAGGTATAAAAGAGCTTGGCATGCTGGGAAAGAGAATATAAAAGTATCTATTTGATTTTAAATCTATGATAAATGTGAAGCCAAAGACCTAAACAAAACTGTCAGATCATTGACACCTCTGCTCAAATGAACACATGCAGAGGATAACATACCCTAGTAAATTGAATTCGGTTCGGTTTTCTTTATATAATGCCAGTTTACAACAACAGTCACCTCAGGGTATTGAAATTTAAAGACCTTACAATATTAGAAAGAGAAGCTCAACAAGCTGAGAATCCCCATGACTAAGTACTCGGTGATTGTAGGGAGGAAGAACTCTCTTTTAGCAGCAAGAGACTTTTGGCAAATGAAACAGAAAGACATCATCAGTCATGAGGACAACACACAAACCCTAGGAGAGAGAAGACAAATGTTAATGACGTGCTGTAATGGCATAAACATGTAGAGAAATGCTCAGTGCATCATTAGAAGTCCTGCTGCATAACTAAGGGATACTTCAAGGTCACCTGATCCAGCCCTAAATTTAAACTTCATTAGAAATTAAAATTTTAAGCCTAATCTTAGAAGTAGGCAGGATGCCTGTGTCCTGAATCCAAACTGGGAACTGGTTCTAAAAGAGAGGGTCCTGATAGCGGAGTACTCTACCTCCCATTCTACTTTTTGGAACCAAAAATAAGCCAGCAGTCTAAGAGCAAAATGCTCTTTCAGGATTAAATGACACCATAAGGTCTTTAAGATATGATGGAGACTGATCATTCAGGACTTTCTATGTAAGAAGAATGATTTTAAATTCAAATCTGGTAACCAACTAAGGGAAGCAAATATTGGAGAAAACATCATCTGTCTTTCTAGTTCCTGTTTGTGCTCTTGATTCTTGTTTTAGATCAATAAGCAGTACATATATGCATTTTTTGGTCTTTTTTTTTATTACATTTTTAGCACAAAACAATCGACAAGCCTTAAAGATGTTACATGTTATACGACAAGCGAGTAATTCCTAAGAACTTTGGCAACATTAAAAATAGACTGTACAACCCAATCTAGGTGATATAATTAAAATCTGTGGAGCAGCTGCTCAATAGATATCAAGTTAAGACTGTTTGCCTTATACTGTAGCTATTTATGATAGTTCTTTGTTGTGTTCTAAGTTGTTTAACACATACAATCCCTTTTCCTGGTTGCAGTCCATAATAAACTGGCAAAGATCCTTGTGGATCTGTGGTGTCTGTTGATTCTTGGACCAGCTAATATGAGAAGGGTGGCTGCTCATAAACCCATACTCACTCATATTCAGATAAGAAGATTCTATCACAGTAAAAAAAAAAATACAAACCAAAAAACCCATCACTTTATAGAGGTCAAAGTGTCTCAGATTAAGTTTCAGCGAATATTCTTTATCTAAATACACAGTACTATTGTAGCAAGTTATTAAATTATCTTCTGGATGACTCAAGTATAACTCTGGGTCCTCTTTCATGTGGTGAACTATGGTTAAAAGGCAAGGCCCTGTCTGCGCACACATAGTGGTTGACATTCAGCTAATGAATCGCCATGCTGTAATATATTCATCCCCCTGCTGTTTCTGAGAACAGGTTGGATTTGGTTGCAGAAGGATTCATCATTTTCAGTGTATCAGCGGGTGAACAACATGAGCGAGAAGGGGCTGCTCACGCCATTGTTCAGAGGCAACAGGCTTACAACTTTTACATCAACAGCAGCGTGGCATACAATAGAAGTGAATTCTCATTTTCACTCTCTCAGTGAAAATGAGAATCGACTTCTTCAAGAGGAAGGAAGGGATTTCATAAGTTCAAGTAGGTGAAAGTAATAGTCTTAAGTTCACTTTCCAGTGAAACTTCACCGTCCTCAAAACCTTTGTGGCACTAAAAGTTACTGACTGGACCTACGCAAGAACGAGACCATCTAATGGTGAAAGTATCTGCCCAGGATTGCTTCACCAAATTGTTTCTGCGCCCTTAGAGATGAGACGGGACTCTAGCAGCACTGTAACCATGTCACCTGTAAATGCAGTGCGCTCTGCCGACCAATCTACCCTTGAAAATGGGAGATCTCCATATTTGGCATTGATGCAGTTTTGGAAGAGAAAAGTCTAAAATATAGCACATTACACGTCATTAGTCTAAAATTCGAATACACACTCTGTGGTAACTCGAGGAAGCTGCCATCTGTCACCTGACAGTGTGTAAGCGTGTTTCGAAGACTCACAAGAAAAAATGCGCAATGCAAAAAGAGAAGTCCCCAGTGCCAACTCACTTAGGATCACAGTCAGCTACTGACTGAGATGTCTTTGAACTTGCGATTCAAATTGATTTCCTTTAAGTAGCTTTAATTGGTTGGGGCTGCAACCCTATTACCACCACCCCAATCTCTCCATGACTTTTTTCCCAACGTGCTCATTAAATTTGAATGTGAGTTGGGTGTGTTTCAATCCGAAAGGAATCATCACAGCATCTCTCCATCACTCTGATGTGACACATTTCCCTCCATTTTACTCCCCAGTGAGGTTTGATCGTGTCCTCATTTTTTCCCCCCTCTCATTCATTCATGTAGCCACAAACACAATCGCCTAATATGCACGATGTGCCACCAGCACCAAATTTGCCATGCTCCTCCTCCACTGATTTTGGAGATAACGTAATTTGTGGTACAGGCAACGCGATCCCAAGAGGTGGATAGTTTCTTCTGTGCCTCTGGTGCAAGGCGCTTAACCTGGCCAGTTAATCACCCATGCTAATGATGTCTGCTGCGAGTCCATATGCTTTGCACGAGCAGCCAACAATGAACAGCTTTCATCTAAACCACAGATTAATGTGTACTGTATAATCGCTGTATGTGTCTTGTCAGATCAGGTGGCTTACTGTTAGTTAATGAGCTTTACCTTTTGACTAGGAAGAACAAAAAAAATGTCTTTGGTTGTTAAATTGATTGTTTTAAACCCTGATTTTACAAGTCAATCGAGAAAGATTTATTAATTTGATTAGAATACTTTTATTGTATTATGTTTTTTAAATGATTTTTTGGGCTGATTTGCATAACTAGAATTGGATGGATGGATGGTGTGATTTCTTCAGTCACCAATTATGATTTCATTGCCTTGATAGTGACAGAATGGATTCAGATAGGAGTGTGAAATAATGACGCGATGACTCATGTAGTGACCAAATTTCACATTTGGTTGGATACTGAATAAATATCCCTTTTTTATGTGCACCTCTCAGATTTGTCTGCAAGCGAGCTGAGTAGCCAAGTTTGGCACACAACTGCCTCGTATGCCCATGTTTGTATCCATATCCGATATTATCATCACTTAGCAATCGACTATAATGGCTTATTTCTAGCAGTGTTTTTTATGATAGTATCATTTAAAATTCACAGCAATAACATCTAATTTATATCTGCAAAATTTATATTATGCACAATATATTTTGATGTTGTCATGTTGCCCGGCAACCACCTACCAATGGGCTACAGTGACCGTTTTTAGCTTTCATGCACTTCCTGCACCTTATGAAAGTATCCTATCATTTTAATTTAATAGCAATTATATTTTGTTGATATAAACAAAAGCTGAATTATACATGCCTAGCAACCAATTAGCAATGGGCTGAAATTACCCATATTTAACATATGACCGGCCTATGTTTACTTTTCTCAATGTGATTAAGTATATCAGCTTTCGAACAGCATAAACAGGCCAAAAATAAAAATACTGTAGCAGCTGCATATACTAGCGGATGTGAAAAGTGGAATTTGCATTGCAGATAATTATTGATTCCAGGTAATAAAAATCTGACCTCATTCAAAGCTGAGGGAATCCTTTTTTAGTTTTAATTGGATTTCTACAAAGTCATTTCAAAGGTAGTCATTAGTGTATCTCTAAATCGTTGCTCTGCATTGTTTGCCTAGTTGATCAAGTCTTATATGAAATCCTTTTAACTATCTGATCAGCTCAGAGAATCACTACGAAGAATCTCTCAAGACCTGTCATTACAGAGTTTAGATTAAAAATCCTCACTTAATCTGTCTTGTCTGCTCTCTTATTACGTGATTTGTGAAGGATTTTGACTGAATCGAAACCTGAAATAAGAAGCTTGTCGTATAATCGGATCTAAGTTTAATGCAGTTGTTACCCTTTAGTACAAAATATGCAAATTGCCATATTTCCACATGTGTATTGGGATTGTCTGTTTACTTTCTTGTGTATTTTTCGCCTTTCGTATTAAGTGTGAGAAGCCATTTCAGTTTTCCCTCTACTCCACTCTGCTTTAAGGCACTTCACATTTGTAGTGCAGTCATGTTTTCATTCTCCCGGTTGACATACTATCAAGGTCCTCGTTGTGCTTACGTTTTCTGTGGCATTTAGTTGGCAGGTGGTGATTTTTTTAAAAAATGGTTTAGGAGAATTCATCCATTGTGTAAGTACACTTGTCTCCTATAATTTTGTTTCTACGCCCCTCCCACGCTGTGACCACCTTTTAACATCTCAATGACTCGTATGCTTTCTGTTTTACAATGCTCATGAAAGCCATTTAGAAAACCCACAGTTGTCTTGTGCTATACTACTCACACTTAATAGAAGATTTCCAGGAGCGTAACATGATGCCGTCAGGCCTTTGCTGCAGAGGACTTCTCCAGCCCCATCCAGCAGCGTTGGCTTATACGCCAGTGCCATTCAAATTACTGTTTTAGGCAAAAACAGGAGCGTGCATCCCTGTGCTTACCCAGTGTCAGGCAATCATTATGGAGCACCGTTGGTCAATGAAAAAAAATACAATAAGAAAATTAGTCCAATTTGCCAGTGCATTTGTTCAATCATTAGCTTGTTTGGCCTTCCTTTCAATGCTGCTGAATGTCGGATTGGCTATTACAATAACAGAGGAGAGGACTATTTAAAAATAAAATGGACTAGGATTGCAAAAACCTATGAGGAATGCGATTCTTTGTATAATAATAGTTATTTCCTCCTTTTTCCCATAAATGAAAACAAGGTGGTGGGAAGCTAAAGGTTAAAGCACCAGAGGGTCAACTCCCTGAATATCTATGAACATGTGGGTGAATAAGAAGTACTCTCCTCTCCCTCAGCAGTGACTAAAGGTGCTGTTGAGCAAGAATGGCAGCAGGGCAGCACAGCACAAAAAGAGTCCACTGAATATGTATCAGTTACATGGCTGCTTCTGTGTAGCTGCCCTTTTGTTCTGCCGTTCCTAAAGAGGGGAGAATGAGACTATGCAACGCCTCCATGGAGTCATGTGGGGACAAAGTGATTTGTTATCTGACCGAAGGAAAATCTATTGTCATTAATAATTTAAGGCATGCAAGCAAAAGTGGCATAACCTGGTTCCATCCTGGGGTTGGGCCTTTTTTACAATCTGTTTTTTTTTTTATTAGAAATTATTATAAAGCAGTTGAACAATTAATAAAAATAGTTGCAGGCTGACATTATTAACATTATATAGTTTTATCTCCTTTTTATATTGCATCAGCATTGTAACAATCTTCCATTGAAGTCTAGTCACATACAAATTGCTTGTAAGCGCTTTTCACAAACAGAAATACAAATTGTAGTTATAGTTGTAAATATTTGCATATTTCTTTAATTATGATGTTTAACATATATGTATGTGTTATGTCACTTAAAGTTATTTTGCAGGTAATTTTTATTTTGCTTACACTCTTGAGGCAAATGCATTCTTATGAAGTTTTAATCCCACCTTCCTTTTAGCGTTACATTACATTAGTAGTGTAAGATGAAACTTGAGTGCCACTTCTGTTTTAAAACCTCAGACGAGTAGCAGTGATCTCCTGGGTGATTTTATTGCACAGTCTTTAGACTGATGATGATTTTTGTGGTGTTTCGTCTTCCTTGCTGTTTTTTGGTCAATCCAAATAAAGTCTCGCGTGCAGCATAACATTGCAATTACCACACATTCACTCCGGTGTTTCCTCCCTCAGACGCAGGCAGAAGCGTTAAATATCAGTAAAATAAAGGTCAGTATAATTGTTTGTCTTACCTAAAAATACTTTATTCATTGAACTAGTTTTTCAGCTAATATTTTTCCCTTTTGTTATCCTCGCCCCACCTGCCTTGGCTCTCTGCCACACACTTTGAGTAGCACAGCACTTCAGCATGCATATGAAATGGAGGCTTTACCGTCTTGTTGTTATATAAAATGTAGCCATTGTTTTTCGCTTTCAAAGATTTCTCGTGGAAAATGTATTCAGCAGCCCCCACCCCTTTCCCCCTCCTCATTTGTCTCCCCTTTATTGCCCTATTGAAATTTAGTTTTTATTTTATCTGCTGACTGCCAAAGTTCTTTTTGTATAGAAAGCCCTCACTGATATCGTTTTTCTGTACAAAGCACGAACCACAAGCCACAAAATTGGATTGTAGCAGCAGAAATTCCTTTGAAGTGTAAAGACTTTACAGATCAGTTGTGACTTGTTGCCTCGATAGATGCGGGAGGCAGCGCGTGTTTAGGGTGTCATAGCTGAAATGCTGTCGCTCTGTAGGTGATGTGTAGGTGAATCGTGCATTTTAATTGTTCCTGTTTTTAAAAAAAAACCCGCTTCGTAAAGCACTTACTGCTATTATAATGTTGCTGAGTTTGAAACCATGTGTGCTTGGTGTATAGATTAAAGGCGCTTGTGGGTATTGTTAAAATGGTGGTAATGATATATGTGCTTTATCATGTTTCGAAGGTAAAAGCCTGGCTGCAGTAAAATGTGTTGCATCTGACCTATTTGGCAATATAATAATGTCCCAGTGGAGCTGAGAGCACAGTAAAAATGACTTAACTCTGTGAAATGCCTGGATGTTATAGTGGCCTATAGTAGGAGAGTGAATCATTAAGTATTTAATTGAGAAGTGAGCCTTGTGATATTTGACTCTTGTCTCCTGAAAACTGATTTGGTCTACTCCAAGGTGTGTTACATTTTATGGTTGTATATGCCTGAATTTTTAAAGACTGATGGCTAGTTCTATATTTAAAACAATGGTGTTTGATGCAATGCAGCACCTTGCATTATATAACTTTAAGAACAGCATTGCTACGCTATTGCTTTAAAAAGAAATCCGTGTCGCGTCATCCTTTATCTCAGGAAAGGTGCCAGCACAAGCAGGACTTGATATATTTCAAATGATCACCTGCTGTCCAGTTCAGTTTAGCTATGGTCAGCCTTGCAGGGGTACCCAAGTTTGTTGTCACTGTAAATTCACTCTCCCTGAAGCGTCTTTGGCGTCATGACTTACACGCACGTTTTTTTTTACCTCTCTATCCTTTTCACACCCCTGCATCTTTCCCGTCTGTCTCCTTCAGAATTTGGTTTCTGTTTATTCCTCATTACCAGTACAGCTCTTTGTTCACGCCTGTTATATCACCAAAGCTCTTGAAATTTTGACTGGGAAGAAACTAAACATCAACCTCCTAGTGTTTTTCTGGGTCAAGTGCAAAATGAAATACAGTAGGACTAGTCAGGGATGCACCAGTGCTGGTTTCTATGGTAACTGGAGGGCTGTATTTAGTGCAGTTGTTTCAGTGCGCCCAGCTCTCTGTTTTCAACCAGGCGAGGAGGGAAGAGTGAGGACCGTTCCCAAAGGGGCTGAGCAAAAAAGTGGGGCAACATCTCCCATCGCCGTCAAGCAAAATCTCTCAGCTTGAGGAGGGTTCTTGTCATAAATTCTTTACCTTTTTTTTTTCAGAAGGAGTTGATGCACAGAGAAGGAGAAACTTATAGCAGTCAAAGATGTAACAGACTTCACTTATCTGGTGACACAGCCTTCTGACCTTTCAAGTCAGCATCTTTTGTCAGTTTTCTGCTGGGATTTAAAAGAAAGAAAGAAAAAGGCTGAAAAGGTTTTTGTTATTATCATGTATGTCCACAAATGGCCAACTACTGCTGCTGTGATTTACTCAAATATTAACAGTGAGAAATGGAAAATATTATAATAAATACAATGGCAGCTAACAACTCTTCTTCTGTTTAGTAATAAAAATAAGCATAAATAAAGGTTCAATTTTTCAATTAGAGGGTTGTTTGTTAAAAATAATTCCATAAAAGCACTTTATAGTAACCAGTGTTTCCAAGTTGTAAATGAACTACATTAAGTTTAGCAAGTAGTTTTTTTTCTTACTGTTAACATGCGATGAAATACTGGTAATATTTACTAATCATGAATGATTTTCTCTGTGTTATTAAAGCTGATACGAGATGAGCCTGGCACATATAAAATTTTATGTATTTATTATAGAACTCTTAATGACTCACAAATGTTATTACACTTTGTGATGAAGGTTTTATTACTGATTGTGAACCCATACTCAAATTTAATTGAAGCCATGTCAGAAAGTCATTGTTTGTTCACAGTAAAGCTGCAAAAGTAAAAACTTAATTTGCTATTAGTGATTTATTAGAAGTCAGATGTATTAGTGATACACAAACACAATTTATTTAGAGACTCTTTTACATATTTCTTGATCCCAAGTACTTGCACAGTTTTGTATGAGTGGGTTGCTGTTTCCTTTCTCTATTCCATGTGTGCCTTACGTGTTTGACGTGACTTTGATCTTCTCAATATTTATCATAGAAATATCCCCCAAAACTCAAATAAAATGCACTAGGTATTTTTTTTCTAGATTGTAAGAGGAACAAACCAGAAGCAAAAGCTATGAGAACATGAACTTGATGGCTTTAGTAACGGCTGTGTTTTTAGATGTGCTGGCAAATTATTTTACCAAACATTACCTAATATGTTAGTAAACCTACCACCTAATTAACAGCATTTGTTTTATAGGTATTTATAAGAAAATCAATGAAAACATTTATTTGAACACGCCACTCACACTGAATAATTGCACTAATTTGCGGATGCTGAAAAGACCTTTTACTGAGCATTTTTCTATGCACAGTTCTTTTTCAAAATCACTGAATAAACACAATAAAAATACACTGAAAGTTGCGTTTCCAAGCAATTAGGTCGCTTTCAAATGATTTAGTCCCACATGAATGAATGATGTACAGCACATCTGGCCAAATGCATCACGTTTTCCCACAAGAAGCCACTGGCATAAAGACGCCATTTTCCACTTAATATTATATGGACCTGCTGCTCATGAGAAATGTGTCAAAACACAATAGCGCATTTCAGTGCCTGGTGACTGCGAGATGTGAGCAAACATGTAAAGAAAGTTCAAAGCGGGAGCACGCTGGGATGCAGTATTTAAATTAGGCTGCAATGAATGTCTAACTAGGGAAAGTCTACACCTGTTTGTAGTCTCACACTGTTTCACACACTTTATGTGTAGCACCTATTTTCAGATCCTACAAGACCCCACAGGCATCTATCATAGACACACTGGTGTTAACTATTTCAACACATAATCAAAAATTAAGCACTGAATAAACCGCTCACAGCATTGTTATATTTTATTTTTTGACACAAGATCTCACTTTTATGTTGCAAAAATGGCTTATTTACCAAATTTGTTGTAAAAAACTTCGAAATATGCCGTTTTATAAGACGTTTCGTGCAGCTGCAAAACACTGCAGTTCTTATACTGGTATTTATTGTTCCTTAATTAGAGCAGCAAACCTTTTATTCAAGTTAATTGCTGAATTGTGTCCCATGAATCCAATAAACACGAATGATACCAAAAAAGTAAAACTTTGTATGAATAACACAAAAAGAAGGTATAAAGATGAGGAAATAAACCATAAAGAAAAAGGAAGAAATCCATTGTGCATGCACAGGAACCAACTGTTAATGGAGAGGAAATGTACCAGACACCCCTGTGCATTGGCAAAAACAACAATCCCTATTTAAAAAAAAATCTGGCTCACAATAAACTAAACTGAAAGTTTTGTGACTTCACATGAGAGAAGAAAACTGTCAGCGCCTTGGAAAACTACGTCAAAGTCGGTGCTGTGAGCACAGCATGTGTTGCATGTAAAAATATATTCACCCCTTTGACTTTTTGTTCTGCATTCTTTGCTTCACTTGATTTTCCAAAAGCAGCTAATCAGGATTTTCTATCAGAGACCAACTCTAAGTACAGTACGCTTAAAAAAGAAAAAAAAAAAAGGAAACTGCTGGATTCTGTGCTTTTTTTGTGATTAGAACATGAAGTTTTGAACATTTGATGGCAACAGCACATCTGGAAAAAAAAAAGAAGTTGGGACGGGAGCAATGAAGGGCTGGAACAGTAAGTGGTGCTAAAATAAATCAGTTTTTTGCAACTAATCAGGTTAATTGGCAACTGGTCAGTAATATGATTGGGTATAAAAAGAGCATCTCTTTAGGTTCAACAGTCTGCAAAAAAACAAAACTGCTTCTACATAAACTATGGAAAATTTTCAGAAATATATTCCTCAACATAAAATTGCAAAGACTTTGAATATTTTCTCATCTACAGTACAGGCTCAGGAACACTTCCAGAAATCATTGTGTGTAAACACAATTCGCCATGCTGTCCTCAAATGCACAAAAGAAGGTAAATGTGGATAAGATCCAGATTTTTCTGCCGTCAGACAAATTAAAATTTGGAATTATTTTTGGAATCATTTCAAATGATTCTTCTTCCTGAAGAAAGAGATTATCCGGTGATCAGCCCTGAATTCAAAAGCCTGTATCTTTGATTGTGTGGGGTTGGATTAGTGCTTATGGAATTAGCCTATGTTTTTGCTTTGTTGTGTTGTGTTTTTAAATTGTGCATTTTCTCAGTTTAAACCTTTGATATGTTTACATATGTTCTATTGTCAATAAAATAATAGAACGTAGAATAGAACATCTTATAAATAGATTTATAAGATTTGCACATTTCTGTTTCTATTTACATTTTGCGCGATGATGTAAAAACTTCATTTATATCCATTAATTCTCGACAGTTCAGTGCTAGTGTGTTGTGTTGACTTTTGGATCTCTTTAGAAAACAGGAAGGATGAATGTTATCTTAAGAGCGATGAAAAAGTATGGAATGAAAATAAAAAATATGCAGGAGTTTGATTTTATTTTATGATTTGGTGAAATGAGACACTTTTAGGATCTTTATCCAGACCTCAAACTTATGCAAATATATATATACCTGTGCACATACAGTGGGCACCTTACTTCCAAGTGCATGACACATATCTGCACATGATAACAAGGAGGAGATGTGTGTGCGTGCGTGTTGGATTTAAGAATGAATGCGTACATTCACATTTTCCAGTGTGACAGACAGCATGTAGTAAATGATGTTTAAAAATTTCTATAACTAAAAGACAAGGTGTGAAAAATTAAAATAAATGTTAAATGCATCAACAAATGTATGAATGTCTTATTCATTTTGTCTTCCGTTAGTGTGTCTCAACCAAATTTTAGACAACCCTTTCAAATCAAATCTCACATACTACCATCAACACAGACAGCTGCACGGCTGAAAAACAAATGATTCTGTTGCAGATGTCATCTCACACTGATGCATAGCTTGGGGGGCGGTCATTTAGCAGTCTCTACAATTTCAGCATTCATATGACATTCATTTAATATTACAGGCGGCAGTTCTGAGATTAAAAATATGCCCCAGCGTCCAAGATTCTGTCACAGCAAGCGTTTTCCATATTGTGGAATTTAATGTTTCTAGAAGCACAGGCGTTAGTCTAGGCTTGTTTTTTTGAAAGAAGAAAAAAACTGATGAATGCTCTGTATGCATTCTGCCGTCTGTGTTACTATTTTTATGCTCATAGTTCTTTTTCTATCATCGTAAACCCTTTAAACTAACTGATGTTGTCAGTTGTGCGATTTAACAAAAGACAAGTGTTTAGGTGCTTCAGATAAATTTCCGAATTTGATGTATATCGTATAATCCAATTTTAGCTCCACTATTTTAAACTGACAGCTAGAGTTTCTAGTTACTCTGAAGGAATTTTTTTTATACATCTAAAATATATTATGCTCCTTATCCTTTTTCTATATGATGTTGAGTTGTTGCAAAAACAAAGTAGCAGAAAATATTACAATTACTAAGTAAGGCACTGATGAGTTGTTTAGGTGTTCAATATGAAGTAATAATCAGTTAACATAACAGTAATATAGCCATTTTTATACTGTGGTATTGCAAAGTACAGGGCTTCAGTTCCTCTGGCCTTGAATATATGCAAATTCATCAGTTACATTTTTCATACAGGTTAACATATTTCTTTAAAAAGTGTTCATGAGTTTTAGACAAAGCGCAGATATTCCTGGAGATAATGTGTCCTGTTTGATTTATAATGAGTGAATTTGTAGAAGAGTAATCTGCTTTTCAGACGCTCGGGGCTGATGGGAGAGCTGTATTACTGCGAATACAACCACCTCCAGACTACAGAGCTGTCATTAATCAGGCCCTTAGCTGACAGTCCAATGCCTTCTGCTATGTTCCCTTCAGACCCCGGTGTAGGATATTTATGTTGATTGTCTGTACTCGCTCTTCCCCCGTCCTCTCCCTTCCACTTCCTCCTTGTCATTAATTAAAAGCATGTAGCAAATTTCAACTCACAGCTCTCTTAAAAATATGTAGACTAATTTTCCCAGTGGGCTGTTTGTGGCCCGTCTCGTTTTGTTCGGCATGCTGTCTTTCTCAGTCTGTGATGTGTGTCACACTGTAGTTCTTTCAGGTTGACTTTGGACAACACGACTACTTCATCAGCATATAACTTGCATCTATTTAGTGGCAGTTAAAAGGGACTAATTTTCCCATGTTGTGATTCTTGTTTAGGTTGTATTCAACACCAATAGTCATCACTATAGCCACTAAGCTCATGGACAGTGTGACTTACTATGCTGAGCTGAGCAGTATCTGTCTCTGACAGCGTGTGGTGTTAAACAAGGGATGACAAAATAACACTTCCTCAAGAAATTGGGTAAGTGGACGCTGCTGAATTATGCAGATTAGCCCAACATGTAACTGTTTTTCTATGGAAGAAAATTGAAAATTTTGTGTAGGAGCTACAGCAAAAGACCAGACACACTGTACTTAACACTAACAGGAGTGATTCTTGGAATAAAAATCATATATCTTTTCATGTTTCTGCAACCACAATACTCTACTCGCCTCACCTGAAAATGCAGCCTGCTTTCATAAGACAACTGTAAAGAGCTCCCTGTCAGAAGAGTGCTCCATTAGTGATACACCCACACTGCTCTTTTCTCAGACATACAAGGTGTATCATTTATGGATTCTGCCATTGTTTGCATATGCATCGGCTCCTGTGGAATCTGCTGCAGAAATTGTCAAAGATGGGGCTCGTTTGATTTCTCGGCGTGCAGCGTGTCTTTTAACACTGCTGTTGGAGTGTGGCAGAGAATCTCGATTCCATGGCAGACAGATGCCAAAATTCATCCTTTTTTAGTTCCCGTCACAGAGGCCCTGTGTTGACTGAGAACATACATTGAAGCGAGTATGAAAGTCAATATCATGGGGATTTGACAAACCACATATACCTCTTTTTGATCAGCTGAGTGGATTTGTACAAGATTGACATTTTGCCTACACTCGCCTAATGAGTTATTCTAATTTTTATAAGTATACAGAATTTTAAGCTACATGCAGAGAAGCTGGGCTGAAAGAGTTAGGCATTTATCCAGCGCATGTAGGTGCAGCATTGTTGTGGGAGGGGATATGTGCACTCAGGGTGAGCATTAAAGTCATCAAACAAAACACACAATATACTCAAAGCTGGCCATTCTCCAGAAGTTTGGAGGGCATTGTGTGAAAATATGTTTATGGTCGGGTGAAACTGCCTGGATTTCAAGGAAATGGTTAAGATTTATTAAGTGTTGAGTCCATTCAAACTACGCAGTCATTTATCAGGCATGAGAACTTCTCACAGCAGCAGCAGCTCGACTGTGGAGTAAATAAAACAACAAAATTCACTCTGTATGCTGTTCAGGTCATCTCATGGGTCAGACAACAGCATGTTTTCAGAGCTTTGGCTTTACCTAGTCATCTGACTTCAATTCAATACACTCTCTAATACATGATGTATGTTTTTCAATTGTAGGGTGAATTTTCTCCTACGTAAAATAACTGTAGTGCTGTTTGGAGAGTGCTGCTACTGTACCATCATTTAAAATAAACTTAAAATGAATTTGAGCTTATTTGTAGCATGTGATCTAAGTTAACGTGCAAGTCTCACTAAGAAATTCATGAAATTACACAGGCATGTATGAATTACCAGGTTAAATAAATTATTTGTCTATAGAATAAATTCCATTCATCTATCAATCCGTCCAATTTCTGTTGCTCCTCCTCCAGATGCTTTGACCTCCTTTTCCCAAGCCACCTCTTCTAGTTCATCTTGAGCAGAGAGATGTGATCTCTCCAGTGTGTCCAGCATGACAGGGCCGCATCCCAGCAGGACAAGCCTGAAAAACCTTGCCTCTCATCCAGGGGGCTAGTCACATGCCTTAAACACGTCACCTGACCCCTTTAACGTGGACGAGTAGTGACTCTACTCTGAGCTGTGAATGACCAAGCTCCTCACCCTGTCTTCTAAAGCAGAGCCTGTCCCTCTGCCACTTGCCCACCTTATCTTGGTGGAAGGGTTTGCATGTCCGCATCATCCTAGGAGCTACGTTACACTAGGGGTTTGGTGCGGTCAGGGGGCAGAGGTCGTGGCAGTCCAATGCCCGGGTGACAAATGTGCCTATAGCAATAAATTCCAAACTGTCAAAAAAAAAGTGTGTAGTGAGTTTCAAAAAATCATACATTCATGGCCACTTTGTAAGGTTTATGTTCCAGGTAATAGGTTTGACCCCATTTTGCCCCCACAGCTCCTTAATTCTTCACGGTACAGTTTCAACAACATGCTGGAAACAGTTCTTAAAGAATTTGGTCCATATGGCAGATTTATCGGCTGCATTTTCTTGATGTGAATCTCCTGTCTCACCACATCAAAAAGATGCTCTATCAGATTGAGATCTGATCACTGTCAATGGCATTTGAGCACACTGAAGTCATTGTCGTGATCAAGAAACCAGTTTGAAATGATTTGACCTTTGTAACATGATGTGTTATTCTGCTGGAAAGACTCATCAGAAGATGCACATAAAGGGATGGACAAGATCAGCAACAATACTTAGGTAATTTGTGGTGTTTTAAATGATGCTCAATTGGTACTGAGGGGCCCAAAGTGTGCCAAGAAAGTACCACCCACCCCACTATACCACCGCCTGAACTGTTGATACAAGGCAGGATGGATCCATCCTCCGTCAGAGCAGAAATGTACACTCATCGGCAACAGCAGTGTTTTCACGATCCTCTGTTTTCCAATTCTGGTGAGAATTGTAGCCTAATTTTCCTGTCCTAAGATGACAGGAGCGTCACCCCATGTGGTTTTTTTGTTGGTGTAGCCCATTTACTTCAAGGTTCATTGTTGTTCATTCAGAGATGGTCTTCTGGATACCTTGGTTGCAACGAGTAGTTTTTTGAGCTTCTCATCACTTGGAAGCAGTCTGGTCATTCTCTGGTGTCTGGCATCAACAAGGTATTTTCACCCAGGGGACCGCCACGCATGGGATAATTTATCTTCTTTTTTCTGACCATTCTCTGTAAACCCTGGAGATGACTGCGCAGTAGATCAGCAGTTTTTGAAATACTGAGATCACCCCATCTCTCACCAACAACCACGTCATGTTCAAAATTCCACTTTCGTCTCCATCCTGATCTTTGATTTGAACTTCAGCAGTATACGTGCCTAATTGCATTGAGTTGCTTCCATTGGCTTATTAGATATTTGAATTTGGCTGGTGAGTGTATATTGTAATACTATATTTTGTTGATTTGTAGAATAAAGCTTTAAAAAACTTTCAGTCAGTGAGATATTTTCTGACATCTAACTCTGATGTTGAGTGCTTTTTGTGGTATTCTTTTATGTAAAGAAAAATGTGTCTCTCTTTAAAATACACTGCCATTTATGATGGCAGTGTATTTTCCAGAGCACACTTGTTTGTTAGCGACTAGCAAGTAGGTTGGTAATTATCTGACACAAGCTTTTTACTTAAAGCTAGGTTTGGTGTTTTCCTAGCTTTTTTCACTGCTATGTATCCAGGCTTATTTAAAGTTTTCCTTAGATCTCATATTTTTAGACTTGGCATTATTAGGAGGCAGCTCGCTGCATTGTAATAAAAAGAAATTCATAAGACAATCTGTAGAAAGGCATTGCTAGGATCCTTTGGTATATGACTTTCAGTGGAAGAAGTTTTACTGTGTTAATAATAGATTAGTAACAGAGTCAGAATAACATTTCAGAACCCTTGTTTCTAGATATGATACCTGCATTGTAAGCTCTAAATTAATTCCTGCTCAGCACATCACAGTTTGAAGTGATTTGACAACTTATGCCTTTCAATAGGAAATACACTCTGTAGACTTGAAAAGTTTGTGGTTTGCCTCCTCACAGGCAACAAAAGCTGTGGTTTTCCTGACAGTTGGAATTATGGATTCCAGTATTAATTTTCACTGTGGAAAAAGTCCTCAGACATTTTCTACTTTGATGCACTCCTGCAGCATTATCACCATGCCCTGCAGGCACATACATTTTTTGTTTTTACCGAAACGTTTATAACATATCTGAATTCTCGCATATTGTGGCGACAATTTTATGTGAGGATCTACAGTAAAGCAAGAAACAGTGATGTGATCTACATACCGTCTACAAGGAGAAACTATCCCGTATGACTGCTTGCTATCATGTGAACAAATAGAGACATTATTTCAATTTTAATTTTATGTAGTATTGATTACAGTGAGTGTTTAGGGCTGTAGCCTCAGGGTTGTTTATATAATTATCTGATTTATATGCTCTCCTCTAACAAGAGTCTGACTTTTGCTGATGCTACTTGTGCTGCTATTGACTGCAGGAAGATTACCTGGGAACATTTTTTGAAAATATCCCCATGTTTTCACAATGTTGGACTCACTGACTGCAATGAGGACTGCAAGGTAATGTTTACATTGCCAAAACTTTTATTCAGATTTAAAATCAGCTTTGGATTCAGTTTCAAACTATATAACAACATGACAAAGAGATCGTTGGTTTTGCTGTCTTTTGTTTCAATTGGATTGCCATAAAAAATCAGTAAGTGGAAAGCCAACTGTTTTTGTGTGTTTGAGGCTTTGAGTGTGAGCAGATCAGAAGTGTCATTGTTCACCCTGACCTGGTTTTTAGTGACAGGTATCTAACCACTATTTCACCTGTGTCAGAAGCAGCACTTTTATTACATCCACTTTAATCGTGATAGATCCAGTTGATTGAAGAACAGGTATTATTTTCATCAGTCTAGATTTTCTTTGGTGAAACTAAATAATAATTTACTATATTCTTAAGACAAAGCCAATACACTGCCTCTTTTCTGTTCTTTTCTTTTTTGCCTTTACATCAGTGTACTTCCTTCCTACACCTATTCCTCCCTATGAACCAGGATAATAGAAAAGGAGCTTTTGGTCAGCAAAATCTACCTATGCTGCTTCCCTATCGCTTCTGTGAGGGTCTCCTGAGGCCCACAAGTCCACTGCTGCCTGGGCATCTCTTCTCCCCATCTGCACCCACAGACCTTCATGGGGGACTGGCAATCCCTCTTAGGAAAGGTGCCCCCCCCCCCCCCCCCCCCCCACACACACACACACACACACAAATCCTTGAAACCTTAAAACCTTAAAAATACATTATAATTTATTCAAAACTCAAGTTGATATTGCTCGGTTTCACTATTTTCAGTGTTGCCCATGCAGTAGTAATGTGAGCAAATCCAACCTGCAAATTCAAACAAACAAGCAAAAACAGTTTGCTTGCTACACTCTTGCATAACTACAGTGGGTTTCAAAATGTAATAGTGAATATGTTTATATAAATTTTTTAGTATTTTGCATAGACCGGTACAACATTACCTCTGAACAACAGGGCTATTCACAAATATTCTTTGCAGCTGTATTGTAAGCATTTCCAAAACTTAATGCAGTTAAGTGTAAATCTTTGTTATGACTGTAAATGTTAGAGATCAGTTGAGATTATCATAACTCTAATGCTCAGGTCAGGCAGGTTATGGCCTTTCAGGCTTTACTTACTGGCTTTCATATGCCCTAGCAGAGTTTGACTAATTGAGCGTGTAAAGGGCCATTGCTGTTTCTACATGTTTTAGCCAATTTACTCTAAATAACATCTATAGTATTTTGGCATTACATGCATGCTATGTGTTTTTCCATCTTTTTCAACCTCACATTATTTTTTTTCCGTGTAAAACCAACTTCTTACACGGGCTTATTTGTGAGCAATGGAAATCATATTCATAATTTCATTTTTCTCAGTCATTGTATTGTTGCATTGCTAATGCCATTAAATGAGAGGTTTAGTCTGAGCACAATGCTTGTGTCATGCATTGTGTTCGTGTGGGATGCACAGCCATTCAGCACTGAGCTTCATTTAGATTCATAAAGCTATCAGCATTCCCCTTCAATCATTCATCTTCAAAGTTAGATCTTATAGTATTTTGTAAAGGAAATACATTTTCAGCTTACCAAGTCTTGAATGCGCTACCAGTGTAGCGCCAAGATATAGGACAAAAGTATTGGGACACACTTATTAATCTCTGAATTTGGTGTTTTCAGTGCCATTGCTTCACCATATCTTCTGCCTTTCAAAGCTCTTTGGAAAGAATGGGTCGTTCTAAAGATGCCTTTGAATTTAAGTGTGGTACGTAACAGGATGCCACATTTGGAACAAGTCAATTTTTTAACTTCTTCCCTCCTGGTTATTCCATAATCACCTGTAAGTGGTATTATTAACCACAGCAACTCAGCCACAAAGTGGCCTCGTAGAGTTTTAGAGTGAAGTGTTGAAATGTAACTAAGTCACTTAATAACTGCAGAGTTCCTTCTTTGGTGTTAACATCAGCACAAAAACTTGTTAGGGTGCATGGGTCGTTGACCCAGTGTTTTGTGTTTTTGGATCTTTGATTTTGTTTATTTCATTATATTCTAGCTTTGCCTTGTGACTTATAGGATTATTCTTAGTTTAGGTTCTCTGTGTGGGTTTTGTTAGAGTTTTACTGTTCTGGTTTTCTGTCTGTGATCCATAGTTGCTGTCGTCTGCTGTATTCCCGTGTCTAGTCTGCGTCTCTGTGTTATGTTTCCTGTTTTACTTTGAAAGTCCGCGTCTCACGTTAATGCGTCTAGTTTTGCTTCCTTTGTCTCGTCAGCCCTGATTTGTCCCAGCTGTGTTTCAGTCCTGTCTCTCATTCCCTGATTGTTCCCTCTGTGTATATAAGCCCTGTGTTTTCATCTGGCCATGTTGCGATCTACCCTCATCTTGCTGTGTGTGCGCTGTCTGGCAGCGTAAGTTTATTTGGAAGTTTGTTAGTTTTTGAGTTCAGCATTAAAGCTGTTTTTTGAGTTCACGTTTTGTCTCCGGAGTCTGCACTTTGGGTCCTGCATATCATCACTCCTGCCTGCACACAGCCTTCACATGACAAAACTGTGTACTGGGAGCTTCATGGTTCCATTACTGAGCAGCTCTTGTAGGTGTAATGTGTAGCTGGCCCAGTAATTTTATACATGTAATTTACTAAGAATTGGAAAATATTCTCCATAGTGCACGCAAAGCTAAAATATTCTCTGAAATGTTATTCAGACTAATATTCTTTGAAATGCATTACAGGTTACTTTCATGATACAATACTCAGTAAAGATAAAATATCGCCCATGCTTGCACAGAACTGCTTTTGTGCACAGATAATGATGATTATATGAAGATTTAACTGTTTATCTTTACTATTCCCATGAGCAGCACGCAGTGCTCTCTGGGTTAGACTAAAAGCTGTGCAGCACTCCTCTACTTGACTGCAAGTTCGTGGTATTTCTGTCAGAGTAAGTCAGTGAATAGAAGAGCTTGCTCTTCCTCGTCCACTGAAAGTGAAATGGCTGAGAACATTGATCTGAATAAATCACTGATAAAACCTGGAAAATAATGTTTGGAATGTGTGATTTATTTTTTTTATTTTTTTTTTTTAAAGTAACTATCTTAGTAACATAAATGCCATTCCTTATACAGGTATTCCTAAAAGGAGAAACAACGTAAGTAATGGGCTTTTATGAAACTTGTAAAAAAAAAAGTACTCTTCCTACACATATGCAAATATGTTATGAAGGAAAAGATTGACACAGTAGATTACACCTGGTCCTGCTCAGTAATGAGCATCAGTGGTCACAGCAGAGGGATAATTGTTAGTACTAGAATTCAGCTCATCCAGAAGAACATCCATCTGTGTGCAACTCTGTTTTACCTCATAAATACTAAATTGAAACTGAAAATAAGGTATAATCACACAACAATGATTTATTCATGCAGATAGTGTGGAGTAGCTACTTTAGAGCTCGCTAACTAAGCTGTTCTATGCAGTACATTTGAAATGAGACAGGAAGAGACTGTAACTTTCCCAATACAATGCTTCTTTCAATTAACATATGCATTCACAAAGTGTTGTATTCAACTTCTACTGACATCGACAGTTGTATTTTGTCAAAAGTACAACCTCGTTCAGACATGATTTCAGCTCTAAACAAGCAGAAAGAAAGGCAGTATCGCGTTCAGGAGCACATTTGGAAGGCGATGTATTGAGTCTTGCTGAACTGTGGATAAGGCCCAGTGACAAGGGTCTTGCTAAACTCCTCCTGTCTGGGTTATCAGTCTCTGACAGCCCAGTGCTCTCTGATGGCTGCTGCCGTCACAGGAGCATGCATCACACACTTGTCAAAGCGCCTCTCCTCCACTCACCCCCTTTCCGCTGAAAGTCAACACCATGGTCTCGCCACACATATACTTACGTGCTCACAGGCACCCTCACAAGGCTTGCACACACACAAACACAGACGCACACATATACAGACACATTCCCATTATGGTGACAAATCCTGCCTGAGCTGGCTCCCATCTGTGAGTCATGGCGTGGTGTGTTGTACGAGTCAAACTCCCCCGTCATCTGCCTTTCACAGATGGGTGTCCAAGGGCCTTGTCTGGTACCCATGATTGCAGGAGAGTTTTGATTCAAGCCCCCCATCCCCACCCCAAACCCGCAGATAGAGAAATGTGTTTGAAATGTATTTCTCAAGCTTTGAGTCTAAGGGGGGAGGGATCTCCAGCAAGGGGGGTCAGGTTAATCATCATAGCTCGACTGGGTTTAATCCATTAAACCATGAGTTCACCCCTACATAGCTGCGTTGAGTGAATCTCTACACTGATCCCATTTTCTCTGTATACATATCCCTTCACCCTGGCTCCTGTTTGCCCCTATAATGGGATTAACTCGAGTGACACCAATCTGAAATCTCGCTTTAAAGCCTGAGTCTTATTTCACTGGTTATTCCCTTAAGGGATAAAATATTGCTTGAGTTACATAATTAGATTCCTCTCTCTAACCTAAATGTAAATGATAAGAAATTAATGATAAATAGCTTGGTGCATGCACTTCTTGTTTTCTGCTGGCACGGTCAAGATGCCTTCAGCAAAATAAAGCACGAATGACACACCATGTTAATTAATGTGTCTGTTAGAGTATGTAGGATGGTGTCATAAATAATGGATGCTGTCAGGCATTGCTCAAGTTCATTGCAACCTAACGCTTTGTCAATGACTTTGGTTCTATGGTGCAAATAATGCTTTGTCCAACAATTATTTGTTTTGGTAATAAAGAGAAAATGCGTTTAGACCATGCATACGCCTAAAATACAATGTTTTCTCAGTTATTATTGTTGTACCCACCAGTAACTTTTGAAATACAGCTATTAAGCAATCCCATTATGAAGCTCTTTTCCACTTCATAATAAAATCAACGTGGAATAATTGACCTTGGCGGAACAAAACCCTTTCATTCTTCTCTTTCTCATTCTCATGGTGCAACAAGACATTAGTAAGCTGTTTCATCGCTCTGCCTTTCATTGCTCCCAGAGACATTAACGTTCAACAACGTTTTTGTTTTGTTTTTTCACCGCCCTTTTTTCACGTTCTTTGTGGTCAAATGCTGCATAATACAAGGGCATAGTTTGAAATGTGTGCAACTGAAATAGGCAAAAAAAACCATATGGTTGTTGGGAATTACTTGTGGGAAAGCAGTGAACTGTTACTAACCACATTTGACCTCTATAATAATATGCCTGAAGCTTTTTCAGGAGTACTTTAGTACTTTATTTAGAAGGAGATATGATTTATGTAAGGACAAATGCTGTTATAGTCAAAGTGAACTTAATTGCCATTTACTATCATGAGGATGGAAATCAATTTTTTTTTCTTGCTAAATATGCAGCTCTTTTTTTCTCTTTTGAACTGTGATTTAAATTGATTCATACACTTTGTCGCACATACATACTGATTCTGAAAAGTCATCTCAGCTTGAGAATTTGCATTATCTTAGCACATATTTTGCCGGGTGTTCGAATGGCCTTTCCCCCCCCAGTGCTATAATACAGACATACTGTATTTTAGTCACCACTTCCATATGCTGACATCACATTTGCATAAAAAAAGAAATGATGCAAAAACCATCACTAAAGATGTCAACACCGTAGCTAAATCGGGAGATAATCCGTTGCCATGTGGCATCAGTCTTAGCTTACATTGTGACACCATGGAAAACCAAAGAAATTTCACAAGAGCTTTTGAAAGGGAAAAATATGTGGTGTTGCCATATACTGTACACATTTTTCCTTTATGTGGTCACGTGTATGTGGGTCAAGCATCAAACCAAGTTGTTTATTTAGCTGATATCAGGAGATATGCAGCGAAAAGCAGTATAGCATAATTTGTGGTGTGCGTGTGCAATACAAACGCAGTATTATGTTATTTATGTTTTTTTTTATTTGTTATTAATCTAATTTTAGGCAAAGCAGGTCTACCGAGTACAGGACAAAGAATGGTCAGTATAAATATGCAGGGGCAACCAAACAACCAAAACAGAAACACTGAACATGAGTGATCTTAACTGTCACAACGGGACTGCACGGACTCACGCGCAGGCTCTAAGTTTTGAAAACACAACAACAGGTGATCTATTTATAAAGGTGAGGGGAAAGCCAGGCTCCGGGGGTCCACACACAAATGGGGAAAGACGCAGAAAGTCCACACACACTCCATCCACGCCTCACGCTCCTTCACACTCCACGCGCACTCGATCGCTCGGGAAACACAGGGGTTGGTCCAGGGAATCTGTACACAGAGACACGAAGGGATTACAAAGGAAGATCGCTGAGAAACACTGACAAGGGTCGGCAACGGTCCAGCGATGAGAAACACAGAGCTGCCATCTTAAAAAGGAGCTGGAACACTCTCAGGTGATGAGCCACAGCTGCGTGATTGCGACCAGGTGCGTGGGCCAAGGGCAGGAGCCCACAGGAGAGCTCCGCCCAGGCAGAGGGACGAGGGAGAGAGAGGAACAAAAATGAAAATAAAAACATATGTAGCCATACTGAGCCGACCAGGTAGGCACAGGGACCCTGACATTAAAACAGGAGGATGAAACACAGGAAAATACTCAGGGGACTCATGCATATTACTAATGCAACCTATAACTAAAACACAACAGGAACCCGAGGCATCATGCCAAAATATGTTACTGCAATAACAGTCACTATATTGCTTTAGGTGAAAAATAATAGAGCAAAGATTATTTTATTTGACTATGTTGTGAGTTTACATTATTTCGGGTAAGACAAGAGCTGCTAGGAAGCATGCTCTTCAAGATTCATATTTCAACGTAAAGTCAACTCCCTTTTCAAATAAAAGCATGGCTATTTTAGGCATGTCTGCTAGTATTACATGTATTAATTAATTCAGTATTTATTATTTTGAATTTAATATGCAAAATAGCTAACCTGGTACATTAACCATGGATGTTAAATACAAATTAAGATTAATTGTAAATAGCAGCAAGTATCTACTTTTGAGTTAGAATGTTATCTTAAAGTGTTTAATCTTAGAAAAGCTTATGACAATCAAAACTCTAAATCTAAATGCTTTAATCTATTTTTAGGGAATTCTGAATGGAAGTAGAGGTATTTTTTTTCTCTAAGGCACTATATAAGACAATTTGTAACAATATGACTCTATTCAATAATTTTCACAACAGGATACATAAGTTACAGCTGCAAATCGAAACCAAAGTCTGAATTATCAGTGTAACGTGGGGCTTAGAGAGTTGTTCTGAAGCGAAGAACCTTGTTTCTCAGGGAACTTGCTAGTAGCCTAAGTCGAGTACTAAATCCACTGCAGTTGAATGACATTTGGAGGTCACCAGCATTCAGCTCAGACATGCATTACTTTCCATGTCATCGCTGCCTTCCACAGTGCATTACCTGCCTCCTCCAGCAATGCAGGGGGAACAGTTGCTGCTAATCTGGGTTAAGATAGACACATGTTCAACTTAACCGTCTGTGTTCTGATCAATGTTTCCTCCTTTTCCAACACACAGTTTCCAGTTTTTATATAAAATATACAAGTGGGATTTTTTTAAACTATGCATTACATTTTAAAGCATTGTGGCTATTTCTGCACTTTTTAATATTAAGGCATTCTAAATTATTAATTCATTACTGCTATTTTTAATGTGCAATTACATTATTTAATCACGATTGTTGCTCTAAGTCGCTTGAGTTCTGTTATGACACTGATCCATCAACCAATCTGTACACCTCTCCATCCAACTATTTCGTTAACCGTTTGTCCAACCAGGGTCATAGTAGCTGTCAATCACAAGGCTAACACACAGTCAGACAACTATTAGCGCTCATATCCACCTTTTTTTTTTAAACTGCTATCAGTCTACCTGTTTTTTTTTTTTACTGTTTACTCACTTAAGGATCACAGAGACACTGGGTGAGCAGTAGAGCATAAACCTGGTCAGATTGACAGCCCCTCACAAGGCAAACAGTGAGAAACAGCCATTCGCACTTATGTCAATTATATGCCCTATTATCCATCAAAACTGAAAACCAAGGGTCAGAGGAAACAAATTAAGTTTGCCAAATGAATTATGAACAGTAATTGTTTGCTTTGTAGTAGTATAGATACTGACTATCGTTGTATTATATTAAATGTGGAGAAACTGAGGATTCAAAAGTAAATTCTGAAGCCTCAGATTGATTCAGGCAAACCAAATTCAACTTTGAACTTTGTAAACTGCTATAACAGCACGAATCAGCTCTAGCGCTCACCACCTGGTCACTCTTGCATTTGTGATGGCTTCTTTGTGCGCTTGGACAATGACTTCTACACACTCAAGTTGTTGAATTTACACGTGAAGATAAATGATATTATTTGCTTGTGATTATGTTTTATCTCTCTTTACATGAGCAGTTATGCTCCCAGGTGAACAGTTAGCTAGCCACTTTCAGATGTTTGCTAACCTACTTTAGAAACTTTGTTAACATCAAAAGAAACTGTGTGATCGAGTGCACTGGGCTTTTTTCATCTTTGAACTCCAGTCTTCTAGTTTTTAAACTGTAACTAAAAATATGCAGTTCTTATTTTTGTATCAGTTATAACATTTAAGAAAACCCTGTACATGAAAGAAACTGAACCCATTAAGTTGCAGAGGACCCTGTTTTTTACTGTAATCTGTAGCCAGTCTTTATATATGACAAGATGAACTGTAATATTATCTACATAAATTTTGTGAGAGTTGAGGATAGTGTCCATGTGGTCTTCCTTCTCCACAGCCAGATGGATAGTACTAAACACTGCTGCTCAGTACATCAGGTTTTCCTTATGTGATTGTACAATTTTATCACTATGTATATGTTTTTTTTTTAAAGTAAGATCCTTTTTTAATACTTGAAATAAGGCAATATGTGTATATTTGCTTTAGTGCAGGAATATTGTGTGTACAGACTTGCATATTTAATCCCCGCATGTTTCGTCTGACCACTGTGGCTCTGACACAGTTCTTACATCTAACTTGAATCTGTGGAACATTTCTTAATAATTCTCATTTGTTTTGTGCTTTGTGTTTTGTTTTTTGTTTTTCTTTTATTGTTGCTTGACTGCTTCAGAATTGATCTGTCTCTCTGTGATGGGCTCATTGTCCCAAAAGTCATTCCAGTAAATTTCAGTGGCAAGACAGTGGAAACATTAGCACAGAGCACCAGCAATCATCTAACCATGAAGAGTAAAGAACATATTTTCAATCTTCAGTTAGAAACTTGGGGATTGGTAAAGGTGGGGTACGTGTCATCTACACGGTGGCATTCGAAGATTTATGCAGAATGGCAAGCACTATATTACCACTAATGATTTAATATTAGCTTATGGTTAACTATCAATATCTACAGAGGGATTAAAAATATGAATGAAAAATGAGGGTGGAATATTGGCAAAACTGCTCGTTGAACTGTGTACATTTGGTCCACAAATGATTTCTCATAGATGCTAATCTGAAAGTGCAGTCTACAGCTGTTTCACTTGCTTGTTTTATTAAACTGGATTTGACGTGTACTCTCCATCATCAAGGTTTTCTTTATAAATATGCTAAAGAAGTTATTAAAAACTTTTTCACACTGCACTCTATCTTCACTACATCATGCAGCCTGGACAAGGTGGTTAACAAGAAGAAAATGATCTGTTATGATGATAAATCACAGAAGCCCGTTTACTTGCTTGCTGTGTTGCCACCCAAAGCCCAGATGGTACTTGATCTCAAAGCTGTTATCTACAATGTGCTCGCATAAATACCAGTAAAAGCTACTGGTCTCTCAGCTGGACAATCTCTAGGTATTGCTAACGGCAGATGAACACACCCATGAAAAAGAGACATGCTACAGTCTCCAACGGGATCGAAAGCAAGCGGAGATTCCAGGGACAATGGCCAACTGCAGCCAAGGCAAGAAGCCTTGTGACAGGATGCTATTTGAGTTTAAAGGAGATAGACTGCTTCTGCTTTAGTATAGAATATTAGAGGTCTATTTTTAGATTTGACTAGGCAAGCAGCGGTTGCCTTGCTTCGTCCTGAGTGAACGCCACTGCATCTCCAAGTTGTAGCTGTCGACTGCCACTTGGTGGCAAAAATACGTGGAACAGCTGATAGTGTTGTTATTGGTCTTTTCCCCCTACAATGGAGGAGTCAGAAGTCACAATGTGCAAAGAATTTACTTTTAGTAGAGCGAAACTGAGTGATTAAAATCTATCAGTTGTCCACTGCTCTTCCTTCATGCTTCATTGATCTTTGTTTGTTGTACTTTTTCTTCTCCTTGGTGGCGAAATGTTTTGTGGTCATTCCCTTTTGCAGTTCCAGCAACTTTTCAACTCTACAAATCAATAACTGCTAACTGCACAACTGAACTGCAATATTTAGTTAGCTTTTTGAATAAATACACGCAAATGTGTTTCTGTAGCCTGGACACTGACTTGAGCCAAAAATGAAGCTTAACCCTGACTTCAGATAACAGTAATGCTCTCTGAGAGGCAATGTCATTGTAATCCTTCACACTGACCATACAAAGACACACACATGCCTGGCACAGTGATTGGATAGTTAAAGTATGTCAGCCTGAGCATCCCCCATTAGCATGCAGGAGAAAGTGTCAAATGTGGAACAAAATAATGTGAACTTGTTCATTTTGAATTTCAGTTTTAACCTGTATCTGTCCTTTATGTATTAGCAAATTAGAAACATTTGCAAATCTGTCTTCATTTGTCTACAATTTCTATAGCTTCTTATGTCTCAGTTTTTTTCATATGCCTCTTCTCCTTATGTTATTATAAATAATTTATTTATAACATATTTTTTTGTGTTGGCATGTTGATAAATGTTAACTCATAAACAACAGGCAGAAAATCATTTTCTTTAGTGAAGAATTAAGAGGTGGACATGCACAGGGTATATTTTGGGGTTTCTCTTCATTCTTGAAGTTTGTTCTGTGTGTAGGCGCACTGACTCAACCTGCACTCGAGGGTATTTTGATTGACATTTCTTAGCAATTTCTTAGCAAACAATCTGTTTGACTGCAGTCATATTTCTCCGCCTTTCACTGCTCCTTCTCAGAATCTGTTGGGAGGTGTTGAGAGCATTTGGCCAGTAATGTCATTTATTCATGCAGATGCATGCCCATATTTCTTTTTCTTCTTTTTTTCATTTTTGTCAGCCGCAGATGTCCAGAGAAAAAACCCAGCTTTACATTTTATGCTGGACTTATATATATATATATATAACTGAGAGCGTGAGTTTACCCTTTACCGTGTAATAATGTTATATCAAAGAACTGGATCAGGCTAAATTCTGTATTGACTTCACTCAATATAATTCACTGTATGTAAAAGCAGGAGGTCTGGTTGTACATATAGTACAAGAAACAGCATTACTATCAATTGGTTATTGTCTTTTTATAAAACCCTACAGTAAATATTGTTTTTGTGGGCATCCCACCACAGTATTGTTTAATCTTAATGGAAATCTGCAGTTCTTCATAGCAAAGCCCAAGAGAAGCCTGAGCTGAATTTGTATAGAACCTAACACAATACAAATAGCAAATAAATTCATTTTATAAGATGCCAATGCTGAATTCAAGATGAATGAATTTGATATCTGCTACAAACTGAGTCTCAATGTGTCATGTATGCCCAAAATCGCCACATGCCTTATCAGCGATGCCTTTTTACACCAGTCACTTTGAACCTTATTCATGTTCATGGCACATCTTCAGTGGAATGTGGGAAAGGTCTGTGTTGAGGCACAAAATGGATTGTGTGTGCATGGTGGCTAATTTTGATTCAAGGAATTGAGAGAGCTGTGTTAAGGATGTTAAGCATTAAAGAGTTGTCTTTTTCATGGGATTATCTGCAAAGGAGGAAGTCAGTAGTCAGACAGAGCTGACTGGCACGGCAAGATCAGCTTCCATCCAAGTAGAACACTTCTTCAGGCATGCAAAACATGCAGACTTAAGTCACATAATCCCTTTCAATATCTGCAAGGATGTCAATAGCCTGACATAAATGGATAGGGTACCATGGTTTATCAGGCTTACTGTTGTTTCTGATCATAGTGTTTGCAGTGTAGTTGTCAGTTTGCTATTATTATCAATTGTAAATCCACTGGCACTGTAATGGCAGAGCAAATCTAAACTATTGATGAAATACTATTTCAGGCTGCGTCCTATTCTTTGCAGCCCAGTGCTGTGGCATTTATGGAGCCCTTAGATACTGAAGTAAATAACAGGACATGCAAAGCTAGCACTCAAGTACATCACAGGACCCGAACAAACAATGGTGCTCTTTGCACACTTGATGTCTGAGTTCAGATAAGACTGTAACTGTGGATCAAAGCGGAGCACTTCTGATGCTTTATGGAAGCAATGTTCTGTCATAGTGACTAAGCAAGGCTGTCCATGTCCAGCTAACTATGACAGCCTGGGAGATGTATGAAAACAATCACTTTTCAAAACAAGCAGGTTGAGGCAAATTCTTACACATTCAGATGCTGCTAAATGTTGGAAATGGCATTGTTTTTGCTTCTTTATTTTATTGCCAAGAATTTTAAATCCCATGACTAACATATCAGAAATGACACTCTGTGCTGAACAAAAAATATTTCTGGATGTTCTTATAATACCCTGTCAATATTTGCTGCGGCAGCAGGCCAGTTTCTCGTGGAACTCATTAAAGTTTCATTGTGTCATCTCATGTTACATTGCATTAACATGGACTTCAGATTTCATTGCCAGAATCTGAAGATTTGAAGAGGTTTAGTCATCAGTGGAAGGTTGAATGTTGGAACATAAGACATATGGAAAGTATAAACTAAATATCCATTTCTCTATGTGATTATTCCTGAAGCTTCGTATGTCTGTATTCTTCTAAAAGTATGTTAAAATGTGAGTAACGTTATGATACGTCCCACTACATTAGAAAAAATAAAAAAGTTAAGATCAAACTACATTGCAAGAAAATGACTTCATCTTCAACCTTTAATATTAAATGATCGGTTGCAGTTATGTTCAACCCTTTTCAAATTTGTTTTGTTACTGTATTACACACAAATTTGTGTTTTTTAGGAAATTAAAAATAAAATTTCATGTACTTTACTGTGGTATTATAAGCTGTGGGTTTGTGGCTCTCACTTTTGGATTTTAAATTATCCTCAAAATACCTTTAACTTTGTCTCTCTTGCAGGCTTAAAAGGAAATCTTTCCACTTTCCATTTTCTGCACAGGCAAAGCTATAAGAGTCATCAGAGTTGCATCCTTACAGTACAGTGCAAAAGTCTTGGGCCAAACCTCATTTATATTTTGCTAGAGAAAATGGGAAATACTTGCAGTTATTTATTGATACATATGCAAACATACATGGAAATGCATGTATACAAGGCAAAAAAAAAGAGTTTTTCAAAAGCTTTTCATTATGATTGCCTTTATACTTCAACATAGCTGAAACTCTTTTGGTTCTTTCTTGTAATTTCTTTAAGCAGCTCAAGTAAAAGGCAAGTTGCATCTCTCAGTTCCTGTGTCAGGTCTCTGCTGTATTTCCATTTTATTTTTTCATGACTTTCAGATACTGTGCATCGGCTATAGATAGGTTTTTGTTTTTTTGTTTTTTTTTTGGGTTGTTTTTTTTTAGCTCTGTCGCTCCGTCTTTTGTTCCACACATGTCCATTGTCCTCAATTTTTAAAGGACACACTGCACAGCATGCAGATATGCCAGATTTTTACTCTTTGGGAATCAACTTATCAAATCAAAAATACTGTTTTTACGCCTGTAAAAGTGTGTTATCTTTGGTATTTTACAGAGATTCAACTAAAGAAGCGGGACCAAATTATATGTTTTCTGACAGACTGCTAACAAAGTGGCTAAAGATACAATTCAGAATTGGTTCTTTGCTAAATTGTCTGTTAAATTGTGCAGATACAACACTGGTTCATCCCTTAAATTAGGTGCTTTTTTTAATGCCTGAATAATTCATAGGTCAGTGTTAAGTGGCTTAACACACACAAAAATATTCCTCTAATAAAACAATCAAAACTTTAAAAGACCTTCACAAAACCTGGAGATTTTTTGCTGAAAGCCACTTTAAAAACTTATTGGAAGGTCAGCTCATTGGAAACAAAAGGGTAAAACGAAGACGTTTGCACAGTACTGCATTAGTATTTTCTTTTACTGAATGGGCACAAACTTAAAATGACAACCAAACTGGCGGCCTCTGCCCAGCAAAATTTACAACTTGTGTTTTTTCTTTTATCTCTTTTGTTTTGTTTTGCTTCTTTCTTTACTGGAACCTTGTAAATAACAGTTCATAAGTAACAGTTTTGTTTCCTTATAGGCAGATATGCAGATGATTAAGTGATAGTTTAACGCTTGCGCCAGACATATATTTGTTGGGGTCATTTTGTGGCTTCCACATCCCATGTTTTGACATGTTCATGCCATAAATTATACATACAGGCTGAAGATGTGTTAATAAAGCTCATGAGGTGAAACCTGTTTGTTATTCAGCTTGTATGAAAGTGCAAATGCATTCCATCACTAACACTTTGAAATTTTAATTCGAGTACCAGTAGAAAACACACACATCATGGATTCATTTTACCTATAACATCATGCAAAGTGACATATCAAATGTGTGAATGTCTTCCCTTTCAGCTGATTAAATAGCTGTAGCCATAATGTGGTGCATGTAACGGCTGTAGTCACTACTGTAACATATGTGCTGCACAGTTTCAAAGTAAAATTAAACAGTCTGTCAAATCTGTGTGGCTGTCTTTATAAATAAACCAAGCCACCTGACATGGCACCAGGCTCTACCAGAAAGTACACAAACTGAGCAGCTGCAAGCGATACGCATGGATTAAAAAAAACATGTATCTCACACACACGCACACTAAACTACACATAAATGCAGTTCATTAGTAAGAACTGTTGGTGCTATGATCGTGATTGAATCTAAAGCGAGGTGTCATGGTATACTGTGTAGGAAAACATTGTATTGCTGGTCAATTCTCCACTAATAAGTCTGTAACTTATTAGTCAATGTGACATTTATAAGCTTAAGGTTAAATTATCCACAAGTCATTGAAAAATGACAATTTTTAAAATTGTATTTCAACAATGATTTCTCTTTATTGTTGACTGTTTTGGTTTTATCCTTTGTGTTAACATGAGCTTTGTAAATAAATCAATCACCATCCATATGACATTTAATAATCAGAGTAATAATGTGGGTTTACGTGTATATGTGATGAATTGGTGGTTTTATACTGTAGATATCCAGTATAAGCAGTATAAACAGTATAAGCACTGCTTCTCTGGTGTTGTTGAAGAGCGTCACGTTGGGAGTGCCAGTGCATCAAGCCTCCAGCATGATGCTGTGTAGTCTCAGCACTAGTGCTATAAGCTTGGTGCTAGCTGTGTTTGCAGAGCCTTGCAGACACGTCTACATACTGTAGCTGTCTAGTGTTACTGGGGGCAGTGTCAGAAATATGTGAAACAACTGGTAACGTTCTGATGTTTGTGCTCTTGTTGTTGCTTTAACTTTACTGTGGTAGGAAAAAAAGAAGTCATGACACACAAAAGCTTCTTTGTAGTCCAAGGAAATCAAGTAATAAAATAAATAAAGAAAAACTGTCCACTGCAGCCGAACTGAGCTGTGGTTTTTCCCTTTCCTGTCCAAGCCAACTCTTCAACAAAACCACTTCTCAACTTCTGCATAGCTCATTGTGCTCATTTAGTTAACTAATGGGTTTTTATCAGTCTTCTCCTCCCCTCAGCTGTTTTATAGACATATATCAGTGTAACAATAAAGAAGCTAGAGATTTAAAAATGAAACTCTCCCCTTATGTGTTTTGGGGACTTTGCTGTCCCACAATGCTCCCTTTGTGTTTTCTTTGAAAGTAAAATCTCAGCCCACACAAATATATCAACAACAGTGATCACAAAACGGTGTATAACTGAACACAGTAGTGCAATTTTTAACCAGGTCTTCCCATTAACACCTGACCTGCCCAGAGGGTCAGTCAATGAGCTCGTCAATAGCTTCAATGCTAACATGTTAAATGTAATGGACACTATTGCTCCCATTAAGGTGAAGGTTATCTCTGGAAGGAAAAAGTCTCCATGGAGAAACTCCACACTGGTGAAAAAAGAAAAAAGAGAGTGTAGGAAAGCTGAGCGCAGATGGAGAAAAACAAACCTCCAGGTTCATTATGACATTTATAAAGAGAAACTTCACAATTATAATTTACAACTGAGGAATGCAAGGAGGTCCTACTTCTCTGACATCATCACTAAAAACAGCCATAATGCTCGGGTCTTATTTTCTACAGTTGACAGGCTAACAAACCCTCCTGTGTCAGTGGCAGCTGAACTTCATTCGACCATGGCCTGCAATGACTTTGCCAAATTCTTCACTGAAAAAATCCAAAAAATTAGACAAGCAATTGGTACATCAACAGCAGATCCAGGATATGTACTGTGTCCACCAAAAAACTGTTTAAACACCATGAAACAGTTTCAACCTATTAACAGCAAAGACCTGGAGGACATCTTAGGTCAACTGAACTCCTCCTCCTGCTGTTTAGATGTCCTGCCAACAAGTTTTTTCAAAAAGGTCTCAAAGACTTTAGAGTCAGACCTGTTACAGATCGTCAACTTTTCTTTATTATCAGGTGTGTTTCCAGAATCACTAAAAACTGCTGTAATCAAACCTATACTGAAAAAGGACAATCTTGACAAGACACAAATGAACAACTACAGGCCGATCTCAAATCTCCCATTTTTAAGTAAGATCATTGAAAAAGCAGTTTCTCAACAGCTCAGTTACTTCTTAAAACAGAATAACTGCTACGATGCCTTCCAGTCAGGTTTTAGACAGAACCACAGCACTGAAACCGCTCTGACCAAAGTGTTTAATGACATATGTCTGAATACAGACAGTGGAAAAATGTCAGTCCTAGTTTTACTGGATCTCAGTGCAGCATTTGATACAGTTGACCACAACATATTACTCAAACGACTGGAGAACTGGGCAGGTCTTTCAGGAACTGTACTAAACTGGTTCAAAACATACGTAGAAAACAGGAAATACTTTGTATCAATAGGTAACTTCACATCTGAGCAGACAAGTATCACATGTGGAGTTCCCCAAGGTTCCATCTTGGGACCCCTTCTGTTTAACATCTACATGCTCCCACTGGCACAGATTATAAACAACAACAAAATAAACTATCACAGCTATGCAGATGACACACAAATATATATCACAATGTCACCAGGAGACCGAGGCCCTGTACAGGCTCTTGGTAAATGCATTGAGGAAATCAATGACTGGTTGTGCCACAATTTTCTCCAGCTAAACAAAAACAAAACTGAGGTAATAGTCTTTGGCGCCAAAGAAAAACGATTACAGGTCACCAGAGAACTTCAATCTATACATCTAAAAACCACAAACCAGGCGAGAAATTTGGGTGTAGTGATGGATGCAGACCTAAACTTAGAAAAACACATTAAGACAATAACAAAGTCAGCTTACTATCACCTCAAGAATATATCAAGGATAAAAGATCTGATGTCTCAACAGGACCTGGAAAAACTAGTCCATGCATTCATCTTTAGTAGGCTTGATTACTGTAACAGCATCTTTACAGGTCTACCTAAAAAATCAGTCAGACAACTACAGCTCATTCAAAACTCTGCTGCTCGAGTCCTCACTAAGACCAAAAAAGTGGACCACATCAGTCCAGCTCTGAGGTCCTTACACTGGCTGCCTGTCCGTCAGAGGATAGACTTTAAAGTTCTGATGCTGGCCTATAAAGCTCTGAATGGTTTAGGACCAAAATACATCAATGACCTCCTGACCCAGTATGAACCATCCAGATCCCTCAGGTCATCTGGATCCGGTCTTTTATCAGTTCCCAGAGTCAGAACCAGACACGGAGAAGCTGCATTCAGCTTTTATGCTCCTTATATCTGGAACAAACTCCCAGAAAGCCTCAGATCAGCTGAAACACTCAGTTTATTTAAATCCAGGTTGAAGACTCACCTGTTCTCAGCTGCATTTGAATAAAGCACCAAATCCACACTTTAAGCTTAAATTTCAAAACTTACATTTAACTACTGATTTTATCTACTGTTCTGATTTTATCTGTTTTGATTTTATATACTGTTTTGTTTGTTTGTTTGTTTGTTTGTTTGTTTGTTAATTAGTTAGTTAGTTTATTTGCTTGTTTTAATCAATTTTAAATCATGCTTTTTATTTGTTCTTGTTTCTAATGTCTCTGTAAAGCACTTTGAATCACCTTGTTGTTGAATTGTGCTATACAAATAAACTTGCCTTGCCTTGCCTTGCCTTTGTCCTCACAATGAGAGTTGCACCTATGCAGCTTGACTTTTCCATTTATTTCATGTCAATTCTTACTGTGTGTCTACATTTGAAAAACCACATCTAACACGATATAAGCCTGGAAGGATTTTTCTGTCACACAAATTTAAACAGGGACATTATGTACCCTTGGAAGAATATTTAAAGTGCTGGATAATCGTGTTTGGGGTGCAGTATTTTAGTGCTTTGGGGCTTGGCCCCTCCTGCATCAGAACCGTTTTCTCACAAGGAAGCTGGTCTGGATTCTCCTTGAACCCCTTGAGTAAATAGCCTTCTGCCTTAAATGGAATGAACACAGCAGACATTAGCTTCTGTTACCGAAGCGGTATATCTGTATGTTTCCGTGTTTATTTTTCTGTAAACATTAGTAGGAGATGTAAATGAAGGGCGTGATTATGTAGTACTGGCGACTAGACAGTCAGTGCAAGCAGTCTAACGAGAGAGACTGTATTCCAGAATGCCAAATTAACTGCGGGGCCAAAAATTCAATAGCATTTTTGGACACGATTTGTGTTTACATCATTTGTTTGCAGTTGTGTTCAAATTTGCAGCCATTTTTGCAGAAAAAATCGTGGGGTTTCATTTCTGGACTCTGTATACAGTCTGCCTTCAAATTAAGGGTAAAAAAAAAAGAGAGAAAAACAAAAAACAGTTCCACTAATGCAAAGTCCAGGGCTGAATAATAATACCAATAACAGAAAAAAGGAGAAAAAAAGCAATACTTTGGGTACAACATGCTTCTGTTTTTATCTTGATTACTGTCATGTGCATATAGTGCATACATGCATATATATATATATATATATATATATATATATATAATTGTGTGTGAATATTTTGTGTTGTAACATGCTCATCAGCTAGTAAACCAAAAATGTTTTGCAGTGCTATGGTGTGGTAATTATTTTAGCTTATGAATGATGTATTCTTGTTTTTTATTCAGAAAACTAAGTGGCCAGTTGCTACAGCACACCTCTGCAGAGAATTTAAAGTTGTGCAGTGTCCTATTAGTAAGAAACCTGACATGTTTCTGATATGGAGTTTAAGTTCTCTGGCACTGTATTATACTGCTCAGAAGAATCTATATGCCCATTAAAGATTTTGCATTAAAAATGCCCATTATTACAGACAGTTGCTTGTTTATGTCTGCAGTAAAACCTCAGTTTCAGTTTTGAGCCGAGTACATCAGCACAGAATGAAATAACCCGGGAGATGCAGCCAGAACTGTGTTGTTCCACACCTGGTACATTTCTCTGTGAAATTAGGAAGCCAGAAGTTGTTGTAACCGATAGCAAACCTATCCTTCTTGCACGCTGTCTCTCATACCTGCTGATTATTTATGCGATGCTGGTAAATGTGCTGAGTGTGCCTAAGTGTATAAATAGCATTACGGACATCATCAGAGGCTTCTGTTCGCAAAGGGGAAAGGGGAGGGGAAAGAGCTTACTACCGTAGCATCAGATGATGAGCCACGGAGACGATCCATCCTGACTCATCAAGATTTGAGGGGAAACTCTGATTCTTCACATGCTCTTAGTTTGCATGTCCAAGACACACCGCTGACCCTGCTGACCTCTTTGGCCAAGTTGTGCACAGCCGTGTTCTGTTTATAGTTTATCATATGAGATGACTAAAGGGTACTACTCAGTCACCTTGCTCTCTGTGGTTCACTGACTTATATATGTAGTACACTGTTTAGGATAACATAGACTTGCAAATGTAACTGTGTGCTTTTTTTTATTAAAAATAGCTGCATAACCATGGCAATTATTAGAGCGTATCTTATTTGATGTGATTCTCTCCGGCATCATGTATTATTGCTCAGTGTCTCAGTGGTCACTGTCTGCACCACAAAGAGATTTCCTTCCTAACAAAGGAGTCACAACATCCTAGTCATGATAAATGTTATCGTAAAACATAAGCACATTTTTGCATTTGCGCATTCATGTGTCCCCGCTCTTTGCAGTTCAGCCCTCAGCTGGCCTTTGCCTTAGGTTGTTGCCTTTGTCTGGGAGCACTCTGCTCTCTAGAGGTCACATTGGCTGCCCTAGAGGTACTGGTAATGGACAGTATGCCAACTGTGGGCATGCTAAGAGAGCCATATGCTGTCTGCTAAATCGGCTGTTTGGTGTCTGATAAAAATCACAGCATATTTAACATCCTCAAGAGAGGAAAAACACTGCAGTCAAACCATCACTTGAGCATGCATTGTAATGGCGTGGGTATTTGCATCTTTGCATCCCTTTTCTTCTCATTTCTTCTCATTATGTCGCTTCTTGCTCAGACTCCCTAGGCCTCCATATGCCTCTTACTATTTACAATTCATCTGACTGGTTAGGTTCATAACCCCAATTTGTATATTAGAGGTGGGAATCACCATACATCCCACGATACGATATTATCACAATACTTAACGCACGATACGATATTATTGCGATTTTTTAAAAATATCTGCGATATTCAGATTCTGTACATAAAGGTAAACTTTATCAATATTCATTTTATCTAATATCAAAGTCTCGCACTTATTGTTGACAAACGGAACGGTTTGTATTACATACTAGTCCAACTTAACTGAATGCAACCATCTGGTACAATTATAGCTATTCTGAACTATGCAATTTATGAAAACTATGCAGCCCATTCAGCAACTGAAGAATTTGAAAGTAAATTAAAACAAAATATAAAATATAATAAATAAAAAAGTTTTAAACTTAATTAAAATAAAACATGTCTTAAATTAAAATAAGTAAACTGTCATGTTTATTGCTGCCAAAAAAAAGTTAAACACATTTGGACAGTGAAGGAATGCCAGTATTCTTGCTCAGAAAAAGGATCAACATGCTCTGAAGTCAGAGCACAAAAACTTTTTTTGTAACAAAATATTGATTTCTGCTGTCCCTGTATCGATACATTATTAGCAAACAAAATATCACGATACTACACAGTATCGATTTTTTCCCCCCACCCCTATTGTATATATGGTTCTTTATTTGTTTTTAGATTTGCTTTTGTGATCGCAACCTGGGCCACGGCCTTAAAATATTTACATTAACCTTCTGGCAAGTCAAGCAGAGTAATAGAGACGTATGTATTCTATTCGCTTGCTATTTTTAAACATATTTTAGACAGAGGTATAGAGATTTAATATTCCAGGGTCTTTCAATGTACTGCTTATCAAATCCACTTTGTGTGACCACAAGCAGAAATTTTGGGAGTTTGCTGGTCAGGAGCATGTGTGGTAACACAATAACACAATTCCGTAGGTCAGACCATCTAATGGTGGGTCTAATGAAAAAAAACCCCAAAGCGCTACATCTTAGACACTACAGACCTCAGTTAGCATGCTAAATGTTAAAGCTAATAACAGCAGAATTGAAGAGATGACTGAACAAGTCTGGCTTGGGGAGAAAACCTCTTTTCTCTAAAAAAAACAAAACAACAAAAAAAACATGGCAGCATGGCTTAGGTTTACAAAGTTGCATTTGAACAAACCACAAAACAGCGTCCTTAGAAAGATGAGACCAAAATGGAGATGCCTCACATTAACTGGGAGGCACGGTGGTGGAGGGGCGATGATTTGGGTGTGATTTGTAGCCACAGAGGATATCGTGAGTTGACTGTGAACTCTGTATATAAGTGACCTTTCTGCAATCCTCCACTGAACTCAAGCAACGCTGTAAAGAAGAGTGGACCAGAATTTCTGCACAGTGATGTGAGAGACTGATAAAGGCATAGAGAAAATGATTACTTAAAGTTATTGCTGCTAAAGGTGGTCCTGGTGCTATTACTGCCATCAGTTTGAGAGTCTGCTGAGTCATGATTATTACTAATGAAAAACACATTAGGAATTCTACAGAGTGCTTCGACTGATAAAGTTTCTATGGCCATCAGTAACGTGACATCATTTTGGGGGGATAAAACTAGAGTAGTCATCTAAAAGCTTCCATTTTGTCAGTATGCGGGGCGTGATTAAAATCCAAGCTTACCTCTATCCAAGCGGCTGCCTCACCCTGTGTACTGAACGGCTGAGGTTATCAAAAAGCGGTGAACAAAAAGCTGTTTGTCCTTGAGGATGGCTGCAGATGAAAAGCCTGGGTTGCTACGCTGGGTTAACAAAAGCAGGGAGAAGCAAACCGCCACACTCACTGCTGCAGTATCTAATGAATCATCAGTCAAATAGAAATCACCAGTATAACAATTATATAAGACTTTAAATGTATAGAATTTAGAGTGATGATATTATTTTTATGGCAGACAGTGTTGCTGGTAATTGATTAGGCAGTTATAGTACTAGAATTAGCTGGTATTTGGCTAAATTAGTCATTGTAGCAAAAATCTTTTGTGGTTCTGCATTGTGAATGTGAGCATATGAAATGTTACTTCTCACTGTATGACAGAAAATACTTAAGATATGTAGATTTGGGTGAATTAAATCATTAAAAATTTCAGTCTGTTAAATAATAATCAATATGAGTTACTTTTCTTTGTAACGACAGAGAAAATAAAGGCAAATATATTGATTGAAGGGAATTAACAAGCTCTGAGCCCTATATATTTTTAGCCACAGGAGTCGAGCTTTAAAAGCTACACACACCATCTGTTTTGGCACAACTGAAGAACTGGCTAGAGGCGGTATATGAGTCTAATGACATCTGATCTCGGAAAGATGTTTTGAAGAAAAAACTGCTTTTGTTTTCGAGCATCCGACCTTTCTCCTCGCCACTGGAAGTCACACATCCCTCTACAGTGTTTTTAATTAGAGAAATAGCAGCAATCAGCCATATGCAGAGTAGAAAATCCTCGCACAAAACCCAATCGGCATGTCACTCAAGTGACGCGGATGCGCACGCACTGGATGTGTTTGATGTGTCTGAGTGGGAGTTTGATGAGTCGATGGAGGGGCAGGTAGCGTGCATTTACAATATGTGCTATGACGGCTTAAACCGTCTTGAAAAGCACTGGTGATATTTGCAGCTCGAGTGTGTACAGTACGTATTAGTCAAATCTTTAGTCCTTTAAGAACACAGAGATAGAATAGGCATCTCAGGGAAGAGCAGCAACCATGAAATTGTACTTTTCACATTGCTGTTTAGGTCAGGGAATGCTGGCTCTTTGACATTATGTAATGTAAAAGAAAATAAGCTGTATTAGATTAAACTTGATGATTTTGGATTTAGCTAATGTTTGGAATATCACCCACAGTGCACGTTAAGAGAGCCCGTGTAGGCAGGAGGTGAGCCGCAAACTTGACACAGAAGAAGAAGTGGGGGCATGTCTCTATCTGATGTAATTGATTGCTACTGAACAACCTCTAAAGGTTGCTCTCAATGTCAGGGTCTTTTGTAGAGACTTACCTTGTTTACACTTGGTAGAATGGAGAGTTTGGGTTGGTAAATATTTATTGCTTGGACAAACACGCTTTCTCTGCCATGGCTGGGACTGATAAAAAGGGCTGTTGAGATTTTAATCAAGATGGCTGTTTTGGCAATTAAATTTGACAGAGGAGAATCAGAGCTATTCCTATGTTGTCATTACTCCTGAAAAACTGTTCCTCTTTTCCTTCATCTCCTAAAGCTTCAATTAAAAATGATAGCTCCATGTGCACATTTAGTGAACTGGGGAGAGACAGAAAGCTGCCTTGAATAATTTTAACCTATTTACATTTCTGCAGTGGCTTCAATGAGATTTGACATTTTCTTTGTGTATTTGGGAAAGTGTTTACACCAAACTTAGATGGTACATGCTGGGTTTATACCCAGTCAGTGCTTTAAACGTGTTAATAACAGATCATCTGTCTGCCAGATATTACCATTGGTTTTTATGGTGGGTGATGTGAGTTAGTTGTTGTCAATTAAAAAAAACAACAACAACAACAACACATTTTACTCACTTGAATACAAGTTGATGGATCAAAAATATCTAGTGGAATATTTTTGGCATGCAGTACTATGAACTCAAGTTGGGACGCTTGTAAAATCTAAAGAAAATCAGAATGAAATAAGTTTTTTTGGCAATTAACCACAGAAAACATATGAAATGTTTAAGCTGAGAAATTGAGCAATTTCTCATTCTGAATTTAATAGCAGCAACACATCTTTGTGTTTAATGGGCTGTGTTTATGATTGTGTAGCATCCCCTCTTCTTCTAATAACAGTATGTAAACATCTGGGAACTGAGGAGAGCAGCTGCTGGACTTTTGGAAGAGGAATGTTGTCTCATTTTTGTCTGATAAAGGATTCGAGCTGCTCAACAGCCCTGGGTCTTCTTTACTGTAATTTTCACTTCCTGGTGGTCCAAATGTGTACAGGCAGGCCAGGTCAGCAGTTCAGGGAGTCTTCTGTTGTGAAGCCATGCTGTTTCAATAGCTGCATTATGTTCTTTAAGATAAGATAAGATAAGATAAGATAAGATAAGATAAGATAACCTTTATTAGTCCCACACGTGGGAAATTTGTTTTAGCATTGACTTGCTGAAATATGCAAGACATTGTATATGTTGCCCTATAACCTGTATATACCTTCTAGCATTAACCTCCTAGGACCTGGCGTCCGCATATGTGGACATCACATTTTGGGTTATTTAGACTAAAATACTCAATTTTGCTCTACTGATATCCACTTACAAGGACATTATACTGCTAGTGTTCTATCAAAATTTTAAACGAATATCCTCATATGTGGCTCTCATTTTTCTTAAAAACAAAAATCAGGTAAAAAAAAAAAATCTGGTTATTCTTTGTTTCTACATTCATCAGGTCCCAATCAGCCCAAATATCAAAGAGAAATTAAAAATGCATGCCGTGGAAGAGTTCGGGTCTTAGGAGGTTATTGGTGTCTTTCCAGATGTGAAGCTGCCAGTTCTATAAGCAGTAGTGCATCCTCATACCATCAGAAACCTGGGCTTTTGAGCTAAATGCTGATGACAAGACAGATTGTCCCTCTTCTCTTTTCTGTATAATCTGGAGGATGCAGATTACCCATGTTCATAGTTTTCCAATTGCCTCATATTTCAAATGAACAGTGGCCCAAAGACAATGGTGGCATTTCTGTTTCATGTTCACATATAGCTTCTTCTTTGTGTGAAAGAGCTTCAGCTTGCACTTCTGGAAGTGTTCCTGAGCCCATACAGTGATTTTAATGCAGGAGCTCTTGAGGGCCTGAAGATCACAGGCCTCTGACATTGAGTTTTGGCCTTGTCCCTTTCACACAGAGATTTCTCCAGATAATCGCAATTGTTTGATGATGTTACGTACCATACAGAGGTACGAGAGATATTCCCAGCCTTTGCAATTTTACATTGAGAAACATGATTCTATAATTTGTAGATGCAGTCTTTTTGCAAATTTGGGTATCTTGTGCATCTTCTGAGAAACTCTTCCTCTCTAAGATGCTATTTTAAACCCAGTGGTGTTACTGACTTGTTGCCAATTAACCTAATTCTTTGCTAAATGATTTTTCATTTTTCAGTCTTTTCTGTTTAATACCAATTACGTTTCCAGCCTTGTGTTGCCATCAAATTCCAAATGAACTAATATCTTTATGAATTCATAAAATGTCTTTTATTAAAAATTTGGAGAGAGGAAGCTAAAGCCATCTATCTGTAAAAACTTGATCCTGCTTTGACCTTTTAGCATAAAGGTAGTAAAAGGTTTTGGTATTGCTAATAAGAGGTTTAAGGTTGGTTCACAGCTTTGAGACAGTGCAGAAGAATCAGTGCAGATGTTGTTAATTAATGAAATGATTAGTTAGATGATTAATTTAATTCATTAAATAACTGTTTAACTGAAAAGGCGGGTGTAATTAATGAGCTGGGACAGATTGTTTCTGTGCCCGCAATATAATCTTTAATCGCTTGGTCAGTGTGGAGGCTGTATTGGATTAAAATACCTTACGGTATTTCTTTATCATTCTATTAAAGTTATTACCTTTACTGAACCTCTCGATTTTTCTATGGGTGACATCTTAATAATAAAATTTGCAGCGATAATGCAGTGTGTTACTTAGTGCATGGCACAAAAGAAGGTCGCAAAACCTCCAGAAACGACATGTTCAGCATTCAGCAGTCGGCATTCATTGAATCCATTCATCCTATTTAATAGCTGTAATGACAATCCAAGGTTAATTATTATATAGACTTGAGAAAAATATTAATTATCTATGTAAAGCTGGAAATCTTCTTTAGAGTAGGAGGCAAGTAGAGCGATATTTCTTCTCGAAAATTCTACCTGGGTAAGAGGCTCTGTAGGCAGAAAATTATTTGTTCCACCAAGACAGAAATATCAAGTCATTTGTATTAAGTCTGGGATGGAATCAAAGATTGAACTATAAATTGAACCTTTTTACAATTCTGACACTATTACAACTGCTGCCATATGGCCCCCAATGTTATTTGTGCCTGCACATTAAGGTGTGACCGTTTATTTCTCTCCGCAGGCTGCTTTGAACTGAACCCTGTGAGGAGCATCCAAAACAGCCCAGTATTCTGGTGAGTTCCCAAATTGAAATTAAAACCCTCTTTACATTTGCATAACACTCTACAAAACATCCAGACTGTTAATGTGAGAGGAAAGTGATGGCGGCAGTCGGACAGAAAGGAAGAGGCTTTGATAACGATATGCTAAAGGAAGATTGTCACCCTTTGACTCGATCGATCGCTCAGGGTCAATATGTTTGACTCATCATGTGAGCATATTCCCTTCACAAAGGCGAAGCTTGCAGTTTTACTCTTTCATTTCCTTTTTTCTCCCACACACTAGCTCGAATTGAGAAACAGAGCAATTCAAAAGCACAGCGTCTCATACTTTTCCTTCGCTTTGTCACATACAGCTTTAACCACATGTTCACATACAGAAAGGAGAGAGCGGCAGAGAGAGAACGAGAGAGAGATCCTCAGCTGAGTGACTCTGTTAACTATCCTCTCACATAGGCAGGGTTGGGCTGGCGCCACGGCTGTTTGCCTCATAGCCTGCGCAATGGGAGTCGGCTCCACTATCAGAGCTGCTGCTTCACCACCCTGCAGCAAACCCAGCATCCTCCGCTCCTGCAGATTTAATTTCTTATCTCAATAGAGAAAACAGCCTCTCTGATGAACGGCAGAAAACACCCTGGGCTGCTGCGAATACGGATTGAGAATACATACAATAGATGGTTTGATAAACTTATGAATGTGTGCAACATTGATTCCTCAGGAATTGGCGGTTTGTCATATATATTCAAAGGAATTTTCTTTATACAGTAAATAATGACTAAGTGAAGGAAGGTTGTCTTCACCATTATGTAATGAGTCAATTATTTATGAGCCTCCAATGAAGCATATATCACACCTTAAGCAGGATCCTTGGTAGATGAACACCTACAATGTGCCGCTGTTATTCTAAGTTGCCCTCGTGTTTCTGTTTGCAGATAGATAGAAGCTGCTTTTCAGCTGCTGTACTCTCACATGACATAAACTCGGCATGAACTCATGCCTCATGTGTGCTTCCTCTTGTCAAAAGTCTTACGAGAGCACATTATCACCGCTCAGAAAATAGAGCAGCTGGATGTTTCTAATGACAAGTTTTTCCTAAATGCCTTTGTGCAAAAAAACCCCAAAAAACAAAGGATATGCAAGCTTCTTACTGCGACGTCGCTTTAGATTTTTTTCTTCTATTGTTTTCGCGTTTGCTTTAATTGCGACTAGTGTAAAAATGTATTTCTTGCTCCAGGAAGAATGGACATGCTGTGACTTTTCAAGCTCTTTATTTACAGCTTCATCAATGTCATGAAAGCCACTACAGTGGTAGTTGTGTGTCAACATTCCCATAACAAACAAAAGTTATTATTTGAGAACAAAGAAGTAATATGACTGGATACACCCTTGCTAAATTAGTTTTCCTGTGTTTACAGTAATCACCTGGTAGGTCTGTACTTAAGGAGAGTGGTGCTGTCTTATCTGTGGTCTAAAGCTTCTAGAGTAATTTATTACAGTCATCAAATTTTCATGATCTTCTCAGCTTGTAGGAGGTTTTAACCAGTGGTGGAGAGAGTTTTCAGATCCTTTCAGTAAGTTGAAATTTGAAGGGACAAAAACAAAAAAAGAAAACACACGTCAGAATTTAAATATATCTCTCGTCTAAGCCCCCCTCCAGATGAGCACGCACACATACGCGCCAAAAACAAGTCACTGCTGACTTTTAGCTTCACTCAAATTGAACCTCACTCTCCTAGGTGAAAGTCATCTGTTCACCCCGTTGCACCCACACATCTTATTTCCCTGAATGTTGTTCTTCATTCCACTTTGTGTTACTCACCCAGGTTGGTCTGAAAAGATCTATGTTTGGGCAAAAGCTGCTGTATCAGGCTTTAACCTGTAAAGAAAGAGGAGGTGCAGAGTTTTTTGTTTCTTTGCAGTCCTGTTGAGTCATAAGATGCGAAAAGGTTATTATTATAAAAGACGGTTTCTGCCCCAGCTTTTTGCTGTTTTCACACATAAATGTCACATGTAACTGTCTGAATGATCAGGGACGCACTGTCCAGTGTTGCTCTTTCACACGTAGCATGTGTGTTTGACACTACTGGAGATACTCTTTGGTTTAGGCAGGGGCTTGGGGAGGGGGGACACCAGGATAGAGCGTGCAGGTGACATGATAGAAATGTCATCAGAATGCACACTCACCTTTGTGAAATCTCTGGGCAATTACTCGCTCTGTTCACACTTGGGCTCAATCTGACATCACTTGGACCTTACACAGATTGATTCTGACATTATTTGTTCTCACATGCTGCTTTTCTGGGTGATGTCTAGTGAAGTTCAAGACTTCAGCGCACGTGTGAAAACAGCTTTAGTTTTCAGACCCTTTTTAACAAGTTAATGTCCCTTGATCATGTATTTCAAGTTTCAGCTCTGGTTGTCATACAGAATATTATTAAATCTAAACAGTGTCAAGATCTAAGAGACGTTTCAGTGTCTGTAGCTTTAAATCCAGCAGACCCGCCACACACAGGTCTGCCAGTCACACAGTGGATAAGCCAATGGTAGAAGCAGCACATTCACCTGATATGGCAGCTGTTTGAGACATTTTGTTGTTTCACAACATGTGCAGGGTAACTTTGCCAAAAAACGTCTTTGGAAATGGCTTGTAAGTGACTGTTGGTTAACATGTAGTACACACATGCAGTACATTAGTCATGTTTTGCTTTTCACTAATTCCGTTGTCTGGCCACAGGAAGGAAAAACAAGGAAGGCTTCATTAGGAATTTGTCTGTGTTTAAATAAGTTATGTGTAAGCACAGAGTCAGAGAGAAACAAATAAAAAACTCTACGATAAAAACACAATTTTTGGTTTCCAGGTTTCCAGCATTTCTATCTGTGCCTCAGCATTACAATTTCGAAATATCTCTTGGCTGTGAGATAAGGATTTTGCCACTGTGGTGCAGACCACATTGCCATAAAAATAAAAGTAATCCACTTGTATTTAGTTCCCCAGATGCTGGGAGTACATGAAGACTCTTGTGTTCACTCTTACAGACAACAACAGATTTGGTGTTCTTTGCTCCTGATTGAGATATTTTAGCTTGAAAAAGTGACTCTGGTGAGGAAATAGCAGTGGCTGCTCAGTCAAAAAACAGAGGGTCTGTGCCTACTCAGGCAGATCTCTTCTAGTGGGGGTTATGCTTATGTGGTTTTGACGTCACAGCCTACTGCAAACTTCACTGGTTGGTTTACAGGCAGACTTTCTGGTCTGTTGGGAAAGAATGGGAGGATGGACTTTCATGATATTTAGTGTCTTTCTACATATACAGAGCACATCATCATTATTATTATTATTATTATTATTAGAGCAGGGCGATATGATATAAAAATATTTATCACGATATACATTTGAAAATTTGCGATAACGATATAACTGACGATATAATTGACACTAGACAAAACACTTTACAACTCCACAACTTTATTAGTGCAAAAAAAACCCCATCAATGTATTTTCACTTAAACAAGCAGCTGTTTTTTATGTGCATTAAAGTTATATAAAAATTTAACAGTGCAAATGCAAACTCCTTGTTGACAGTTTAATCAAAAGGCATTTCCAGTGGAAATTGGCCGACATAGTCTGACCATAACCATGTATAATATCCACAAAACTTAAAAAGAGGTTATACACACACAATACGGTAATATTATGTTGAAGCACAGTACGTATCACTCTGCCAGGCTCCTGCCTACGACAGCCGTAATGCTCCGATGATATGTCAGTGAACATGGCCACATAACAGTGCAAATATTGAATCTGATCATGTTTCTGATTGCTGGGGTTTATATAATGTGGCACTTTGAGAGGACATTGATTTTTTTTCTTCCTCTGAACTGGCAGTTCTGCAGGATACATTCTGCACAAAGGGAGTGTCTCGTTGGAGCGCTGCACAGGAAAGCAGCTATCAGTTTATTTGGCACTTGGATAGAAATAGAAAGTCTTTTAAAGGCAAAACACTTGCATTAGGAATTGAATTCACTTAGAAATACATAAAACGAGATGTAGAGCTTCTTATGGACTTTCTAAAACGAGCAGAATATCTGCGATTCTCTGTTGAGTTGATTGAGTTCTTCGAATTAGTTTAGCAAAGAGAAGATTTGTCTGTGAAGGTTCTCAGTCATCAGTCAAAGAGAAGATTTAACTCAGTGGTGTAAATTAAAAACAACGTGGACAACATGGTCTCGGATTATGATTTATTTTCTCAGGGAGGTGATTTTGGTCTCCTTTGGTAGCGAGCTGAGTGCAGGAAATGAGTTTGACACCTTTGACATGTTATTACATGTGCAATCCAGGTTACAGTACTTTGGTTCATTTTCCCTCTAAAAGCTGTTATACAGGAAGACTGAAAAGAATAGAGCTCAGCACAGAGTAAGGCCAGTTCATTAGTGTAGATAGTGGGCTTCATGTATTTGGTGAGATAGATAGATAGATAGATAGATAGATAGATAGATAGATAGATAGATAGATAGATAGATAGATAGATAGATAGATGTGGCAATACATGGATTGGGCTTGTTTGTCCATCACATCCCACAGATGCTCGATTGAATTGAGAACCGAATCATTTTTGAAATTGAGATTCCTGAACCATTTTTCCTTTGTGGCAGGGCACATTATCCTGCTGAAAGAGGCCACAGCCATCAGCTAATATTGTTTTCATGAAAGGGTGTTGCTGTTGTTCTGCGACAGTGCTTAGGTAGGTGGTACATGTTAACATAACATCCACATGGATGGCAGGACCCAAGGTTTCCATAGCTAATTATTGCTCAAACATCACACTGCCTCCATCAGCTTGCCATCTTCACATAGTACATCTGGGTGCCATGTGCTCCCAATGTGAGAGTTGCACTCGTCCCCAGCCATCCAAGTAATTCATTACTCCAGGCCAACCTCTTCCATTGCTTTGTGGTCCAGTTCTGATGCTCCCTTGCCGTTTATTGCCGGTTTTTGCGGTGGACAGGGTCAAGATGGCTGCTGTGACTATGCAGCCCCATACACTAAAAACTGCAATGCACTGTCTATTCTAACTAGGGCTGCCACGATTAGTCGACTAGTCACGATTACGTCGACTATCAAAATTGTCGACGACTGATTTAATAGTCGACGCGTCGTTTGAAGCTTTGTAAGATCACAAAAGACGCAGGAATAAATAGTAGGATTTAAGAGTGTAATAACGGACTGAAACAGAAGATGGCAGCACTGCATGTACGAGGATGCCAGCTGCCGTTAAACCCCGAAGAAGAAGAAGCAGCTCTGTCCCAGAATTCATAGCGCAGCCCAGCTCAGTTTCCAACAATGGCGGCAGCTACTTAGTTTTAATATTACTCTTATTATTCTTTCTGGGTCACAAAATAAACGTTTAACATATTTTCAGGCAAGAATGTAGCTGTGTAAACCTCAAATATCTGCTCAGTTTATCAAGACACCACATATTTTCAAAAGCGCTCCGACTTTTCGGAGACGTCTGTTATCCACCAGCTCGATAGCTAGCCGGGGGCTAGGTCACTAGCGCTGTGAGAACACCGGACTCCCGGCAAATCGTTTTCAAACCCACCGCCGTCTTTCGCTACTCAGGTTAAACATGATATATAAGTCATTTAGATAACTTAAAAATGTTATTGTTTGGCTTTTTTAGTATTTTATTTGTTCCTGAGTAAATCGGTGTGGCTGAGATTAAAGTTATAGTTTTTATACAGCTGAATATACGTCAAGCAGACAACTGATCATCAGAAGTGTGAGATGCTCGAGAATATACTCCAGTGTCCCGTTATATTTTAGATAGCAAGGAGTTTATTAAACTTCACCGAAACAATCTGCAAATTTCATTAAAATTTAATAAACTACCATTTTGTCTTTATTTGTAGTTAGCACATTAAACACTTAAAGCTGTAAGCTAATGATAGTTATATAAGAGCAGATGCACGCTGGTGCAATAAACTGTGCGTTTTACGTCCAATGGAGGATGATCTGATTAGTCGACTAATCGCAAAATTAATTGGTGACTAGTCGACTATCAAAATAATCGTTTGTGGCAGCCCTAATTCTAACACCTTTCTATCAGAGCCAGCATTAACTTTTTCAGCAATGGAAACAATTAAAGCCTGTTGGCTCGGACAACATGGCCGCCCATAACCCTAGCGTTGGTTCACCACTGTTGCTTTTGATAGATACTGACCACTGCAGACCAGGAACACCCCACAAGAGCTGCAGCTTTGGAGATACTTGTTCCCTAATCACATGTGCTATGAAGAAGGGATAATCAGTGTTATTCATTTCACCTGTCAGTGATCATAATGTTGTGTCTGATTGGTCTATATGTCATTGTTAGTGCAAATGTGTGTGATTTGTCTAGTTGTATTTTTGTTTCTTTTAGAAATTTAAAAAAGAAAATTACAAACATCAGCAGCACTCTCCTTCTTTTCTCAAATCTTTCAAGAAGCATGGTAAAGCAAGTCAAACTATGGAGGATAATGATAGTTTTGAAAGCCATTATTTCTGAAAAAGTTGAAAACCAGATGTAATGTTTTTTTGTGTTTACTTAAAGAAAAAAGAAAAGAAAAAAAACTTGTGTTTCAAGAGTGAAGTGAAGATTGCGAATCAAATCCGTCAGATTTGCCAATTCAACAGTTAAAACAAATCAAGTTTATCTGTGCACGCTGCAATCACTAATACTGAGCTGCTTGCTGACAGTTTAAGGGCACTATTGGTGAAGAACACATTAGTTGTAAATGTAAGTTTGCAGAAAACGAAATAAGCGTGTAAATAAATAATCATTGTGCACTTTAATTAGTGCTGATACTTTGGGATGCTGGTAAAATGCTTATTTAACAGTTCTCCTTCCCTTAAGTTGACAAAAGCTTCATAAGCATTACCTCAGGTTATAAAAATTCGCAGAGTTTTCTATTAAGAATAAAATAATTTCCAAAGTGCTTTATTTAATTAATCTGCCCTAAGCAAGGTATTTATAGATGATGGACTAAAATCAACAATGTAGACGTTTTGGTATGTAGTGTGCAAAAGTCTTCATCCACTCCTCATTTCTCTCTATTTTCCTTGGAAAATGGGAAATAGGTGTAATGATTTATTCAAATTTCAAAAATAGAGAACTCTAATGTATGATCACCTTTATTCCTCAACACAGCCTGATCTCCCTTAGGCAAGTTTTCTTGTAATTTCTCTAAGAAGTCTTCAGGAATAGTTCTCCGGACTTCTTGAAGGACATTCAAAGCTGTTCTTTGGATGTTGGCTGCCTTTTTGTTCCATTCTCCATCAAGATGGTCACACACTGCTTCAATAATATTGAGATCTGGGCTCTGGGGAGGCCAATCCATTGCTGATAGCAATCCATTAAGTATTTGTCTTTCCAGGTATGATTTTACTGCACTGGCAGTGTGTTTGATTTATGGTCATATTAAAAAATAAAGCTGGTGCTCAAAAATTTTCCAGATGGTATTACATGGTGGCTCTGACTGCACTTCTCTATGCTCCTAATTCCATCAGTTTTGACAAATCCCCAAACCATGACAGAGTCTTCAGTGTATTACAGATGGTTGTACCCTGTTGCGCTTCTCTACTGACATCCTTCATATATGCTGGTGGCAATTTGAGCCAAAAATTTACAAAATTGATTCATCACTCAATAAATCCTGTTACCACTGATTTTCAGTCTAGTTCTTGGCAAACCTCAACCTTTTGTCCCTGTTTCTCTTTCTTAAAAATGGCTTCTTCGCAGCCACCCCTCCACTGAAACCATTTCTGACAAGAATACAGTGAATAATAGATGAATGAAGGACCAGATATGCAGTATCTTTTAAGTCCTGAATCAGGCATTTTTTGGATTTGTTTTGTATTTTGTAAGAACATGACTTTCAGATACTATTCATCTGCTGTGGTCCATTTTTCAGTCCTGTCACTTCCTCCTTTTTCCTTCATTTCACCAGTTTCCTTAGTTTTTTTTTTCTAAGGACACACTGCAGACCATGCCAAGATATCCCAAGTTTTCAGGTAAAGGTTTTTTTGGGAAACACCATGATGGCTTTAAAAATAAATTCAATCAGACTGTGGTTTTATTTTTCACAAAGTCTTCTAAAGAGAACATATTTAGTGACGGGCTGCTAGTAACAATCTAGTAAATTATCTAAAGACACAATTTAAAACTAGTTCTCTCCTAAGTTTTATTGTGTGGAGACACAACAATGGTTCATCCCTTGAGTTAGGTGTTTTTTTTTTAAGGTTGAATGATTCATAGGCCAGTGTAAAGTGGCTTAACAAACAAAAGCCATTCCTTTGACAATAATCAGGTAGAAGAACTGGATTAAACAGAGTAAAAACCTAGCAACTTTCCAAAGAAAAACTTTTGTGTTTTTCTCATGCAGCAGAAAAAAAAGCTAAACCAGCTGCCATGAGTCTAGTGCTTTGCAAAATGAGAACACATTCAACATGCCAAATATCAATGCACCAAAATATAGATTTCTGCCTCATTTTGAAATTGGGCTCCCTCCTTGCAAATAGCTGTTTCGATGGCTTCTGCTGCTTTTCTCAAGTTGCTATAATTAAACAGAAGGAGGCCGCGACCCTTCTTTATTCTGTGTCAGTTTGAGAAATGGCTGTTGTAAAATGCACTGTGTCAAAGCAGCACAAGCTGAACAACAGCGAGATTTCACACGCAGTGGGATCCATTTTAAGGAGTGTGTGTATTTAAAGATTTGTAAACTAATCCTCATTTCTGCAACCACATAGATATTTGAAAATCCACCAAAAACCCAGGTTCTGGCAATTTTTCTAAACAGCATTACAACACATATTCATCTTATCACAGAAAGGTATATATATATATATATATATATATATATATATATATATATATTGCCATCTGTGAATCAAGACCCTTGAAGGAGCAAGTATCTCATTGAACAGCTTAGATCCGTGATAGTCGTGATAGTTTCACTTATAGATAAACACATTAGAAAATGGGGTTAATAATAGTCAACGTTAAGGTCTATTTAACAGAGTTAAAGAACCTCAAGGTTCTCAAGAGTAGCACTTCATCACCAGATAATCTTTTTGAATCACAGAAGAAAGACTTTTTTTTTTTTTTTTACCTCATCTCACCCCGTAGGTTTACACCCACAGCACAGTCCCTGATCTGACAACATCCTCAGGATAACTCTCATATATCATCATTAGAAAGCACAGACCCAGGCACTTTGTCAGAGTTTGCCGTCCGGTGAAAAGGTACAAAGAGGGCAGAAAATAGATCTCTTTGATGAACAACAGATTATGATGGAGAGGTGAGCAAACATTCCTCTCATTCCCTGCCCACATATGCGGTGTAGCAAGACTTGCTATCATACACAGAAGCAAATTGATGTCTGATCCCAAAGACAAGCCACAAATGGGATGTAATCCTCCTGGATCTTTGATTCAAGCTACAGAGAAGTCTCTCTTTTCATTTCAAATATAAAAAGACTACATAAAGTTTATAGCTGGGCTAATTTGGTGTCACTTTTTTATATTTTCAATATATTCAGTACAGGGAGTGCAGAATTATTAGGCAAATGAGTATTTTGTCCACATCATCCTCTTCATGCATGTTGTCTTACTCCAAGCTGTATAGGCTCGAAAGCCTACTACCAATTAAGCATATTAGGTGATGTGCATCTCTGTAATGAGAAGGGGTGTGGTCTAATGACATCAACACCCTATATCAGGTGTGCATAATTATTAGGCAACTTCCTTTCCTTTGGCAAAATGGGTCAAAAGAAGGACTTGACAGGCTCAGAAAAGTCAAAAATAGTGAGATATCTTGCAGAGGGATGCAGCAGTCTCAAAATTGCAAAGCTTCTGAAGCGTGATCATCGAACAATCAAGCGTTTCATTCAAAATAGTCAACAGGGTCGCAAGAAGCGTGTGGAAAAACCAAGGCGCAAAATAACTGCCCATGAACTGAGAAAAGTCAAGCGTGCAGCTGCCAAGATGCCACTTGCCACCAGTTTGGCCATATTTCAGAGCTGCAACATCACTGGAGTGCCCAAAAGCACAAGGTGTGCAATACTCAGAGACATGGCCAAGGTAAGAAAGGCTGAAAGACGACCACCACTGAACAAGACACACAAGCTGAAACGTCAAGACTGGGCCAAGAAATATCTCAAGACTGGTTTTTCTAAGGTTTTATGGACTGATGAAATGAGTGTGAGTCTTGATGGGCCAGATGGATGGGCCCATGGCTGGATTGGTAAAGGGCAGAGAGCTCCAGTCCGACTCAGACGCCAGCAAGGTGGAGGTGGAGTACTGGTTTGGGCTGGTATCATCAAAGATGAGCTTGTGGGGCCTTTTCGGGTTGAGGATGGAGTCAAGCTCAACTCCCAGTCCTACTGCCAGTTTCTGGAAGACACCTTCTTCAAGCAGTGGTACAGGAAGAAGTCTGCATCCTTCAAGAAAAACATGATTTTCATGCAGGGCAATGCTCCATCACACGCGTCCAAGTACTCCACAGCGTGGCTGGCAAGAAAGGGTATAAAAGAAGAAAAACTAATGACATGGCCTCCTTGTTCACCTGATCTGAACCCCATTGAGAACCTGTGGTCCATCATCAAATGTGAGATTTACAAGGAGGGAAAACAGTACACCTCTCTGAACAGTGTCTGGGAGGCTGTGGTTGCTGCTGCACGCAATGTTGATGGTGAACAGATCAAAACACTGACAGAATCCATGGATGGCAGGCTTTTGAGTGTCCTTGCAGAGAAAGGTGGCTATATTGGTCACTGATTTGTTTTTGTTTTGTTTTTGAATGTCAGAAATGTATATTTGTGAATGTGGAGATGTTATATTGGTTTCACTGGTAAAAATAAGTAATTAAAATGGGTATATATTTGTTTTTTGTTAAGTTGCCTAATAATTATGCACAGTAATAGTCACCTCCACACACATATATCCCCCTAAAATAGCTAAAACTAAAAACAAACTAAAAACTACTTCCAACAACATTCAGCTTTGATATTAATGAGTGTTTTGGGTTCATTGAGAACATGGTTGTTGTTCAATAATAAAATTATTCCTCAAAAATACAACTTGCCTAATAATTCTGCACTCCCTGTATTTATTGCGTGACTATATCAAGTATTTATAGGCTAGCTCTATATATTTATTTTCCAAACACAAGTCACTGTCTTGCGTGCCTGTATTATCAGAGGATCAGCAGCTACTCACAGCCCGAGTCTGATTGTTTTAATGTGACAAGTGAATATCTGACTTAAAACTTCCAACAGAGTTCTGTGACTTGAGAGCTCGCCCCAGCTGATTCTCTCCCAACTGAAGTGTGTGTTTTCTCAACTTTAGTTAGCCAACCTCTCAGGGAGGTGCCTCTAAATATAGAAACCTTTCTGACAACATGTTAACTCTCATGTGTGAGAACAGGCACTGGCTTACAGATGCCTGAGCACACTGCGAAAAGAGACTGAGAATGGAATATCGGGGCCTATTGATAGTTTAGACTTGATCGTTTAAACAGTTTTCAGTGAAACATACAGTGTAGCGTGCTTTGTAGTGCAAAGGGAGCTACGACAGTAATTATCTTTTTACTCTATTGTGCAAAAAATTTGAGGCACTTGAGCTGTTTAGTCTCTTATTCATCATGAAACAGCCATCAAGGAGACTTCTCAACATCCCAGATCCATTGTGTAAAATGACAAAGACCCAAAACACAGAACCAAACAAAGTCATAAAGAGCTATCTTTAGCGACAAGAAGAACAAGGAGTCCTGTAGCAGATGGTACAGCTCCCACAGTGCCCTGATGTCAGCAACATGCAGTCTGAGATTATACAAAAGATACAAAAGACACTGAGGTAACCTAAATCCAGAGAAGATTTCTGGTAAGTTCTACTACCTGTGAAACACTTTGAACTACTAGTGATATAAGTAATCGGAAGGACACACTTAATAATGATGTAATAACTGTTTTTCTCTAGATGTCAATTAAAAAAAATTGAGATTTCTAGTTATTAAAGTTATTAGTTATTATTATTATGTCTATTTATGTAATTAATATCAATTTATAGTGGAAGTTTCCGTGGCCTAAATTGTAGGAAACTCTCTGCAAATGTAAGACTTCAGATGGCAGTAAGATATAAACATGTGGTAACAAGGCACTGACTATATCACAAATCCATCTTCATAAAACAAACAAAACAAACAAACAAAATGTTTAGTTTGCTACCAGTCATTTCAATTTTATTAGGTACATCTGTTCAAATGCTCATTAATACAAATATCCAATAACCCGGTTACATGTCAGCGTTTAAGCATGCAGAGCATGAGACAAACTGAGCATCAGAATGGAGAAGAAAGGCGATTGAAATGGCTTGGTTCATTGAGTCTTGAATTCTGCTGCAACCTTCAGGTAGTACGCCAGAATTTACTATAAGCAATACGAAAGCATGGATCCATCGTGCCTTATATCACCAGTTCAGGTTGTTGTTGGTGGTGTAATGGTGTGGGGAATATTTTCTTCACAAAAGATACTCAGATGGCCTCTGATGAGTCCAATAGAGCGCTTATGGGATGTGGTTGAAAGGGAGATTTGCATTCTGGATGTAAAGCCAACAAATATGCATCAACTGCATGATGCTATCATGTCAATATGGACCAAATTCTCCGAGGAGTGCTTCCTTCACCTTGTTGAATCTTTGCCACACAGACTTCAGGCAGTTCTGAAGGCAAAAAGAGATCTAACCCGATACTGGCAAGGCTAATAAGGCGGTGTGTTTACTATAATTGTTTTAAAAGAAATCATGCAGTTAGGTCATCAAGGCTAAAAAACATAATCACTGACACACTTTATATTCAAATGATAATTGTATTCCTGGTGGCATTGGTTGTTTCTGCTGCAGGCTTTGCTAGTCTGTGCAGCTGTGTGTGACAATATGTACTCTCAGAGCAGAGATACACAGGGACACTATTTCTATGATTTATAGAGTGTTGCAAAGTCAGTTCTATGTTATACTGCAACATTGTTTCAAAACCTGTCTTGAATGAAAAGCCTCCCTGCTCAGGGCGCCCTTGTTGCAACATTACCTGTACCTCAACCCATCCAACGTCAGATTGTTGGTACATGCCCACAAGCAGCTGTTTGTATGTTTCTGTCTCTATCCATATCTCTGTGCATTGTTGCTGTCTCATTTTCCAGTTCAAACATATATGAATGTATGTAAGACGTTCACATTTTGAGTAAAGAGTATTTAAAAAAAGAAAAGAAAATCCAGCTACTATTGTTTGTCTTGTGAACTTTCCATTGCCATCCTCTCTTAGCCTGCCAGTCAGAACAGAGTGGGCTCATGGAGAGGTAGGATTTAAGAGACGGGACCTTAAACATAATTTTTCAGATAGAAACTGACCTGAAGGGCTCAATAAAGAGACAGACATAATACAAATCCGGAGTTTATGAACTGTAAATCATGCAAAAATATGCCATTAGAGCCCCAGAATAAAATTGTAGACCTAGAAATACACACTACATGCCCCCTTTAAAATGTTCCTTTTAAAAATAGGCTCAAAAGAAGCAGCAGGTTGCAGCAGGAAAACTAGAGCAGATGCTGAGTAAGTATTTATTGGCCACAGAGTGTTTTACATGATTAGGAATGTGGTCACTTTAATTGGCAACTAATTAGCAAATCAATTAAAGAGATGTTTATTATTTCTGCTGACCTTTCCCATCCTTGCAAAAGTGATCTGTCAGTTGTTTTTGCAAATTATACAAAACAATCCAAACCGTTTGTCACAAAATTCAACAGTAAAGGACAAACCGGGAATACAGATTGAGGGTACCTTCTGTTGAGGGATATGCCCTATAATGGCAGAGCCTTATGCATGCGACAAGGGAGACTTGGGTTTGTTTGGAGTTGCAGAATGGAAAGGATGGGAGGAAAGCAAAGCTCGCCTTCAAACGCAGAAGGCAAATCTGCATAACAGGTCTGATCTATTTCTTTAAAATTGAAATCAATGTAACGTAAATGGATAAGTTGCTGCCAGTGACATTATCATCACTTGCAGTCTATGCAGGCTGATGCTCTTCCTTGAAAGCAGCAAGCACAAATGCAGCAAGAAGCCAAAACAATGTCAAAGCATTGAAAGGAAGGCACAGCTGAAGCTAAAAACAACAACTAAAGAAATTATACACACACGCACGCGCACGCACACATCCAGTGAGTCAAGACTTGACATCACAAAGCACTTAGGAATTATAGCTGTTTGTGAGTGGCACTACAGTCACAACAACAACAATAGTTATAGCAGCAACACAGAAAAGCAGTTTTAGCTTGCAGGCTGTTGTTTGTATAATGCTGTTTATAAATCCTATTTCTTACTTTCAATCTGTCTCTTTACTGTCTAACAAGAATAACTCAGATAGTAACTTGAGATTGTTGCCATTAAGAGAATTTGGATTGGGGGATCAAAGCCACAGAGAAACACAATATTTTGGTAAACTCAGTACAAGATGTGGGAAAAAGAAATTATTTTGAACTTTTCTTTCATTGTGCAAATATCTCAATTGTTTGACTTTATTTTTTAGGATTTGCCAGAGAATGCAGAAGAGTTAATAAATGTGTTAAACTATGCTGGTGGAGTTGGTAAGAAATGGCAATCAGCCTCTCAGTATGATTTCTTACGAGAGCGCCATGTTTAACGGTTCATGCTGTGAAATTCTCAGTAGAATAGTGTTAGTGAGACCTGGCATCTCTGGAGACTGACGTCTCAGGCTGCAGGAAAATGAGAGATAGATTGGATCAAAGATTAAAAGCACCCTGACATGCGGCTTTCTTGCTCTCCGACCCAAACCCTGACCGAGCTTTTTTTTGCTTAGGAAGCATGTGCAGCTGCATCGATTACAAGCGCATGTCAGCAGTTTGATAGATCGAATGAAAGGAAATCAGATGCAGATGAAAATGCAGTGTACAAACCTGACAGGGCGAAACAAAGCATAACAGAAATTCATAACAGACATCGTGTTCTCTTTGTTTGAAATAAGCCGCCTCTGTTTGTGCAGCACAAGAGGAGCTATAAATTATTCAGGCGCTCCCTTGACGGCCGCCCATTTACAGCCGCTCACCTGCAACTGACTGGACGTATTCTTCCTCCGTGCTCCTCAGCGATCTGCCTGTTTTAAAATGGCAGCAAAATACATGTGACCTCTGAGTAGATCTGTTCCTTCGCTCTAATGCTTAATTTATTCATTACTCTCTGCCTGCACTGTGTACACGCTGCTAAGCCCCTAATCGTAAATATTTTAGAATATCAAAATGAATGTGAAGGGGAAGGAGCATGCAGGATTATTGCAGCTACATGTAAATAACAAGGTGAAGTATGGCTCCTTATTCGTCACAGTGTTAGCAGAAAGGAAAGGGGGTGAGAGAGGAATAACAGAATGCAGTGGTCATAGATAATAACACTATTTGCTGTATTGTAGCCCATGAAGGACATCTCCTTCCAGAAAGCTCAGCATGTCATTTTTCTTCACTACCGTTCCTTCATTCATGCTGATGTGAGGTTTGCTGTAGTGACTGCCAGGAAAAGGGAGGATGGTTGAATGCTCTCTCTGTGAAGCATTTCTTTGGGTCTTAACGCTCACATCTCCACGACTAGCTGTCTGCACTGTTTGAGGGCTCTCTCACTTTCTGCAGATGTATGTTCACAACACTGGAAAATGGCCTATCACACAATCAGTTCTGGCCCAAAAAACGGAGGCTATCCTGCAGACTTTGTGACACTTATGACATACTTTGATACTTTAGGTAAAATGTGTAATCACACTCCATCCCCCCCCCCCCCCCCCCCCCTCCAGTAGTAGTCATTTATTCTCCTTCTATACAATAATTACTCCCTGTATAGTAATTTTTAATAGTAATAGTAGAGGCTGCTATTCCCCATGCTGAATACAGATTGTCTTCACACGCACAAATGATTCACAGGAAAACAATGCATGCATGTAATCCATCCAGGCTGTCTTCTCCTGAAGAAAGACGGCATCACTCATTTCAGCAAGTGACTCAATAGACATATGTTTACGTTCAAGCTACAAATTCCTCTTGAGACTGTAGTAATTATAATGGGAGCAATGGGAGAGATTGAGGTGATGTTATAATAGAGTGACAGTTTGCATTGGGAGATGTTAATGGGTGGATGGACCTATCAGCAAAACGCACGCTTTCATACTGGAGACTGTCTTTCTGGTTCCCCAACATCTGACGTGGACCTGGTTACAGACATGGCAGCACAAGACTAGGCCCTATACAACAGCATAGAGTGAGTAGTCTCTTTCTCACCTGACAGGACCCAGGCTGAAGACTGTCCAAAGGTGCCCCCAAGGCAGTACAGCACATAGTAGCAGGATGTAAGCTGCAAGCTGGGACTGTGTACATAAAAAGGCATGGACAAGTGGCTAGAACAGTATACGCGAATATCTGTGCCTCATATGGATTAGAATTCCCAATGGGACATCTTTGAAGGCATTTCAGAATAATGGGGATAAGGTCCAATGGGACAGACGAGCAACTGCTGGCCAACCAACCAGACATAATGGTGCTTTACAAGGAGCAGAATGTGCAGCAACATTAGAAAGAAGGAGCAAGAGAAAACTGAAAAATATTAGGGACTGCATGAACAACTGGACAAGATCTGGAAGGGAAAGGCCAAAGTCGTCCCAATAGGAGTGTTGGAAGCTGTAACTCCCAGATGATTCCAGGCACAGCATCAGAAGTCTAGGCTAAATCTTGCTGAATTAAATATTCAACAAAATGGCATAACAATGGCCAGTGGAGACCAAAGTTATGGTAAATGGTAAATGGCCTGTATTTATATAGCGCTTTACTAGTCCCTAAGGACCCCAAAGCGCTTTACATATCCAGTCATCCACCCATTCACACACACATTCACACAAAGTTATAAAACCATTTAGAGTTAGATCTAAACTAAGACCAAAATTCAAAGCTGAAAATTGTTCATGTGTCACATGACAAAATCTTACAGATATTTTTGTTATTTTAAAAATTAAAAATTAAAAAAATCCCTCAGTGCTCATTATAACCCCAAAAATTTCTGCGTATAAGGAGACCACAAAGTCCCACAAGTAACCGCAAGACTTTATCAAAAACCTCTATAGGGCCACTATATAGAAATAACTCAGTTTATCACCTTATCAACTCATAGTTTCACCTGGGAAATATAATACAATGAAACCTTTGATGTCACAACTAATTATTCCACTAGCTGGAATAATTGGTTGTGCAGGCTGTAGACTACACGGTCCTTCATATAGTCCTGCCGTCTATGAAGCAAGTGATTTAGTAGTTTGACATTCGGAGAGGAAAATAAAACTTGATTAGATGAATTTTTTCTATGTTGCTGTGTGCATCTGATGTTATTAGAGACTAGCTGTGTAACAGTTCTCCAAAATGACAGTCGAGTACACGGTGTATTACATTTAAAGATACTATGTAATTCATCTTTAGCATTGATGAATACAAAAATAATGTGACAACAAGATCATTGGATCATGACTAAAAATAATATGTATTTCCTGTTTACATGCCTCTTAAACAGTCTTTAAGCATCACATCTTTGACAGCTCCACGTGGGTATCGCAGAACTGGAACAATGAAAGTGCAGCATGGTGCAATTTTAGTCTCAGTGTCCGGATTTTTATATCCCTTTCTGAGACACGTGATTCCATAGTAAATTATAAAATACATAGGAAGAGATGGAAAAGATAAATAACATGCACGCACGTGATAAACAAGCTGTTTGCACGAGGTAACAACTTGTGTGAAAGAAAAAAAAACCTGTTACGTTACCTTATGCCAGGGTTTTAGGGGCTCCATATTTCCTTAATCGGTCAGTTTTCTGCCTTATCAGTTTTGCTGTTTTATTAATGTGCATTTGCATCTCAATACATAGCACAAGCAAAATCAACCATGAAAGAAATCCGTGGCATTACAGCTTTAGTTCAAACTTAAATTAAATCATAAACCAAATCGTCTATGGATTACAAAGCTTAAAATTGCTGTGTGTATGGTCTAAAGGCAATAAATCTCTGTGAAGTGCCATGCATACTGGGTGATAAATTAGATTTTAAATACAAAATAGTCCTCATTTGAATTCATGAATTTTTACCAGAATTACAACATAATAGCAGCTCGGAGTCTGAAAAATTGCATCTGTAATGAAACAAACACTATGGCCCTTCTGCTTCAGACATAATATGCCGCAGTATTTGTCATTTAGTTGCTCGCATCTACACTAGAGAATTACAAGTGTATATACCGCTGAAAAGGCAGGCTGCGTTCTGGCCAGCAGTTTTTTTTAAATGTTGGTTGTCGATTTAATAGTTCACTGAGTGCATGCAGTCATCTGGGGACTTAAAGACACAGACTGAGGTGAAGTCCACTCTCTTTAAACGGAGATGTTCGCCCAAATAAATCGATCAATAATCCTTTAACCACTTTTCCCACTTTGATTCTGGCTGGCTGCAATTTTCTTTCTCTTGAATCCAAAATGAGAAATGGTCGCCCTGAATTTCTTCAAGATCCACCATCTCCACCACCACCGCAAGAGAATTGGTTTCATATTAATACCCAAAGGTGTTTTGGAAATACGATGAAATTGAAATGACCCCAATAAGCATTGTCGGTGCTAACCAAATATTTGTCCACAAAACTTGTCTCTATGTAATGATTGCAGTTTCCTTGTCACTGTCGTTGATCATTAGTCACGCGCTGCTGCCCATGCTTATTGTGAAGCTGCTTACAGAGCAGAACCAGGTTTCAGCATCAGGGTGGAGCTCAGATTATATTCTTAGCCTCTGCTTGTTGCTCCATGCCTTCTCCTTTTGGCAAATAAATTGAAGTGAGCTGACCTTTCGTCAGAGATGCACAGCAAACTTGAGTGTTAAAGCTTCACCAGTATCAGAAATGTTAACTTCAATTAGCCCTGAAAACCCTGAAAACTATTATAGCAGGTGACCTGCAGGTACAAGATGCTTCACTGCACCATGCACATATTTTACTCGTGATGATGACGATTACTTTCTGACTTTGTCCCAGTGGAGGGGGATGATTGCTAGCCTTTGCCATTCTCATCTGTCAGCCTCTCTGTCAGCCTAGTATTATATAGTTGCGTCTGCGAGTAGTAAGATATGAAAAAAAAGTGTAATTAAAGTGGATTTACTATACCTTTTAGATTTTCTGTCATTTCTATGCACTTAGACATTCATTTAAACATGGCCAGTGATTCAATTAATGAGGTCAGTGTATATGCACATAATTCCAGTGAGGCAAGAGCCGCTCACCTTTTATTTAAAGTTTATGTTTGTGAAGGGCACCCAGTCTGAAGAAAGTTGGGTTGAAGGAAGGTGGCCTTAAAGTGAAAGGAGGTAAAACAACTTGTTCAAATCTAAAGAAGCATCCTGACCCAGTATGAGCTATATAAGGAAGTGTGAATCATGAAATGATCGTCTGCAAGAGTAGAATAATGAAAAAGGGTCTGAAAATGAGGGGGAAAAGGTCCACTTTAATATACTTATGCTCTCATAAGGCATCAGATATTCATAAATGCCAGATTTAGAGTCCTGTGTATATATTTCTAATTATAAAGTTTCAAAATAAGAGGATGTTCAATTTATAAGTGTCTACATAATTACAAAGGTGTTTGTTATATGAATAGAAAATGTATTCTCTATTCCGCCTTCTGTTTTTACTTTTTCATTTCTTCCATTTCCAAGTACAAGTCTTGAGCTACACCTCTACATTTTACTTGCAGGGAGCCAGACTTTCTTATATTTTTAGAGGAATTGGGTTTTTGGTTTGGTTTATTTGTTTGTTTCTTAAACCACTTAACACTGACATGTGAATCATTAAATCCACTAACACCAAGTGCACCAACAAGGTGATGCTTATGGCGCTATATGAAAACTTGGCCTATTTTGGCATGTTGTGCAGTGTGTCCTTAAAAGATAAAATATATAGGAAATCACACAAGTAGAGGACAGTATCTGAACAGTATCTGAAAGTCATGTCCTTAAGAAATGGGAAATAAAAAAGCAAGCAAACACCTGACACAGAAGTAAGAGATAGCTCTTGTCCTTCAGTTGATTCATGTAGTTCAAGGAAAGCAGGAAGAAAAGGCTGAAGATCAGTGGCAACAGCTCTTAACGAATGATGAATCGAAATTTTTACATTTTTGGTTCAAATCATTGACATCTTGCCTGGAGAAGGTCTGGAGAGAGTTTCTACAGACAGTGTGGATGCTGTGTCGTGGTTTGGGTCTAGTTTTCTTCAGATGGGCAATGGCTTCATTTTCCCAAACACACTGCCAGTGGAGTAAAAGCATACTTGGATAGAAAAACACACAATGGAACACTATCAGTCATGGATTGACTATCCCAGAGCCCGGACCTCAACATTATTAAAGCAGTGTAGGATAATCTTGACAGAGAATAGAACAAAAAGCAGCAAAAGTCCAAACAAGAGCTTTGAAATCCTGGAGAACTATTCCTGAAGACTGCTTAAAGAAATTACAAGAACGCTTGCCTTTGTCAGTCTGTGTCCAAAATTGTCCAAATATTGACTTTCAAGCTCATTAAAGTTGTGCAAACTCTGTTTTTGCTTTACTATATGTCCATGTATGTCTGGACCATCTCTCACTGGATGCATTTCCCATTTTCTTAGCAAAATCTATAAAAATGAGGAATAGCTAAAGATTTTTGCACACCGCTGAAGAAACAGGGGGATGTCCAATTTTCCATCTTTGCACCACAGTATATGAAGGTTTGAGCATGTGATGTGCATGTAATGTGAGCAGGTGATATAATTCAAGAAAAAAGTTTAACATATAAATAAATGAGTCCACTTACAAAAAAGAACAGAATAGTTTGGCTAAGCAGTAGAAAAAAATCTCCTTTATTTTAGCATTTCAGATTTGACAATTACACCAAATAAACAAAAAGATATCTGCACAGGCTATGTGAAATCATGCTTTGCATTTCTTCACTATAGTGAATGGGGGAAAAGCAGTAATGAACACAACAAATAGTTGTTTACAGTGTCATTGTTTGCACGTCAGTGCTTTGGATCACAACCCTAACACCGTATAATTAATACTAAAAATCATAATGGGAATTAAGTTAAGTCAATTAAGTAGTCAGAGACCGTAAAACTTAATATGCAAAAGTAAAAAAGGCAGAAATAATTTCAAATGAGGTCAAAGCAAGTCAAGATAAGTGAGAAGTATTTACAGATAACCAGGATGGAAAAAAAAATGTGTTGCAGAGGTTAATTTCTCCCACATAAAGTCTCATACAAAGTTTCATTGTCAGACAATAGAGCAAAAAGTCACAAATTAGTTGAAAAACTGAAGAAGTTCTACTATAAAAACACCAAATTATTTCTAATAAGATTCTGGCTTTTAGCATGACTGCAGATTTCATGCTGGAGATAAAAGTCAAATAAGTGGAAATGAGATGGAATTAAAGCCAGGATCATTTTTATAGGGTTGGAGAAGGCGACAGTTTATTAAGAATGTTATATCGGAGGAAGCAAGACAGGAAAGTTTTTCTCTTTGACATCAAAATGTAAAAAAGATTTAGGTAAGAAAAAACAACTAGATTCTGATGGACACACCTGAACTTCCAAGTCACAGGTTTTGAGGGCTTTTTGGTTGTTTTTGCTTAAGTTGAATGAGAAAGCTAAGTGGGTGGAATTAAGCAATCTCATATTCATTATTATCACTGACTCGCTGAAAGTTTGCTCACTGCAAGCCAATCATGTAAATGAATCTGCAGATATGATTTGACAGAGAATTTAGCCCAGACTGGATATGGACATTTGTAGTGGATGTTTCACCTGGGGAGATGGATATCCCGTTTGCAGATGATGTGCAAATATTATATATTGTGCAGTATTATCACCGTGCAGTGTTCCTTGCAGTATAGTACCAAGTACAATGCAAAATCAGTTTGGCTTGAAAAATAGGAGCTATTGTCAGGGGTTAGAGTTATTTCACATTTCTTCATTTGCAACAGTTTAATTGAGTAATTATGTTTGAGTGGATTCAGTATTGGCTTTTATTATATACTGATGGACGATTTCCTCTAAATAACATAATTATAGTCAGTGCCATATTGCAAAAACTTACTGATTACTGATTAATGGGAAATGATAAAAAAGGGTTTAATTCAATCCATGGGAAACGCCAAGCAGGAGATATACAGTTGAGATCAGCAGCAGGGAATAATCTATCAGCATGTCATGGTCTGATCTGTTTGAAGGGCAGTAACTGCAACATAAACACCTTTTCGAGGCTTTCAAGCGGGATGGCCTGGCCTGTGGTGTCAACCGCCTCAGTGAGATCAAAAAAGGACTCAAACGGAGCAGTCAAAAGCAAACTGAAACCAGGGCACCTAATAGAAAGCATCTCAAAACCCAGTATAAACTTCCCTGGTTATTATTATTCACAGAAAGCAGCAGCTTGTGGAAACGGCCATTTTCGTAAGATATATAAAATCCGGTGTATTGTGATCAGTGGTGCGCTGCAAGTTTCAAAGTTTTGAAGAGGACTTAGTCCAGGCTATTAAATACTGACTGATTGCATGATGTCCAAAGTGACATATGTTTAAGGAAGATATTTCGTTTCTCACTGCATTGTGCAATCTGTGAAAGCCAGGCGAAGAGCGATTGACATTTTCATGTAGTTCATGGAATTGCCGAGCATATTTGGAGAGGCCGTTTTAACATTTTATGGAGTCCCAGTATCATACTAGAAATGACTTGTTCCATGCCGCATGGCTCCATATCCATTATAGATGGCTGGCCCAGCTATGCCAGTGGTATACATATGTTTACAGCTGTCAAAATGCACCAAGAGGAGCCACTGAGAATCCTAAAAAAACAGCTATCCATCTGAGCTGGATGGATCCTGAAGACTTTGTTGTAACATTATCTTTCGAGCATATCAATAATACATACAGAAATAAATGTGCCCAAGTGCACAGAAACAAAAGCAAAGCCCCAGAATATCATGCAGCATGTTGACGGGGCTGCTGACATTCACACTGAATGTATTTTTCAAAGATCTTTTCTTTAAAATAGCCTTTAACATTTACTTTTTTACTTTCACACGCAAAAATTAAGTACTGTTTCTTGTTTAAATATTTAAAGCACAGAATGAAAATCCATGATCTTAAATGCAGTGGTAATTCATTTTGACTCATTTCAGTTCGGTTCAAATTAGAGATGTAGAGATGAGACGGTTGTCTTGTTTTGAAGGATGAGAAATTCCGAGTTCCTTTCATGTTTGAGAGGTTAAATGAGTTATTTTTAAAAGACTGTTGCCCTTAAAATGCATTTTCCCCCCCTCAGTAAATACCGTTGATAAATGGTTTAAAATTTAAGCTTACAGTGAAGTACATGAAAGTTGTACTGCAGTTAAACTCTATTTTGGTGCAATCCCTTCCTTTGA